>NW_006785319.1:5381151-5403247 GCF_000442215.2 Lipotes vexillifer
AGCCTGCACGTCCGGAGCCTGTGCTCCGCAGCTGGAGAGGCCACAACAGTGAGAGGCCCGCGGACCGCAAAAAAAAAAAAAAGAGGATGAGGCATGTTGAAAGGGCATAGAAACCAATGTGACTGGTCTCCTGTGACCAAAACTAGAAAAATTTGAGCAAGAAGATGAATAAAATCATAATATATTCAAAACATCAATATCCATACTAATATAAATGAATAATTGAACTAAATGGAGAAGATATAGCTCTTTTTTAAAATATAAATTTACTTATTTATTTTTTTGGCTGCACTGGGTCTTCATTGCTGTGCGCGGGCTCTAGAGCACAGGCTCAGTAGTTGTGGCACAGGGGCTTAGTTGCTCCGCGGCACCTGGGATCTTCCCGGACCAGGGCTCCAACCGTGTCCCTGCATTGGCAGGCGGATTCTTAACGACTGAGCCACCAGGGAAGCCCCGATATAGCTCTTTTTTACAGAAGAATTCAAATTAACGAATGTATAAGGACTGCAGGAAATAGAAAATTATCATTAGAACTGCACAGGGTATTTGTTGTCTTGTCAAGATCCACTGATGCATGCTAAAATCAGTGAGCAAAAGCTTCGGAGGAAACAGGAAACTAAAAGATCATTTGCATAATCTATTAGTATCTCCTCAAAGATATTTATTGATTAGTATGAGAAAATAGTTATTTTACAGAGGGGAAGCTAGCAGAAACCATCTTATGCAAGTGATTAAGGGTGACATTGTCAATAATAAGACAAATCAACATTATGTACCCTCATATATCACGAATTTAGAGAGTCCTCACTCTGTGGTATTTTTGCCAGAAATAACCTGAATCAAATCTTGAGAAAAATCAGACAAACCCAGTTGAGAGATCTCTGTTAAAATCAGTGACAGTCACCTGCAGGCAGGCGTGGCAGTGATGGCTGGACCACCTGTATGCCTCGAGCCAAGGTCAAGGAACCGTCCGTGTTCTGTTCCTATCGGGCCATAGCAGCTGTTTACTTAGATAACCGGGACTCATGGTGAGAACATATACTGGCAGGTTTCTTTTTGAATATTGACACCAGGAAGTAGAAAAACCTAATAATAATATATAAATAAATAATGAATGCTTTGAGAAATGTCGAGTTCCATGGATGTGTTTCTTATCTGTTTAGCACTCTCTCTCCCTGAATCAGCCACCATGATAACAGAGTGTAATGAAAAGGAAGATAACACAGGACAGGGGAAGAGAGAAATCAATGAAAGGATTTAAAATACGGCCTCTCCTCCCCCATCCATTCTGAACCCAAGTCTTGATGAGCATTTTGGTGAAAACGGAAGTACGTTTAATTCTCTTTGGTCAGTAGGGAAAACAAAGCTTTTGCTTTTGTTTTTTTGTAATATTGAGGGCCCACGATAGGCAGAACTCATTTTATTGTGCTTTGCAGATACTCTGTTTTTTCAGTTACTGTGGTTTTTTTTCCAAATTGAAGATTGGTAGCAGCCCTGCATGGAGCAAGTCCACCAGCACCATCTTCCCAACGGCATTTGCTCACTTTGCATCTCTGTGTCACATTTTGGTAATTCTCACAATATTTCAAACCTCCACCAGGAAAATACGATGACTCAATAAAGGCTCAGATGATGGCTAGCAATTTTTAGCCATAAAGTGTTTTTAAACTAAGGTTTGCATGTTGTTTAACAGAGATAATGCTACTGCACACTTAATAGACTACAGTACAGTATAAAGATAACTTTTATATGCACCGAGAAACCAAAATATTTGTGTGACTCATTTTATTGCCATGTTCACTTCATTACAGTGGCCTGGAAACAGACTGCAATGTCTCAGAGGTCTGCCTGTCCAAGAAAACCTTTGTCCTAGAGAACAGACTTGTGGCTGCCAAGGGTGAGAGAAGGATTGGGAGTTTGGGATTAGCAGATGCAAACTATTATATATAGAATGGATAAACGACAAGCTCCTACTATAACACAGGGAACTATATTTAATATCCTATAATAAATCATAATGAAAAGAATATGAAAAAAGAATGTTTTATACATATGACTGAATCACTCTGCTGTACAGCAGAAATTAACACACTGTAAATCAAATATTCTTCAATAAAATAAAATTTTAAAAAAAGCATCATCCGAGGGATAACTGATTCACAGCAACACTCGTGGAGAAGAGAAGACACAGTGACCAAGTGTAACTGGAGGGGGTGATCTCTCACCCCTACAATAAAGACTGGTTTAAACTGGGAATGAATCTAAGATGGGGTGGGTGAGACCACAAGCTACAGAGCAGAACTCACCCATTCATCCTTTGTTTTATTTTCACTGTTCTCAAATATTTATCCGGTATCTACTCTGTGTGAGAAAAGGAAGAGAAAGGAGGGAAGAAAGGAAATCAGGGAAAAGGAAGGAAGGAAAAGGATGTAGTTTCCATCCTCAGAGTTCACACGCACTGGCATCAGACATTCTGTCGTCTAAACAGTCAGTTGATATTGAACACAGACATTATCATCCTAAAGTGAGCTACTGGTTAATAACAGTGAACATATAATGAGGGTCTGATACACACATTTCAGTGGGTAAGCATTGACAGCGCCCGCTCAACGGGCCTAAGAAAAATCTGGGACCTTTCCAATGTGATGGAGGATTCAGTGAAAGTACTCATTTCCGACATTCTGGAGCCAGTGCTATGGAACACTGGCTTCACAAAATTCTTAGTAATTTTAGAAAACACTCAAAGGCTGAGTGAAGCAGGTCAGATAAGGATCAGGAAATTACAGCTATGAAAATTACATCTGCCATATTTCTTGTTAAGTATAATTGTGAAACCAGGCTCTAGAAGATAATATACATTTGTTCTTAAAGAAATGATAATATTCTCATAGTAAATAAGTAGAAAAATATTCAGAAGTGTGAATTTTAAGGATTTTTCTAGGTTATATTTCTTCCTTGAAATGAAGCAATAAAGGATAATTATAGTTACATGATTTCTTTTCCCTCTGGCCCTGCTCTACATATCGTATCTTATCTGTTGCATATTTTATAAATTTGTTCATGTAATTGTTCTATACCCCTTCATTGAACCCTCTATGTATGTTGTTTGGATAACTTTATTTTCCAAGTAGTTCAGAATAACACTGTTAGAATTCAACATCTGAATGATTTTCATGTTTTAATTGAAGTTAGCAAAAGATAGGATATGAATCCCAATTTCATGGGGGTTGGGGGAGGGATGGATTAGGAGTGTAGGATTAGCAGATGCAAACTATTATATACAGAATGGATAAACAACAAGGTCCTACTGTATATACCACAGGGAACTATATTCAATATCCTGTGATAAACCATAATGGAATAGAATATGAAAAAGAATTTATATATATGTATAACTGAATCACTCTGCTGTACAGCAGAAACTAACACATTGTAAATCAGATATTCTTCAATTGTTTTTTAAATGTTAAAAAAATTTCATAAAGCAAAATTCAAGACTTCCTAACTAATTATTCTCAAATATATTTCCATTGGTTAATTCCTCATAATCACAGAAAAGATTCTTTTTTTAATTTCCTGATTCTTAAAAGGAGAACCTCCATTGAGTTTATATATATATATATACATATGTATATGTATATGTGTGTATATATATATATATATATATATAGTTTTATGAAAAGAGAACAGAAACTCAAAGAGAAGAAAATCAGAGCCAGCAGGGGGCTCAGGATGGGGCGTTTTCACTACAGAACTACAGGTAGCTTCTGAAGGAAATTAAAAAAAGACAAATCAAGAGTTTACCCTTAATCATATGGCATTTATTCTGCTTCATAAACGCATATTTGGACCAGAAAGGACACTGAGCAATTAGCAAAGAACTTAAACCTCCAGCAAAACATTCAGTGCCATATACAGTCTAAAATGAAATGATTTCTAATTTTAGGGTTGACATCAATGTACTTGCATTTAAAATTTTTTAAACTCTATGATCTAGTAAAGAAATTCTAGCTGCTAATTGTGAGATAAAGAAAACTGACACATTGATTGCTTTGCCTTTTCTTAAGTTAATATGTAAGTACTTCATTAAACTATGGTTCTCAAGTGTTGAAATAAATAAGCTTACCTTTGTTTTGTTTTTTAATATATCCACCTAGTCATAGCAGTCAGGAGATTCTGGTAAATGCCTTAAAACTTTCTTTGAGAAATATTTCTTTTTCTTTTAAAAAATATATTACAAAAAAAGAAGGGCCTAAATGAAAATTATTTTAACAGTTTCGATTTTTTTAGTTGAGTAAGATATACTGTATGAATTTATGTCAGTTTACAGTTTAGGGCTTTCTCTAGAATTCTGTTGCTTATTTAACATAGTATAAGATGCAGGCCACCCATTCCTACACTAGTTTTATCATACAATGACAACATGAGAAATCTATTCTCATAGAACCATTGCTTTCCTATTTACCTGTAGGTAGTAAACTTCTTTTTTTGCAGTACGTGGGCCTCTCACTGTTGTGGCCTCTCCCGTTGTGGAGCACAGGCTCCGGACGCGCAGGCTCAGCAGCCATGGCTCATGGGCCCAGCCGCTCCGCGGCATGTGGGATCCTCCCAGACCGGGGCACGAACCCGCGTCCCCTGCATCGGCAGGCGGACTCTCAACCACTGCGCCACCAGGCAAGCCTGATAGTAAACTATTTTTAATGACTCAAGTAGATCTGAATAAATTTTGCTAATGATACACTAATTTTAACCATTGTGTTTTATTCTCCCTATAAGCTTTTCTATATCTAGGCTACTGGAGAAATAGCAGAACAGTAGGCAGAATCTCTGAGTCTCTGTTGCTCATCTTTTATGAAAACGTAATAAATATGAAGGAAAACCCAATATTCCTTTAGATGACATGGTAAAGTAGAGGCTTGGTTCTAAGTACATTTGCTTCAAGCCTTGATGTAACACTAACCTCTAAGCAGTAGTGGTGATCTAAGACCCATGTCAATCATCCTCAGTATCCAGACACATATGAATAAAAGAATATACTACATTTTTTATGTCAATACCACTCTCCAGTGTACAACTTGATGATTACTCTTTCATTCTCCTCTTTGCATGTTTCTAGGATATGAATGCTCTACACATAAGGAACCAAACACATACTATTAACTCAACATTATAAATGTTTCTGTAAGGGAACCCTCCTACACTATAGGTGGGAATGTAAATTGGTGCAGTCACTATGGAAAACAGTATGGAGGTTCCTCAGCAAACTAAAACAGAACTACCATATGATCCAGCAATCCCACTCCTGGGCAGATATCCAGACAAAACACTAATCCAAAAAGATGCATGCTGTGTTCATAGCAGCACTATTCACAATAGCCAAGACATGGAAGCAACCTGAATGTCCATTGATAGATGAATGGATAAAGAAGATATGGTACATATATACAATGAAATATTACTCAGCCATAAAAAGAATGAAATAATGTCATTTGCAGCAACATGGATGGACCTAGAGATGATCATACTCAGTGAAGTAAGTCAGACAAAGAGAAACATCGTATGATATTGCTTGTACATGGAATCTAAAATATGACACGAATGAACTTATCTGTGAAATAGAAACAGACTCACAGACAGGAATAAACTTGTGGTTGCCAAGGGGGAGGCGAGGTGGGGGAGGGATGGACTGGGAGTTTGGGATTAGCAGGTGCAAACTATATATAGAATGGATAAACAACAAGGTCCTACTGTAGAGCACAGGGAACTATATTCAATATCCTATGATAAACCATAATGGAAAAGAATATTTTAAAAAAGAATGTGTATATGGGTTTCCCTGGTGGCGCAGTGGTTGAGAGTCCACCTGCTGATGCAGGGGACACAGGTTCGTGCCCCGGTCCGGGAAGATCCCACATGCCGTGGAGCAGCTGGGCCCATGAGCCATGGCCGCTGAGCCTGCGCGTCCGGAGCCTGTGCTCCGCAACGGGCGAGGCCACAACAGTGAGAGGCCCGCGTACCGCAAAAAAAAAAGAAAAAAAAAAAAAGAATATGTATATATACATATATAGATATGCATAACTGAATTACTGTGCTGTACAGCAGAAATTAACAGCACTGTAAATCAACTATACTTGAATAAAAAAATTTTTTTAGAAACCAAGAGAAAAATCTTTAACTATGTGAGGTGATGGATGTTCACTAAACTTACTGGCAATCATTTTGCAATGTATACGTATATCGTATCATTATGTTCTATACCTTAAACTTACGCAATGTTATATGTCAATTATGTCTAAAAAAAAGAAAAAATTGTTCATTTTCTAATAAAATTGTTCATCATCAACTGAAAAAAAATAAAAATAAATGTTTCTGTGTTCTTCTCCTGTCGTGCTTAAGAGGTGCATCTATTAAGCATCCAAATTTATTATTATTTCTCCCAAATTTATTATTGTTTCTCTTAAGTTCATACTTTCACTCTGGGTAGGGAATCATTTAAAAATCAATTTCATCAGAAAATTAGACACCATGTTCATTTTAAAGAAAACTTTTCTGCCCTCTAGAAAAGCTGGGTAGATGATTCACAGGACAGCTTTGCTGCCCGTGGTGAGATGTTGGCGGGCCCCCAGTGTTAGCAACGCCCATCCTGGGGGTGGTGACCATGCCAGACCTAGCCTTCCTTCCACTCAATAAAGGCCTGTTTGACTGAAGGATTTTCCATAGGTTGGCCTTACCTGTGACCCCACTAAGGAGCCCAGTTTCCACCAGTGACCCAGAAAGGAAACACTGCATTTCACAGAACTCCTGGAGCCTCTGTACAGATGCTTCTGAAATGTCATGTCCTTGAAACATGAAATCCAACACACTGGTGTCGGTCTTTCACCCAAAATTGAGCTCAGAAATACAATGTGTCCTGGGCCACAGAAGGAGGTCCAAGTTTAAAAAGAAACACAAATCTTTTCTTCTCTAGCACTTAAACATCAGAAAACCTGAAACCTGAAGTTACTGGGGCACAAGATCGACCACACAATTTTCCTCATCATCCAGTGGTGCCAGTTCTGTATTATTAATGTCTCAGGAGACCACACAGGCTGCTTCACAATTATTGTAAGGTGTTGATTTGGGAAGTCCTAGAGAATCCAGGTGTATCACACACGAAAAGTACTAAATCTATTTTAGCCTGAACTGATATTTTTTAATCCAAATGATACTTATGCTGACCCACTTCTCAAGAAAAAACTTTGCTTAACAATTTACGTCTTGAAATGTTCTATGTTCATTGATGCCCACAGCCAAGAGAGGCACCGATTTAGATCAAAGAAATATTCAGTTTAGATACAGTGTTAATAGCTGTGAAAATGAATTTGATACCAACCTACATAGACATTTCCTTGGGTATTTATACACCCAAAGTTTTAGATCATCACACTGTTCTTGCATACCCACGCTTCAGGATGTATGTAAATACACGTCCTAATACTGAAGTCGTGATACAGAACTCATTGTGCAACTACCTCTTTGTCAATCACTTGGCACCAGTGATGGCTTGAGTAGCTCCGCTGAAGCTTCTCCAGTGCTTCACTCCTACCAGTTACACTGTGTTCTCACCAGCACCTGCTGTCACCCGATTGGAAACTTTTTCTGACATTCTACATGATGTATAGGGAGGTGTATCACCTGTGTTTCCCTGGTGACCAATGACATTGAATTCTTTTCATGGGCTCGCTGGTCATGTGTTTGTCTTCCTTGGTGACCTGTTTGCTCAAGTCCTTTGTCTGTTTTCAGTTTATTATTATCGTTACTGTTACTCAGTTTTGATCATTCTTATGTATTCAAGAAGAAAATGTATTCAGAGAAGAAAAACAAAGAAAGAAATAGATATTCAAAACTATGTTGAATAATAGTGGCCAGAGTGAACATCCTTGTCTTGTTCCTGATCTTAGAGGAAATGCTTTCAGTTTCTCACCATTGGAATGATGTTTGCTGTGGGTTTGTCGTATATGGCCTTTCTTATGTTGAGGTAGGTTCCCTTTATGCCCACTCTCTGGAGACTTTTTATCATAAATGGGTGTTGAATTTTGCCAAAGCTTTTTCTGCATCTATTGAGATGATCATACGGTTTCTATTCTACAATTTGTTAATATGGTGTATCACATGGATTTATTTGCATATACTGAAGAATCCTTGCATTCCTGGGATAAATCCCACTTGATCATGGAATATGATCCTTTTACTGGATTCTGTATGTTAGTATTTTGTTGAGGAATTTTGCATCTATAATCATCAGTGATATTGGTCTGTAATATTCTTTTTTTATAGTATCTTTGTCTGGTTTGGGTATCAGGGTGATGGTGGCCTCATAGAATGAGTTTGGGAATGGTCCTTCCTCCACAATATTTTGGAAGAGTTTGAGAAGGATGGGTGTTAGCTCTTCTCTAAATGTTGGATAGAATTCACCTGTGAAGCCATCCAGTCCTGGACTTTTGTTTGTTGGAAGATTTTTAATCACAGTTTCAATTTCATTACTTGTGATTGGTCTGTTCATATTTTCTGTTTCTTCCTGGTTCAGTCTTAGAAGGTGATACGTTTCTAAGAATTTGTCCATTTCTTCCAGCTTGTCCATTTTATTGGCATAGAGTTGCTTGTAGTAGTCTCTCAGGATGCTTTGTATTTCTGCAGTGTCTGTTGTAACTTCTCCTTTTTCATTTCTAATTTTATTGATTTGAGTCCTCTCCCTCTTTTTCTTGATACTTCTGGCTAAAGGTTTATCAATTTTATCTTCTCAAAGAACCAGCTTTTAGTTTTGTTGATCTTTGCTATTGTTTTCTTTGTTTCTATTTCATTTATTTCTGCTCTGATCTTTATGATTTCTTTCCTTCTACGAACTTTGGGTTTTGTTGGTTCTTCTTTCTCTAGTTCCTTTAGGTGTAAGGTTAGATTGTTTATTTGAGATTTTTCTTGTTTCTTGAGGTAGGATTGTATTGCTATAAACTTTCCTCTTAGAACTGCTTTTACTGCATCCCATAGGTTTGGGATCACCGTGTTTTCCTTATCATTTATCTAGAGGTTATTTTTTAATTTCCTCTTTGATTTCTTCAGTGATCTCTTTGTTATTTAGTAACGTATTTTTTAGCCTCCGTGTGTTTGTGTTTTTATGGTTTTTTTCCCTGTTATGTATTTCTAACATCATAGCATTGTGGTCAGAAAAGATGCTTGACATGATTTCAATTTTCTTAAGTTTACCGAGGCTTGATTCGTGACCCAAGATGTGATCTATTCTGGAGAATGCTCTGTGTGCACTTGAGAAGAAAGAGTAATCTGTTTTTGGATGGAATGTCCTATAAAAATCAATTAAATCTATCTGGTCTATTGTGTCATTTAAAGCTTCTGTTTCCTTATTAATTTTCTGTCTGGATAATCTGTCCATTGGTGCAAGTGAGGTGTTAAAGTCCCCCACTATTATTGTGTTACTGTTGATTTTCTCTTTTACAGCTGTTAGCAGTTGCCTTATATATTGAGGTGCTCCTATGTTGGGTGCATATATATTTATAATTCTGATATCTTCTTCTTGGATTGATCCCTGGATCAACATGTAGTGTCCTTCCTTGTCTCTTGTAACATTCTTTATTTTAAAGTCCATTTTATCTGATATGAGAATTGCTACTCCAGCTTTCTTTTGATTTCCATTTGCATGGAATATCTTTTTCCATCCCCTCACTTTCAGTATGTATGTGTCCCTAGGTCTGAAATGGGTCTCTTGTAGACAGCCTATATATGGGTCTTGTTTTTGTATCCATTCAGCAAGACTGTGTTTTTTGGTTGGAGCATTTAATCCATTCACATTTAAGGTAATTATCGATGTGTATGTTCCTATTACAATTTTCTTGTTTTGGGTTTGTTTTTGTAGGTCTTTTTCTTCTCTTGTGTTTCCCAGTTAGAGAAGTTCCTTTAGCATTTGCTGTAGAGCTGGTTTGGTGGTGCTGAATTCTCTTAGCTTTTGCTTGTCTGTAAAGCTTTTTATTTCTCTGGTCAATCTGAATGAGATCCTTTCCGGGTAATCTTGGTTGTAGGTTCTTCCCTTTCATAAGTTTAAATATATCATGCCACTGCCTTCTGGCTTGTAGAGTTTCTGCTGAGAAATCAGCTGTTAACTGTATGGGAATTCCCTTGTATGTTATTTGTCATTTTTCCCTTGTTGCTTTTAATAATTGTTCTTTGTCTTAAATTTTTGTCAGCTGGATTACTATGTGTCTCAGCATGTTTCTCCTTGGGTTTATCCTGCCTGGGACTCTCTGCGCTTCCTGGATTTGGGTGGCTATTTCCTTTCCCATGTTAGGGAAGGTTTTAACTATAATCCCTTCAAATATTTTCTTGGGTCCTTTCTCTCTCTCTTCTCCTTCTGGAACCCCTATAATGCAAATGTTGGTGCATTTAATGTTTTCCCAGAGGTCTCTTAGGCTGTCTTCATTTCTTTTCATTCTTTTTTCTTTATTCTGTTCCATGGCAGTGATTTCCACCATTCTGTCTTCCAGGTTACTTGTCTGTTCTTCTGCCTCAGTTATTCTGCTGCTGATTCCTTCTAGTGTATTTTTCATTTCAGTTATTGTATTGTTCATCTCTGTTTGTTCTTTAATTCTTCTAGGTCTTTATTAAACATTCCTTGCATCTTCTCCATCTTTGCCTCCATTCTTTTTCCAAGGTCCTAGATCATCTTCACTGTCATTATTCTGAATTCTTTTTCTGGAAGGTTGCCTATCTCCACTTCATTTAGTTGTTTTTCTGGAGTTTTATCTTGTTCCTTCATCTGGTACATAGCCCTCTGCCTTTTCATCTTGTCTCTTTCTGTGAATGTGGTTTTCCTTCCACAGGCTGCAGGGTTGTAGTTCTTGCTTCTGCTGTCTGCCCTCTGGTGGATGAAGCTATCTAAGAGGCTTCTGCAAGCTTCCTGATGGGAGGGACTGGTGGTACGTAGAGCTGGCTGTTGCTCTGGTGGGCAGAGCACAGTGATACTTTAATCTGCTTGCCTGCTGATGGGTGGGGCTGGGTTCCCTCCCTGTTGGTTGTTTGGCCTGAGGTGACCCAGCACTGGAGCCTACCTGGCTCTTTGGCGGGGCTAATGGCAGACTCCGGGAGGGCTCATGCCAAGGAGTACTTCCCAAAACTTCTGCTGCCCGTGTCCTTGTCCTCATGGTGAGACAGAGCCACCCCCACCTCTCCAGGAGACCCTCCAACACTAGCAGGTTGGTCTGGTTCAGTCTCCTATGGGGTCACTGCTCCTTTCCCTGGGTCCCGATGCACACACTACTTTGTGTGTGCCCTCCAAGAGTGGAGTCTCTGTTTCCCCCAGTCCTGTCGAAGTCCTGCAATCAAATCCCACTAGCCTTCAAAGTCTGATTCTCTAGGAATTCCTCCTCCCATTGCCAGACCCCCAGGTTGGGAAGCCTGACGTGGGGCTCAGAACCTTCACTCCAGTGGGTGGACTTCTGTGGTAATAGTGTTCTCCAGTTTGTGAGTCACCCACCCAGCAGTTACGGGATTTGATTCTATTGTGATTGTGCCCCTCCTACAGTCTCATTGTGGCTTCTCCTTTGTCTTTGGATGTGGGGTATCTTTTTTGGTGAATTCCAGTGTCTTCCTGTTGATGATTGTTCAGCAGTTAGTTGTGATTCCGGTGCTCTCTCAAGAGGGGGGGTGAGTGCATGTCCTTCTACTCCGCCATCTTGAACCAATCTCTAGAAAGAGGTCAAGTCTTAATGTACGTTAGTCTTTGATAACTCAAATATGAATACTGTAATCACACACCTGGCTTTAAAAAACAGAAAGGAAAAATGTTTAATTACTAAGCTTATTAGGTGTAAAGATGGAAAGATAGAAATATTCTAATCTAAAAGAAATCAAGAAAGGAAAGAGAAAACAATAGAAATAGAATATTTAAGCATAAATATATCAGAAATTACATTAAATATATGAAGTGAATGCTACAATTACATGACAAAGGCTGCCTGACTGGATGAGAAGAATGGGTGACACAATTAAAAATATAGGGAAACAGAAAAATTAAATGGAAAAACATGAAAAGAAACAAGAAAAACATGATAATAATCTATGGAAACACTAAGTCAAACAAAGCTGACTTACTAGTGTAATTAGAAATAGTAGATGTTAATGTAAGAAACATTCCTACAGATAAAAAGGATCTTTACAGTGTTAAAGGTTTGAATCTGCCAAGACAATGTAACAATTTTACTTTTATATACCCTAAAATATAAAAAAGTAAAATGTGGCAAGACTAAAATAAGTAATAGAAAATCTGACAATTATATTGCAAAATTTTAACAAGCAGCTCTCAATAACATATAATACAAATAAACTAGTTTAGTAAGGATATAAAGATATAAACAATTTAATTAATCTTTTCCTAAATAACATATGGGTACAAAAGAACTGCAGAGAAAAACTTATTTTTCTAATACACATGACATTTTTCTAAATGACCATATGTTAGTATGCTAAGCATGTGAAACAAATTTCAGATATAAAATCATGTAGTGCATATTTTCTAACAGCAATGACTTTTTGCTAGATATTAGAAGTAAAAATACTAAAATAATTCTCATGTTTGGAAATCCAAAAATCAATTCTTAATAACAAAGAAGTCAAAAATCCCAGAGGAGGGCTTCCCCGGTGGCACAGTGGTTGAGTGTCCACCTGCCGATGCAGGGGACACGGGTTCATGCCCCGGTCCCGGAAGATCCCACATGCCACGGAGCAGCTGGGCCCGTGAGCCATGGCCGCTGAGCCTGCGCGTCCGGAGCATGTGCTCCGCAATGGGAGAGGCCACAACACTGAGAGGCCCGTGTACCGCGAAAAAAAAAAAAAAAAATCCCAGAGGAAATTAGGAAATATATGAACTAAATTATTATATATGCAATATATGTGATACTATATAGTATATAACATATACGTTATATATTAGCTTTCAAATATAGCTAAAATATAGCTAGAAAAAAGTCTGTAGCTTTAAATCCATTGTATATATTAAAACTATAAGATATCAAATCTATTTTGAAAACATTTCCTCAAGAAGTTTTAAAAAAAAATCAAGTGAAAGACACAGAGAGAAGGAAAGATGGAAATTACAAAAATGATGGTGAACTTTCATGGAATATGTATGTATGTATATATATGTGGGTGTGTGTGTACATATATATATAAACACATTTATAACACAAAGACAAATGTTAGTTCTTTGAAAAGATTGACCAACGTGACAGTGATCAAGAAAAAAGAATATAACAGATGAGGTATAAATTATACTGGTGTAACTAACAAGAAAGGTGACATCACTACAGATCTCACAGCTAAAAAGATATTAAGAGGATAATATGAGCAAATTTATGCCAACAAGTTTCATGGTTTAGATGAAATAATCAAAATCCTAGGCCATAACTGCTAGAGGATAAGGTAACCCTTATCCTCTTCACACAGAAAGGCAGAAAGGACTAAGGCCATAACTGCTAGAGGTAACTGCTAGAGGTAACAGGGAGTTTTTCTCTACTTTTCATTTTTACATCTGACCACTGATCAGAATAATAGGTTATATTCCTGCTTAGTGTAACTCTGGTTTTACACTCACATGGACCACCTAGTTTATTTCCATTCCCACCATCCAATATTTCCGCTTCCAATATTGGTCATAATGGTAAATAATGTACCTGAGTTCATCCTCAAATATTATCAACATCTTGAATCACTTAAAATAGCATTATCATCATATAGGGAGAATAAGAACATTTTATTTTAATGCAGGATATATGATGGATTTCTACTAAAGCATCTAAAATAGAATATTCAGGGAAAGATAAAATATTCACTAGTTAACAAAAGAAACATTTATAAATGGCAGCCTCATCAATATTCTTCTCAGGATGACCAGAAAAAAAACACAATTTCAAAAATTCTATGCCTAAAAAATATAAAAAGAAATGTTCTAGAACTCATGGTCTCAGTCAAAATACTAATTCTTAAGAGAAATTCCTTTTTTTCATATTACAATTTAAAAATAAGTTTAATTCGCTAAACTTTTTGCTGCAAAAAAGGTACTTTTATATGGATAGGATCACATGTTTAGAATATTCTAAACTTAACATTGAAAATAGTATTAGATGTGTATGAATGAACTACTATATCATTGACAAATATTTTTTAAAATTGAACACTGAAATCATTGCCCTTTCTCATGATGTAGTTAGTAAAAGTTTTTTCAAATCTTCTAGGGCAGTGATTTAAAAAAAATTGTATGTGTAAAGAAAAATTATGAATGAATATGCAGAATCCTGGGCTCTGTTACTCACTTCCTGCCCATACCAATCTTCCAGCCCCAGGTTCAGAAGTCAATACTTAATAAGACACCCAGGTGATTATCACATACTCCAGATTTCTCTAAAAATGCCTATCAGTCAGGAAAACAGTATTCCTTTATCTTCTTTTATGAGTTATTTATTTTTTTAATTTTTTGCTTTTTTAATTGAAGCATTATTCCTGTATCTTTATGCAACATTATTTTAAAAATTCAAATGCTAAATATGGGTTTTACTTAATTTCTTCTTTCTCTCCCTGGCAGAGCCAAGTCTATGAACCAGCTTTATTCTGAATAAAGGAGAGTATGTAAAAGGACAGGGAGATAAAAATTGATTTCAAAAAATGTGTATCTCATTACATGTGAGCAAATAGAATAATTCACCTGTATCGTATGTTTTTGGTGGTCAAAATTTATGAGGGTTTGGAGAAAAGTACCAAAGAACCCTGGAAATCATAGGCCATGTGGTAACTCTGAGGACCTTCTAATTAGTAGAGAGAATTGTAAGATACTTATTAACTGGCTATTAATTTTCATATTCTTAGTTTTCTAAGCATAAAATAAAATAAAACAAACCCACTTAATCCCCCTACTCAGTGAAAAGTAAAATTATAGAATGTACTTGCAAATCTCTAAGGAGTAAATCTTATCCTTGTGTCTCTCAGGGCCGACTGCAGAAAGGACAATTAACACACTCCTAACTGTGATGTATCAATTTCATTCATTCAAACTCTGAGCATATAACTTGGGTTTCACAAATATTCAAGGATATGAAGATATTTTAAAAAACAAAACAAAACACTCAGAGGGTCAAGTGGGGGAAAGTCACTAACTACCTGACGACCAGGAGAAGGAAGTGGCATCTGCTATGTAAGGACCATTTCACGGGTATCATGGAAACCCAGGCAGGACTCAGGTGTCAAGATAGTTCTGGTAACCTGCATAAACTTCCCCCGCAACATCAGAGAGGAGACGCAGGTTGTTGTGACCTGGGGGCGAGCCCGGCAGGAAGACACAGGCCAGATGTGGGGAGCAGAGCAGTGACCTGCTCTCAGCAAGGGCCTGAGACGGGAGAGGCGGTGAGAGATGTGGGTTAATGCCTAGGCAGGGGACAGAAGAAGGGAGCCTGGTTTTGTTCTGAATTTCATTAGTAACTCACGTTTACTGACCACTTTCTCCACTTTCTAGTCCATGGAGATGCAGCGGAGCGCAAGTCTCCATCCTCAAGTTGCTGACTTTCCGCAGGGGTGAAGGCTGCATTATTAACACCGACAATGTTTTTAGTCTTCCATAACTCTATGAATTATTATTATTTACATCTTTGGACCAGCTCAGTCATAATTTCCAAATACCGCCTGTCCCTGCAAGTTGGAAGGGCACAGAAGCCGGCATGGATCCGGGCGCACAGTGGGGTCTTAGTGGTTAACAGACTTAAGATCAAGAAGTGCGTCGACCCGTATCTCTGGGCACATGGCGACGTCACAGCAGTGCTCATTACTATCTGCCAAGGAGAAGCTGGCTTCTTCTGAAAACAACTCTTCCTAGGATGACACGAACTACAGAAGTGCATAAAGAAAATCGTCTCTGGTTCAGAGAGGTTCCAGGAAGGAGCCACACAAGGTGATGCGGACTCAGCCACGGGGAAGGAGGACCCCATGGGAAGTGAACGTTAGTTTCTATTTGTGCTGGGAAGGAGGCGCCATCAGCAGATTTGGGGGACAGGATTTTGAGGCAGACAGGTAAGTGCGGAGGCCTTGAGGCTGTTCTGAGCAACAGGAGCGGAGGGGCAGCAATGAGGTGAAGTTTCAGTGAATGACGAGGAGACGGGGAAACGGAGCGAAGGGGAAGGTCGGCAGGTGTCACCAGACGCCACCTGGCCCAGGGGTCCCTTCCCACTGGGTCCTAGTCCCCACGGCGACCTGTCAGATGTTCTCAGGTACCGAAGGGGCGTCGTACCCACTTCAGGAAAGTTGATCTGCCTTCCTGCCCGTTAAGAGGGAATAAATCCTGACCACGAGTGGAACCCACGGGAGGTGGCCTTGCCCCTGCGTTGGGGATACTTGTGCACTTTGACCTTTGCAGGATTTCCCTGAATACATCGCACACTGAGAGTTTGTGTAGCCACCTTAACCTTTAAAGCTTACTGGCTTCCATCCCCCTAACAGTGAAATGTGTTCATAAAAGCGACTTCCTTGCTCCTCTTGGTCTGTTGTTTGGATGAAGCGGCGATCTCTACGTGAAACCCCCCAGTAAGCTATGAATCAGTCCCCTAGTGCTGTCACGGTCTGTTCTGTTAAACTGTCATTTGGCAAATGTGAAACCCATCAAAAGCATATACATTTCTGGGAAACAGGACTTAATGGTATTGCTTCTGATGTTTAGTGAGTTATCCAAACTCCCACAGCTATTTAGCAGCAGACCAGACCCTAGATGATTTATCACAGTGGTCCCCAACCTTTTTGGCACCAGGGATTGGTTTCGTGGAAGACAATTTTTCAGGGTGGGGGTGATGGTTCAAGCTGTAATGTAAGCGGCGGGGAGTGATGGGGAGCGGCAGGGAGCGACGGGGAGCGGTGGGGAGCGATGGGGAGTGGTGGGGAGCGTTGGGGAGAGATGGGGAGTGGTGGGGAGCGATGGGGAGCAGTGGGGAGCGGTGGGGAGCAGTGGGGAGCGGTGGGGAGCGATGGGGAGCAGTGGGGAGCGGTGGGGAGCGGCGGAAGAGGCTTTGCTTGCTCTCTGGTGCTCAACTCCTGCTGTGGTCTGGTCCCTAATGGGCCTCCGTACTGGTCTGCAGCCCGGAGATTGTGGGACCCCTGATTTATCATCACAAAAAATGCATACTCTTCCTTTCCGTATTCAGAGATCAAATATTAACAATCCAGCCAGAAAAGTTTAATAGCCAGAGATTAAGGGGGCATGGTTAACTTAATCAAGTCAAGAAATATGGCAAGTTATTTGTTTATCTATCTATCATTTATCTACTATCTATCTATCTACCTATCCATCTCTACATCTATCTGTATATCCATCTATCTATCCATTTCTCTCTCTATCTATCTATCTATCTGTCACTCTATCTATCTATCATCTCCCTCTATTTATTTATTTACTTTGGTGGTTGTTATCCTCAATTAGGTCTAAAAAGACCCAGAGTGGCTGAGTCACAAGTTACAAACACATTTCGAGAAATATTCAAGGCTTTTGCTGTTCTCACCACTACTGTCTCTGGGGTCACTCTAACAAATTTTACTTTTAAATTAAATATCCCTCTAAGCACATAGTCACTAATGGTATGTTTTATTTTTGATGTGTTCTCAGGACATTCTCCCCTCTGCTTACTCGACTCAGGGATGCAAAGAGCCATTTAACATCTAAAAGACACTGTAATTTTTTTTAACCCAGCATTTTCCATTTGTTTCGCCAATTATGAGTAAATTTGAATATCCCACCTTGGAATTTAGTTGGCTCTTTGACAATTTCATTTCCAGCCAGTTCTAAAGTTATACTGCTCTATTCCATTGTGATCAGAAATTTTTTCCTCTTTTGAAACGCTTTAGACTCAAACAATTTTGAATGTTTTAAACTGTGCAAAAAATGATCAGTAAATCTCTAGCAAGATTACATATTAACTGGAGTAAATCTGTTGTTTCAGAATGAACCAAATTTAAAACTATGTATTCATTTATTTAAAAATTGGATACTGTCTATCTGCCAGGCGTCATTCTTAGCACCTGGTACTTATCAAAGGAAAATTACCCTGACAGACATGGAACCAAGTTTCTAGTTGTAGGAGACAAACAATAAGCAATAGGCATAATGTTGAATTAATTATACACCATGTTAGAAGGAAACAAACACTGTGACAAAGACAGAGTAGGGTAAGGACCGGCACATCTATTTCCATCATTCTTCCTCTTCTGCTGACCCACTTCTGCTGAATTAGCAGCCTCAACATTGAACCCGGCATGGACAGTCCCATTTTGGTGCTTGGCCCAAACTGGCAGGAATTTCTCAATGCCGTTTCCTAATTCCTGTGCAGTTGGGGGAGACTCAACTATGGACCAGAGCCAAAATAGTCCTGTGACTCTCCAGTCAGAGGCTCATCCATGCGTCTCGAGGAGAAGTTCTTACAGACCAGAAAATGCCTGGTCACAGAGTGCATTTTATTCTGTGGTTCACGGTCATAACAGCTGCAGAGACCACGTTTTCAGGGAGCCCATCCATATTACGGGTTAGCAGCAGGCATGTCCCTTTGGTGATGGAGTTAGGCTCACTGGTGCCTCTCCTTCAGGGAGGAATGTCTTCTCCACAAGAGTTCCTTCAGATTGCTTCAGGCTCCTCAGCCAGGACAGGGTCACTAGGTTTGAAACGTCAGGGTCTGCACTGACCCTTTTGTTGTGGGCTGGGGCTGTTGCCCGTCAGGAAAAAGCGGTAGAAGGCTTAGGCAACCCATGGCATCAACCAGGATTAGATTACCAGGCATTTTGACACCCACCAGTGTATTTATTTATCTTAGATGCTTTTTTTTTTTTTTTTTTTTTTTTTTCTTTTGTCTGTCCTTTAGTCATTAACCCTTATCATGGTTAAAAAGAAATGGAATTTCTATGACAGTTTATTAGGAAAACCAGCTCGGTTAAAATTTCCAAGAAATATCAGGAAGTTTGTTAGTTAAGTATCAAACATACCATGAAGCCAACACTTATATATCTTACTTAACATATGTAATAGATAAAAAGCCTGAGATAAAACCTACAATTTAATAAATGCTCACCAAGTCTTTTTACTGAAGGTGGCTCAATTAAATCATCTAAAATCATGCTTCCATTAATAGAGTCTACTTTAAGTGAGCCAGTGTCTACCTTGAACTAAATTTATGACAATCATTTAGAGTCTTTTAAAAAATTAGAAATTTTTGGACAATGGATTTTTTTTTTGCCTTGAAAATAGAACAAAAACTCAAAAGTCATTCATGTAAGGAGAAATGTTTTGTTCTCCCTTCTGGGTAAAACACAGGGACATGCTTCCCCAATGAAGATTAAAGAAGACAGGAAGCATATTACTCATTCTTTCGTGTGATAAATAGTTCTTACTGAAAAGTAAGGCTGATAGTTACTATTCTGGAGTTAAGGGTGCAGGGTTGACTTATTTGCATAATTTGGTCTGGAGAATCACAGTCTTCTGGTAAAAATATTGACATGAAAAAATAAACTATAAAAGCTAAAATAGATGGGACTTTCCTGGTGGTCCAGTGGTTAGGATTCCACGCTCTCACTGCCCGAGGGTGCGGGTTTGATTGCTGGTCAGGGAACTAAGATCCCACAAGCTGCGTGGTGTGGCCAAAAATATTTTTTAAAAGTTAAAAAAAAAGAGCTAAATTAGAAACATGGACACAAGACATACTATATTCTGGGAACACAGAGGAGGAATCTCTAGCTTTGCACAGAGGATTGCCCAGGGAAGGCGGGCACCTGAGCTGGTCAAGTGAAAATTCTTTTCCTGGACAGATGGAAAGAAGGGCTGTCAGTGGGAAGGAACCAGCAGACACGAAAGCGTAGAAATGAGGATTCGGGAGAACTTGGGTCCATGTACCGGGAACAGAGGAAGAGTAGGAGTGAGGGGACGGACAGATGCCGACGAGACAGAAGGGTGGACACACGTGGGCACGGGCTATTCTGGGAGCCGTGTGGGAGGCTGGGCTGTGGGGTGAGCAACGGGAAGGTATTCTGAAGCCAGCAGAAGGCTCCGCGGTCACCAGAAGTGTTGAAAGAGGTGATGAAACGAGCTAATTTCTCATTTCTCATTCTGACAATCAAATAAGATACCATTTAACACCCACCGGATGTCAAAACCTAAAAGAACTGATGATGTGAAAAGGTGGAAGGATATAGAGCCACTGGTGGGAGTGGGAAAGGTACAATCACTTTGGAGAAGTGTTTGCCAGCTTTTTACAATGCTTAAAAATAAGCATGACCCAGGAAATCCACTCCCAGACACTGACGCCAAGAAAAAGGTAAACATATGTTTGCAAAACAGATTGCAGAAGAATGTTCACCTGACTTTATTCATTAGACCCCCGAACTTAACATGCTCCAAATATGAGTTGCTGGCAGAGTAGATGAACAAATTGTAATCTGTTCACAAAGTGGAATACTACTCACCAATAAGAACTAATAATCTGGGACTTCCTTCTGGTCCAAAGACTCCAAGCTCCCATTGCAGGGGGCCCAGTTCCGGTCCCTGGTCTGGGAACTAGAGCCCGCATGCCGCAACTAAAGGTCCCGCATACAGCAATGAAGATCCCGCATGCTGCAACTAAGACCCGGTGCAGCCAAATAAATAAGTATTAAAAAAAACTAATAATCTTTAAAATAAACAACATGAATGAATCTCAAAAATATTACGCCAAGCAAAAAAGCCAGACAGAGAAGAATACATACTGGATGAATCCATTTATACGAAGTTCAAAAGAGCCAAACTAATCTCTCATTCTATAAATCCTAACAATGATTGCTGGGACGGGGAGGATTGAATGGAAGCCAGCTTCAGGAAATTATCTGGAGACATTAAAAAGCTCTAAATCTTGATTAGGGTCATGCTTGCACAGAGTACGTATTTATGAAAACTTATGGGATATTTCAGATTATCTGAATTCCCTTAAATGTTGTTAGTTGAAGTAAATGTTATCTTGATTTTAAAAAATGACAATTTTGATAGCAACATGGAGGTGAACCACAAAGGTAGATGGAGATGCCATAGCAAAAATACTGCTGAAGAGAACGATGCCTTATTATGATAAAAGGTAAGGATCTGAGCGAAGACAGTGGTAGAGGTGCCACAGAGGAGAGCAGATTTCATGACAGAGAAATTTCAGAGGAATCGAAGACTGTTCATAGTATGATGATGGTGAGGGTGATGGGTGGAGAGAAAGAGAAGCAAATAAAGGATGGATGTATTTCGATGTCAATGTGAAAAAACATATTAAAGGGCAGAAAACCCAGAATAGCCAAACACAATATCTAAGTAGAACAACAAAGACAGACTAGACATCAAGACTTACTACAAAGTACAGTCATCTGGACGTTGTGATATTGGTGAAAAATAGACAAAGAGATCAATGGAATAGAATAGAGAACCCAGAAATAGTCCATATAGTCAAGTGATGTTTGATGAAGGAGCAAAAGGACAGTCTTTTCAAAAAATGGTTCTGGAGCAAAGGGAAATCCATATGTAAAAAAAAAAAAAAAATCTAGACACAGACCTTTCACAAAAATAAACTAAAAATGGATCATAGCCTTAGATGTAAAGTGCAAAAGTATAAAACTCCAGGGAGGTACCATAGGAGAAATCAGACATGACCTCGCTTTTGGCAATGACTTAGATACAGTATCAAAAAGCAAAAAGGTCCATGAGAAAATAATTGATAAAAGCTGGATTTCATTAACATCAAAAACTTTTTCACTACAGAAGACGCTGTTAAAAGAATGAAAAGACATATCTGATAAAAGACTAGTATTTAAAATAGTCAAAGATGGGAATTCCCCGGTGGTCCAGTGGTTAAGACTCGGCACTTTCACTGCCAAGGGCCTGGGGTTCAATCCCTGCTGGGGGAACTAAGATCCCGCAAGCTGCGCAGCGTGGCCAAAAAAAAACAAAAAAAAAAGAAGTCAAAGAACCTCCTGGGGCTTCCCTGGTGGCGCAGTGCTTGAGAGTCCGCCTGCCGATGCAGGAGACGCGGGTTCG
>NW_006785319.1:5403976-5416599 GCF_000442215.2 Lipotes vexillifer
AAAAAAAAAAAAAAAAAAAAAAAGAACCTCCTGAAACTCAGTAATAATAAACCATACAGCTAAAAAATGGGCAAAGGATGTGAACAGATATGTCACCACAGAAGATACACAGAGCATTTGAAGGGATGCTCTACATTATATATCATTAGGGAAATTCAAACTAAAGCCACAGTAAGATACTACCACACACCTACTAGAATGGCCACCATCCAAACCACAGACAAGACCAGATGCTGGTGAGGGTGTGGGACAGCAGGAACTCCCATTCCCTGTGGGTCAGAATGCAGGATGGTGCAGCCACTTTGGAAGACAGCGTGGCAGTTTCTTCCAAAGCTGAACATACTCTTACTGTACAATCCAGCAGTTGTGCTCCGCAGTATTTACTCCAAGGAGTTGAAAACGTATATTCACACAAAACCTGCACACGACGTGTATAGCAGCTTCATTCACAATTGCCAAAACCTTGGAAAACCAAGATGTCCTTCAGCAGGTTAGTGGATAAGCAAACTGTGCATTTATACATGGAATATTATGCAGTGATACAAAGGAATGAGCTATCAAGCCACAGAAAGATACCTTAAATGGAACCTTAAATGCATGTTACTAAGTGAAAGAAGCCAATCTGAAAAGTCTACAAACCGTATGATTCCAGCTACAGGACATTCAGGAAAAGGCAAAACCATGGCAACAGTAAAAATATCAGTGGTTGCCAAGACTTCCAAGGGAGGGGAAAAGGGATAAATAGTTGGAGCACATGGCATTTTTAGGGCACAAAATTACTCTGTATGACACTGTAACACAGATACGTGTCATCATACATTTGTTAAAGCCCACAAAGTACACAACACCAAGAGTGAACACTATTGTAAACTACGGACTTTAGTTAATAATGATGGATCAGTACTAGCTCATCAATCGTTACAGATGTGCCACACGAATGGAAGACATTAATAAGGGGGGAAATTGGAGAACGTTGCTAAGAGGATATATGAAGACTCATGACTTCAGTTTGAGATAGATTGTGTAGGTACACGTTGGTTATTCAGGTGGAGAAATAGAACTGCAATGAATGTACCTAAGAGCTAGTAAAAAAATGGATAAACCTATGTGTAGAGGAAGAAAAAGAAGGGTCTATGTCAGAAATCTAAGAAACATCAGAATTTAGGAATGGGGAAAATTAGTTCAGTAAGTGGAGAAGAAACAGAATAGGCTGGCTTTGTGTGCATCAAGCTGAGTACCTTCTCTTGTGTCAAATGCTGCTGAAAGATGCAGTCCCTCATGAATAGGAGAAAACAACGTGAAAGCCGGGCTACTACTCCTAGTAAAGTTGTAGGAAGTAAGCCAATTTGTAACAAGTTGGATAAAGAAAAGGATTTAAGAAATAAAATGGCAAGTTCAGAGTAATGATTGAAAAGTATGATGAAGAAAAAGAGGAAAGGTCAACCACCACCTGTCATGACTCATCCTGAAAGTTTCAAGGCAACGTTCTTTACTTTAAAGGTCTTAAAATCAGGATTCAGGTCTTTGATGGAGTTCTGTTACTGCCACTGTGGTTGACTTAGCATAAAGCTGGTTAATGGGATTCTGTGAATTTTGAAATGCATTCATAAATCGTGATAAATTATGTAACCCTCTTACACAGGAGATGCCTCCAGAAATTTATTTAGCAACAAATGAGTGAATCTTCTAAAGGATGTTAAATTTGGGATATTAAAACAGAATTCTCGGGCTTCCCTGGTGGCGCAGTGCTTGGGAGTCCGCCTGCCGATGCAGGAGACGCGGGTTCGTGCCCCGTTTCGGGAGGATCCCACATGCCGCGGAGCGGCTGGGCCCGTGAGCCATGGCCGCTGAGCCTGCGCGTCCGGAGCCTGTGCTCCGCAAATGGGAGAGGCCACAACAGTGAGAGGCCCGCATAACGCAAGAAAAAAAAAAAAAAAACAAAAACAGAATTCTCTGAAAAATTAATGATAGTTTTACAGAATTTCTTGTTGACCTATAATCTACACCCTGTTTTGAAATTTTAGATGAAGTGTCATTCTGAAAACTATAGTTTCTATTTTAAATGATGTATTCATGACCACAGAGGCACTTCTCTTATTAAAAGCTGATTTCCTAAGATAATCTCTCTGACTATAATAATTCTGACCAACATTTAGGTAATTTGAAGGGTGACCCACATTTTGCTTGTTTAATGTATTTATGTTACTCTCAAAATTTTTATCAAAATAATAGGAATAATCATATCATTAATGAATAATACATATTCTATTAGAAACACTTAGGACAAGTGAAATTTTGAATTATTTATTTCCTGATGTGCTTTTTGTTGTTACAAGGCAGTTCTGAGGACTGGGTCTGTCTTCCAAACGGCTTTATTAGGTTTATTTTTTTTAAGCAATATTTTCTCTTGAGTCTAAGTGGTGGGTACTTTCCTCACATTTTACTGAAAAATTTTCTAATATAGAAATATATTGTATGAGCTATTAAAGCCAATGTAAGTTTTCAAACATTCATATTCTTTAGTGGTGAATATACATAAAGGGTACAATATGTCAAAAATATTGCCCCAAAAAGCTGTCCATTTTTATTGGTCTTTTGAGGATAAAGATGAAAATTTATCATCTCTCCAGCAAATAAACTTTCAAGAAGGTCATGGCATTGTTTAAACTTTCTATTTGAAGCAATTCAATCAGTCCAATAAAACAGCTTTAGAAATTACTAAGTATTCTCTGATAAGAAGATATGTATCAATGCAGTGCTTATCAAATTGCTGTGGTCAATGCAATTAAATTAAGAACCTTGGCTGGCATAAAAATAGAATGCTACAGGATCATTACTAATAATTGTAGAAAATTCTGAACCTTTTCAATGTTATCTAGGATAAATAACCATGCAATAACACAAATTTAATTATGTTTATGTAGCAAAGATTTTCAAGAGTGCAAATGTTTAATAAAAGGTAATTGGTTAACTTTAACTATAATACAATCGCACAATGTAATACTCTGCAGTTACTTAAAATTACACACTGAAGAATATGTAATGACATAAAAGAGATTAATAATATTTAGGTAATTGGAAAAATCCAATTTCAGTGCTTCTGGGGGGAAAGATGAATCCCTCTTCTAACTACAAGCAGTGTGTCTCTCGTAGCTTCTTAAAAACTGAAGCCAATCTCTCAGTGAGAAGACACCATTTCTAGAGCCTTTCTGTCTGTGCTTGGATTTAAGATCAATTCACACGGGGAAGAGATTTTCCACCATTAGGACTAGCATTAGGATCCTTATCTGTTTTACATATGTCCTTCAATTTTTAAAACAACAGAGAAATAAAGGATTCTGAGTAATTGATCCCCAAAGGTGAAAACACAGTTGCACATTGAAGTCACAGAGTATCAGATTTGGAAGAACCCTAGAAGTCATCTAATCTTGTTAATGCCTTGGTGGGCAAAATATAGCGGCTGGACTGTTGACCTACTCTAAGTTCCACTGTTGATGGCACACTTGGGGCTAGAATTCAAGACATAAACAGTATTCAACATTCATCATAGATTTTTTTTGGGGGGGGCGGGTTGCGGGCCTCTCACTATCGTGGCCTCTCCCATCGTGGAGCACAGGCTCCGGACACGCAGGCTCAGCGGCCATGGCTCACGGGCCCAGCCGCTCCGCGGCATGTGGGATCTTCCCAGATCGGGGCACGAACCCGTGTACCCTGCATCGGCGGGCGGACTCTCAACCACTGGCCACCAGGGAAGCCCTCATCATAGCTTTTAAGTCCAAAAAGAAAAGCAAAAACTAACAGAACACGAATGAGCCCCAATTTCTCTCACAGTAACACAGGAGATTTTATCACAACTCTCAGAAAGCAGGAGATGGCTTAGTAGAACTCAAGTAGGGATGTAGAGTTTTGGACAACAAAAATTTCAAACATCATATGGAATATATCTATACAGATATACACATCACTCTGTAATTAACAGAAAGAAAATAGATATTATTTTCAAATATGCATTGAACATTCACCAATTTTGATTATATAGTAGGCCACAAAGAAATTCTCTGGTGGCGCAGTGGTTGAGAGTCCACCTGCCGATGCAGGGGACATGGGTTCGTGTCCCAGTCCGGGAAGATCCCACGTGCCATGGAGCGGCTGGGCCCGTGAGCCATGGCCACTGAACCTGCGCATCCGGAGCCTGTGCTCTGCAACGGGAGAAGTCACAACAGTGAGAGGCCCACGTACCGCCAAAAAAAAAAAAAAAAATTAAAAAAAAAAAGAAATTCCCAATATGTTTTTTAAAAGTTCTTTTAAGCCACTATGTATGTAAGTCAATACTTAAAAAGGGGGAAATATATACTCAAATTAACAACAATTGCATCTTAAAAAGCATACATCCAAATAACTCTTTGAATGAATAGGTAAACAGTACAAAATTTAAAATGATTGAGAACTAAGTGACAAAAAAAATCACAATGTATCAACAACTGTCTGATGTGGCCAAAGTAGTAATCAGAGGGAAACTTTTAGCTTTAAAGCCATCAATTAGAAAACAAAATAGGAAAAACAATAATTGTTTTAGGAAACAAATAACTTAAGAGAAACACAAAATTATTTCCAAAATTCTTGAAAGAATAAAGAAAAACAAACAAGAGAAAACAAAATTGTTCAATAAACATCTGGCACATATGATCAGGAAAGGAAAGGGATGAAGAGATAAGATGAGCATCACAGAAGGAGACATATATATTCAGAACTTAACATTGTAGAGGGATTTATGTACAACTTGAGCTTGATAAATACAAAAACCTAGAAAAAATGATACATTTCTTAGAAAATACAATTTCATGAATTAAAGAAACCTGAATTGTTCAAAAATCTGAAAAGGTATTCTGAAAACTATCACCCAAATAGAAAGCAAACCCAGGTGATACTATATGTGACACCTACCAAATCAGCAACAAACAGGCAATACCTACTGTCTATCGGTTTATACAAAGTCATAGTGAAAGATGAAAATATTTCCACGTTCATTCCACAAGCAAAGTAAGATTCTGACATAAACATCCCAGAGAGAATTCTCCCTCGTAAAAATAAAATTTTAAATAAAATATTAGAAAGTGAAATCCAATTCTATACTAATAGGTCATAGCCACACATGGTTTGTCCCCACAGGAAAGAGAATCTGTCGATGTAATTTACCACATTAATAGTTGGGCAAGAAGAAGAATATGTGAGGTTAAAAGACTTTGATAAAATCCTCAAAAATCATTATATAGAGATGAAAAACCTTGTCAACCTGCAATAACAGTATAAGTTAATTCTAACAAGCATGACATTTAATGAAGAAATAGGGAGCACACAGTTGACCCTTCATCAACTCATGGGGCTCAAAGTCAGCCCCACTTATCAGTGGCTCCTCTGTATCTGAGTTTCCTCTGTATCTGTGGTTCCACATCCATGGATTCAGCCAAGCTTGGATAGTGTAGTATTGTAGTATTTACTCTTGAAAAAAAATTGCATAAGTGGACCCACACAGTTCAAAGGTCAACTGTATTCTCATTAAATAAGAAGATAAAGCAAGATCAGCCCTCATGATTCTTAATATTTTACTAGAGGTCCTAACCAACTCAAGATAAAAAACAAAGGAAACATAGAAGGAAACAAAGAAGCTAAATGTCATTACTGGCAGTGAATTTACTTGATTTCTCCCAGCCATAAACAGTCACTTAGAAACAATCATTAGAATAGGACTCACATACCCTGAACCAACAGCAATACCATACATTTTCAAAGGACAAGAAATGTGGGGACTTCCCTGGTGGTCCAGTGATTAAGACTCTGTGCTCCCAATGCAGGGGGCCCAGGTTCGATTCCTGGTTGGGGAACTAGAGTCCACATGCCATAACAGTAGATCCTGAGTGCTGCAACTAAGACCTGGCACAGCCAAATAAATAAATAAATAAATAAATATTAAAAAGGAAGTTTAAATTAAAAAATGTGGAAAGATGCATAAGGAGAAAATTCTAAAATGGTACTGACTCTCAGAAAAGAAGACCAATGTCAATTGAGAGACACACTACTATCTTCAGTAGGTGTGGAGATAAACTCATTACCAACCTCTTGTTTGGGCAACTGAACAATCTATCTTATGTCATGTAAATATCAAAGGGACCCTTAAAATCACTCCCATCTTCTACCCATAGATTTTGTCAACATGTATTGAAAATTTAGGATGTGATCATACTTATTGCTTGCTTAACATGTGATGCACTAATAACATTTCCTAAACTTGCTCATTGAAATTAGCATATTTTCTATTTTATACCTCTCTTAATTTAATGTCTGCTTTTCTACTGGATTATAAAACATTTCCTCATTGATTTATAATTTTTCTTTGAATAAATAGAATTAACCCTATGTTATTTGTGTCAGTTTCTCTCTGTTGTTATTCCTTTGTTTCTGTCAAAATAAATTTGTTTAATTTTCATTTATTTTAAATAACAAGCATTTGCATTTTATGTAATCAGATTTATCCATTTCCATGTTTTTGCTTTTGGGGTTTTTGGTTATGCTTAACAATGTATTCCCCATTCTAATGTTAGGGGAACCACTGACAGAAACTGCCCACCCTGGCCAGGCATGATAGTAACCACTTGCATGAGTTATCTTACAATAGGAGGTCCTGGTAAGAAATGGGAAACTAACAAGCTACCACCAACTGGAATAATTTGGGAAAGGTCAAAGGAGAGAGGAGACTCCAGTCCCTATGTCCTACCAACCTCCCGGAAGCCATCAAGCTGGAATCCAACTTGGCTGAGCGATGCGTGTGCCACCAGGAAGGACCCTGAGTCAGAATGATTGGCCAGAGACAACCCGGAAACTAACCCCAACACCATAAATCCGAGACTGAGAGCCACATGGAGAGCCATCCTCCTGGGTTCCCTTACCCACCTACCTGCTCTCTGCCCAGGCGCCCCTTCCCAATAACGTCTCTTGCTTTGTCAGCATGTGTGTCTCCTCGGACAATTCATTTCTGAGTATTAGACAAGAGCCCACTCTTGGGCCCTGGAAGGGATCCCCCTTCCTGCAACACTAAGATTACATACTTAGTACAATTTTTTAAAGATTCTGTTTCTATGATTTAAATGTTTAATACATCAGAAATGCACTCCAATTCAATGAGTGAGGTATTAGACTTTTGAGTCAGTTAAGAATAATTTTGGGTTGGAAGACCTCAGGAAAGGTGGCAAATTGGAGGCACATATTAACTTTCCCCTCTCTTGAAACCACCGTAAAATAATGACAGAGGGATTTTTAAACATGCATAAACCAAAAAGCAGATGATATCAGCTACAGAATGATGATGGAACTGGGCTGAGTAGGGAGAGGAATGGGACCAAGAGCACAGAACCCTAACAAGGTGGACAGGATGAAAACACTTGATCCCCAGGAGACTCCACAATTAACAGCACGTGGTTACTTCTTCACATCTAGGTTAAAGGATACGGCTAAGGTAAGGAGGATTGGCTGAAGATTCATATAAGAAGCAGTCAGACCTACTGCAATGGCCCTTCCCTCCTGCAAGACAGGGCAGTGGATTTTCTAGAGGATAAAACACAGGATCCCTGGAAGTGAGCTGATCACGCCCAGATGTGTGGAGTTTACATCCAAATGCAGGGAGATTAAGCAAATGTACACCTGCTGAGCTGAGACCCCTAACTCTGCCCCAGCCAGGAATTCAGGAACAGCTGACTGCATGGTTTGGGCTCAGAGACCCTCTTGCATTGTGGTCAAAATCTTGGCCAGAACTACAGTCATTCAAAAGCTCAGCTGGAGCTGGACAGTCTCTTGTGAGGTAGCTCACTGGCCTGCCTGGCAGCCTGGTCCTGGCCAGTTGTAAGGAGCCTCAGTTTTTCCCACATAGGCATCTTGAGGGTCCTCACAACTTGGTGGTGGTCTCTCCAGGGAGCAAATAATCAGAGAGACAGACAACCAGCCAGATGGAAACCATTCTTTTTATTACTAGCCTCAGAAGTCACATAGCATCATCTCCTCATTTCCACGTGATGCCATCAGGGCCCAGGGGAAACTCAGACACTCTGTCCTTTTCCATCCCCATGTCCCCCATTCTTAGAGGCAGTGAGAAATCCCACTTTTGCTGGGAAGATGTTAGTAGGGGCTGAACCTACAACCCAACCACCCATGAAGAGGCAGTGCTGCTATGAATGAGTGCCTCATTTTTGCAAGCAGAGAGTTTGGCAGGGTCCAGATAAGAAGCTGAATTTACAAACCCACCTAGCACTGTGGTTATCACCTAACAGGGGAACTGCCTACTTAAAAAAAAAGGATTAAATAGGATCCAGTCATAACATAATATCCAAAATGAGAAAGATAATCAACAGACACAAATACCAAGATGAATCAGTTGTTGGAATTGTCTGACAAGGATTATGGAAGCATAAAAATGCTTCAACACGTAGTTACAAATTATCTTGGAACAAAAGGAAAACCAGAAAACCAAAGAAGTGAACACTATAAATAGAACAAGATAGCCGATAAATTGAACCAGATGACCAGATAACTGAAATAAAAAAACTCACTAGGTGGGCTCAATAGCAGAGCAAAGATGACAGAGGATTACGATAAATGAACTGGAGAATCAGTGAATACATGAATTGGATTTACCTAATCTGAATATCAGAGAGAAAGTGGACTAAAAAAATAAGGGAATAGCTTCAGTGAGCTGTGAAGAAACAAAAGAACTAACATTCATGTTATTGCACTAAATAAAAAAACAGAGAAAGAGACACTGACAAAATACTTGAAGAAATAATGGATGAATACTCCCCAAGTATGGTGAAAGATGTAAACCTACAGATTCAAGAGACTGAGTTAACACCAAATAGGTTATATCCAAAGAAATCCACTCCTGAAACATATGAAAATTTTAAACAAACAAAAACCTTAAAATTGGCTAGAGAGGGACCATATTACTTACAGAGAACAACAATTCATATGACAGGAAATTTCCCATCTGAAACCACAGAGGACAGAAGGAAGTGGCAAAACATTTTTCAAGTACTGAAAGAAAAGAACTGCCAACCACAAATTCTATATCTGGTGAAACTATCATTCAGGAATGAACAGGAAATAAAGATGTTCTCAAATAAAAGGAAATGAAAACAAAGATCACTAGCAAACTTGTCTTTTAAGTATGGCTAAAGAAATTTTTTAAAGAGAAAGAAAATGATAGCAAAAGAAGGCTTAGAAGGAAAAAAACATTGGAATGGGGAAAAAAGAGGGGCAAATAAGACTTATCTCATTAGTTTCTTAAATCATATTTGATGGTTAAAGCAAAATTAAAACATCACCTAAGTGATGCCCTACATACGTAGAGGAAATTCTTAAGACAATTATATTTAAAGAATCAAGAGGGTAAATGGACCTAAATGGAAATAAGGTTTCTGCACTTTGTTCAGAGATAAAAATTCCATATCAGTAGACTATTATCAGTTAAATACGTATATTGTAATAACTAGAGAAACCAAGATAGACTATACATTTGGTCATAAAACAAAGCTCAATACATTTAAAATAATTGAAATCGTTCACAGCATATTCTGTGACCATACAGAACCAACTAGAATTAACAACATAAAAACAATATAAAAATCTCCAAACATCTGGAAATCAAACAACACACATGTAAACAATCTCTGAGTCAAAGAGGAATTTTAAAAAGAAATTAAAAGCGCATAGAACTGAATGAAAATGGACATACAACATATCAAAACGTGTGAGATGCAGCTAAAGCAGTACAGGAAGTAAATTTATAGCAATAAATGCTTATAATTGGGAAACAAGGTTCTAAAATTTATAATCTAATTTCCTACCTTAAGAAATTAGAGAAAAGAAGAGCAAAATTAACCCATATAAGGAAAGATATAGTGAAGATAAGAGATCAATTAAATTGGAAAATAATAGAAAAAAATCAATGGAACAAAAATCTGATTTAAAAAAATTAATAAAAATTATAAAGCTCTAAGAAGACTGACAGAGATGGGAGGAAAACACAAATCATCAGTATCAGGGATAAAACCAGGGTTGTTCCTATGGATCGTGCATTCACTAAAAGGATGAAAAGGGAATATTACAAATAACAAATAAATTTGATAACTTGGAAGCATCAATTCCTTAAAAATCACCAACTATCAACACTCAACCATAGTGAAACATATAACCTGAATAGTCAGTCCTCTACCAAGTAAAGAAATTAAGCTTGTAATTAAAAAGCTCCTGAAAGGAAAAAAAAAATGTCAAGAAAAATATCTCAAGATCTCATTTAAAAGTACAACCTGAACTAAATTGAGCTGTATTGCTGTTGATTACAGCCCAGAACTGGATTACTACAGCAAATCTAATTAGCATTACTTGTTGAAAAAAACTGAAAAAAAGAGCAAAAAGCTTGTTTTGCACTAGCCAGCTAAAATAAGTAAAAAAAATTCACAAAGATAAACATAAAAGGTTCTTTGTAGATCTTGATTTAGAAACTCTATCTATAGCTATTTGAGGACAAAATATTGTCCCTGTACCCGAGCAGGACCCTATGGGGCCTTCTTGGGACAGACCCCTCCCCGCATATCCTCTGCTGCAGCTCCTCTCTGAAGTACCCGGATAACAGTATCTGATGCACATTTCCTCAGTTTTTCAGATGCTAAAACCACCACCAAATGGAAGAAATTAACTACTTGATGATCAGGAGCATGTAGCCCCCAGACCTTCTGGCACCTAAGGACTGATCACCGTCAATCAATCAGAGAATTGTGCACGAGCTGATCACACATCCTGGGACCCCTGCCCCACCCCACCCCCACTTTGCCTTTAAAAATGCTTTGCTGAAAACTTTCAGGGAGTTCAGGGATTTTTAAGCACAAGCCAGCCATCTCCTTGCATGGCTAGGCAATAAACCTTTCTCTGCTCCAAACTCCAGCGTTTTGGTTTGTTTGGCCTCACTCCGTGTTGGGCGCTTGAACTTGTGTCACGTAACAGCGTAGGGAAAATAACATTCTGAGTCAAAGAATAAATTCACTCCACACACATTCTTATATGAAGGTTACTATATTAATAAATCTGCAGATCAAACAACTTTTAAAAACATATCTGTACTAATCTCAAGGACAGAATTATTTTTAAAAACCTTTTTGATTTGCATATTTTTAAATTTAATAACCTTGGTATAAGAATGTGCCTATGTGTAAAGAGAGTTTATTGTATGAACATTCTGATACATTTTATTTTATACACTTCTGTGTCAGTACCTTTTACCCCTCAGTATAATTTATGTATTTATAATTAATGTTCCTTAAATTTTAAAAATATTTTTCTTAAAAATAGTCAAGAGTTATGTCTCAATGTAAAGTAAAAACAAATTTTAATTGCCTTATTGGTCATTTTCCAGTACCATCAATTTAGTAATCAATAATTTAATCAGATTCACCCTCTGGTTTATATATAGAAAAATGTCTTTTTAAGAATTACCATAATTAAATTGATTGATGTGCTTTTCATATTTATTATAGCTTTTAAAGTCAATTTATCTACTGAATGTTTCAGTTAAATCACAAGAGGGCCTGTTTATCAAGTTTGTTTAAGTGGGGTTGGTCTCTAAAAACAAACAAACAACAACAAAGCTTGTTATACTACCCTAGCAATTCCATTTTAGTTTTTTAAAAAATTTATTTATTTTTAATTTTTTTAATTTTTGTTTTTAGCGGTACGCGGGCCTCTCACTGCTGTGTCTGAGATCCGGTTGCGGAGCACAGGCTCCGGATGCGCAGGTTCAGCGGCCACAGCTCATGGGCTCAGCTGCTCCGTGGCACGTGGGATTCTCCCGGACCGGGGCACGAACCCGTGTCCCCTGCATTGGCAGGCAGACTCTCAACCACTGTGCCACCAGGGAAGCCCAAAAATTTATTTATTTTTGATGCCCCTAATGAAAATTTTAGAAATTATTGCTACTTTCTATTAAGATCAGATGATTTATAATACTTAGATGGTTTCAGTAAATAAAATTCTGAGATGAGGACACAGAATGATCCCTCTTGGCATGATTCCAGGATGGTGTTGGCAGGTCTTTAATTTGGTCCTGAACTTTTAATACCCAGGGTTTTGCTTCATTTTTTCTTCTTTTTTATATGCTGAATTCAAGCTTACAGATGGAGATTGCATAAGGCATCACTCTAGACAGTAGACTTTTATAGCTCAGATATTGGTTCCCTCATCTTATAATGTAATATTTCAGACATGGCCTTAGGATAAATCACTTAATCCTAAACCACAGCTCTGGTGACATCAGACACTCTGCAAACCCCATTAACCCCCATGGGCCCTTGTCTGCACCAGCTGGCTGTAATGGAAAGGCAACCACACTTGCTTGGTTGGCAAACAACATTTTTTCCTAAAGACAGAGCTGCAGTTTGGTCAATTCCCATCTCAGCCCACCAGATGGGTCGCCTGCTGGTTCCTGGCTTGCTGCTGCTGAGACCCAGCGTCTGAGGAGATAAGGTCATTTGAGGCAGGGACCAAGGTGCTAGGGGAGCTCCTTGCTTTCATGTCACCTCTTTCCC
>NW_006785319.1:5416609-5436607 GCF_000442215.2 Lipotes vexillifer
CAGCTCTGACCGAAACAGAGAAGCTAAAAATAGAATTACCATATGACCCAGCAATCCCACTACTGGGCATATACCTAGAGAAAACCATAATTCAAAAAGACACATGCAGGGCTTCCCTGGTGGCGCAGTGGTTGAGAGTCCGCCTGCCGATGCGGAGGACACGGGTTCGTGTCCCGGTCCGGTAAGATCCCACATGCCACGGAGCGGCTAGGCCCGTGAGCTGTGGCTGCTGAGCCTGCGCGTCTGGAGCCTGTGCTCCGCAATGGGAGACGCCACAGCGGTGAGAGGCCCGCGTACCGCAAAAAACAAAACAACAACAAAAAAAGACACATGCACCCCAATGTTCACTGCAGCACTATTTACAATAGCCAGGTCATGGAAGCAACCTAAATGCCCATTGACAGAAGAATGGATAAAGAATATGTGGTACATATATACAATGGAATATTTCTCAGCCATGAAAAGGAACGAAACTGGGTCATTTGTAGAGACATGGATGGATCTAGAGACTGTCATACAGAGTGAAGTAAGTCAGAAAGAGAAAAACAAATATCGTATATTAACGCATATATGTGGAACCTAGAAAAATGGTACAGATGAACCAGTTTGCAGGGCAGAAATACAGACACAGATGTAGAGAACAAACGTATGGACACCAAGGGGGGAAAGTGGAGGTGGGTGTGGTGGTGGTGGGATGAATTGGGAGATTGGGATTCACATATATACACTAATATATATAAAATGGGTGACTAATAAGAACCTGCTGTATAAAAAATAAAATAAAATAAAATTCAAAAAAAAAGAAAATGAAAAGAAATGCACAGCAGACGGGGGAGGAAAGATGGGGACAGGAGAGGAACCAAAGAACATAAACAAAATATCAAAACAGCAGTTTCTTTAGAGAGAGAAGGCCTAGAAGCAGAGAAGCACGACCACCCTGGAGAAGTTCACAGTCCCTCACAACCATTCCTGTGTATTTACTAACAACAGGGTCATGGGCAGTCTGCGAAGACTAAAGGGCATCCTGTAAAGCGCGTGACACGGGGAGATGCGCGATGTGTCGGACCTTTTCTGTACATCCTTGCGATGATTATTACAGTAGCCGAGAAAGAAAGTGACTAATGAAAGATGGCTGTGTGTGTGTGTGTGTGTGTGTGTGTGTGTGAGTGAAGAAATGGAGCTCCACCAACGTCTTCAGAGATCCCAATCTCAAAGGTGGTTAGAAAGAGACCTCTTGTCACTATACGCTGAATATTTCTCTCTCTAGAATTGTGGCAGATCTGAAAATGAGGGTAAGAAAACTTAGAGAAGAAATAGACTTAATACAAAAAAAAAAAATTCCAAGCCAAGCGTCTTCTGTAATAGGTGTTCGTTGATGGATTAACTTCGTGTTCAGTACAGGAATTGTTAAAAGGATAAATAAATAAGAAAGAAACTCGACCTCTGGGTCAAGTTCAAGGTCAGAGTGACCCCAAGGTTGGCCGTTCATGATGTATATGAGTTATTAATTGGCGTGAGGTGACAGAAGCGACAGGAAAGGGGCTGGGAATCTGAAGACTTGTGTCTTGCTGTGACCGATTTTGTAAAGCATGTTCAGAAACACAAAAACAAGCTCTAGCCCTGTCCGGTACTGTCCTGCACCAGTGTCTTATTCTGCCCACCCCAAACACCTCACCCCTCTTCTGCTTTTCTAGCCTTTCCCATTCCTACACTGGTTCTCAACACAACTGGGAAGCAGGCAGTGAATTACTCCCCTCTGGATCCCCCACTCTGACTTGCAAGGTCCCAGCTACCCCTCCCATGTCTCACTGCCTACTTAATTCTCTTCCTTTTTCTCCCCTGTGGTGCTTTGCTCACAGCAAGCTTTCTATTAACCCCCATGGAGGTGTTAAATGATAACCCGGGTGTTAACTGAAGTGTGAATTCTCTCTGGATTATTTAAATTTTGAAAGCCGCATTCAGTTACATAGGGAGCAAAACAAGGGACTTCCCTGTGGCTTTGGAAGAAGGCTTGGGTTTAGTTTTGCCAGTTGGGGGAGGTGAACTGGACTGCGCCAGGCCCGCATAAATTCTCTGCAGACAGCCTCCTTCTACCTCTTTGGACTCACACCATTTCAAACTTGCACTTTGTTGGTAAATCCTGCTCACTATCAGATCTGGAGTTTGATGCCCTATTGGAAGCTTTTCTCCCAAGACAAGTACCACTGTCACTGTGAGTTTTTCCACAGATTTTTACAGCTGGTAGGTAGCAGTCCATGTGGGGCTGCATTTTTGGAAGTTGCCAGTGACAGCTAGATGTGAAGAGATTCTATGAACATCTGAGGTTCAGCAGTGAAATACATGCATTTTGGGTAAATGGAGACTATACCTATATCTATATCTATCTATCTGAAGGTGATGTTAGCTTCAGATGGCGATCACCATGCTAAAATCCAGATCACTAAGGATTCTGAAAGGGGGAGAGTTTGCAGCACTATCCCTCATCAAATAATCAAATATTCTGTAGCAAAGAACACACATCTTTCTTAGAGGTTGGAAGTTTTGTTTTCGTTTGTTTTTGGCCATGTGGTGCAGCTTGTGGGAAACCCTGACCAGGGCTCCAACCCAGGGCCTCTGTAGTGGAAGCGGAGTCCTAACCACTGGACCACCAGGGAATTCCCTGGAAGGTCATTTTTAATTTAATAATTACTTCTGCTGTGCATCAAGTTTCATCTAAAGCACACTTTCTGTGCTTTTTCTATCAGATTTAAATTTAAAAGAATGAGGTTTTTTAAGCATATTAAAATATTCTCATTGAATTGAGAGTAAAGTACCTCCAATTTCGAAGTGGAGCAGTGAGGCTAGGGTGCCGGCAGCTGAAGGACAGGGCATCCGGAAGAGGCCATAGCAGTGGGCTGACCTAAGGATGATCTAATGATGTGGTGCGCAGGAATTAGAACATTCTAAACTAAAGGGCCAGCTGTAGAGGCCCAAACACACATCTTTGGAGTATTAGTACACATCAGTGTTCTCGAAGTTATCTGAAACGTGTTGACATCAATCGGTGCATCTATGAATTACAATTGTAGGTTCTGTTTTTGTTCTCCCCTTGCTATCATTCGAGTGGAAATGGTGGGGAAAAAATTTTTTATGAGTTAAAAAATAGCAGATTTTTTCTTTCATTTTTACATACTATACATTCATTTTTAAGTCCTGTATTAAAAAAATAGCAGGGTTAATTAATCATGTCTGACTCCTCTTTTAATATAGTTTGAAACATGTTGCACAAATGTAACATGAGATTGAAACGGAGAACTTGAGAAGGTACAGCTGTTATTCAAATAGCTCCTCAAGTTTCAGAAGCTCCAGGACATTTTCAAAGGTCACAGCTTTGGGAGATGGACTTCTGGCTGAAATAATCTCTAATGATTCACACAGAGATACAGAACGTGATCGCAGTGTTTTAGCCTCCGTGCATCTCCTGATATGCATATAATGTTCACTTCACCTACATCTAAGTCTGTGGGAGAGTCTGTCTTCGTCAGATTCTGCTCACAGGGGACCAATGACTGATTTCCTTCCAGTTTATTTAGAATAGGTGGAGAAGCCAGAGGGAGCCGAGTATTTTGTCATAAATGCAGATTTGGAAGGCAAAATGAGTTTCAAAGCTCTCTTCCATGGTGCAGTAGGGAGACACAGACTGGGCTTTTAAGTATTCGGTTTAAGTCCTAAAGTCCTAAACTACAGCAGCCAAGGCGTTCTGATGAAAGGAGAATAAGGTACAGCACGTGAGGGATGGGGGCGGACTCACGCTCCCCACGTAGTGAAGATTCTCTCCTTAAAAAAAGAAGGGATAGGAAAAGAACTTCCGCCCTTTAACATGAAGTTCACGCACACGTAGCTAAAATTTTCTGGGCTCCGGCGCAGCCCCGAGGCCCCGCGGGCGGCTTCCCCCGGGGCGGGCAGTCGGAGGAGCCGGACGGTGACGCACCGAGTCGTCCTCAGCTCGCGTCCCTCTCCGGCTGCGCAGCGCGGAGCCGCAAGGCAGCGGCTGGGAGACCGCGAGCCCCGGTGCAGCTTGCGACCCGGTGCCGAGCGCGCCCCGAGCCCCGCGCTCCCGGGAGCGAGGCCGGTCGGCGGCCGCGCCGGAGCCGGTGCGGAGGGGGCGGGAGGCGGATGCGGGTCCGCGCGGGCGCCGCGTCCTCCGCTTCCAGCCGAGCCGCATCCGGAGCGCCAGCAGCTCGGATCCGGGGAGAAAGGTGGGCCCGGAGGAGGCGGGACGGGAGAGGGGTCGGGGAGGCGGGGCGGGGAATGGGAGCGTGGATGGGGGAGGGAAGGACGAGGGGGCGCGCAGATCGAGCGGCGGCCGCGGGTGGCCACGGGCGCGCGGGGTCGGCGGCGGCCACGGGAACCGGGAGCGGCTCCGGGAGCGTGTCCAGTGCGTCTGGCAGGGCCGGGCGGCCCACGGGGTTGGCGCCGGACCTCCTCCCGCCCCACCCAGCTCCCGGCCGAGACGCGCGGTCCGGGCCCTCGTGTGAACCGGCCCCGCTTTCTCCGTCCACAGATGCTCCGGGCGCCAGCCGTGCTGTGCGTGTGCGCGGCCGCCTGGTGCGCGCAGGCTCTGGCGGCGGCTGCGGGCCGGCCGGACGGCGGCAATTTTCTGGACGACAAACAATGGCTCAGCACGGTGTCCCAGTACGACCGGGAGGCCGGACAGTGGAACCGATTCCGAGACGTAAGTCGGCGCCTTCCCGCGCTCGAGCGCGCTGCCCGGGGCGGGGTGGGGGTCGGGTTGGGGCGCGGGGAGGAAGTGGGCGCCTTGGAGGCCGCGCCGTGCTGGGGGGGTCGCCTACCCGGGGTCCGGGTGCCCCCAGGTCCCCACGGTCCTCTCCCCGCCCCCAAAGGTTCGCAAAGTGCCACCTGCCCAACTTTGCACGGGGCCTGGCGCTGGTGGGCACGGCCAGGGCGCTGGCGAGGCGTTGCGCTGAGGTGGGCTCGATCCCGCGGCTGGCGGCGCACCCGGTGGCCTGGGGGGCGGGAGCGGGAAGGTGTGGGCTCGTCGGCGCCCGCCCGCTCCCGGGGACGGAGGGTGTCTGGGGCGCCGGTGAGCGTCAGCCTCCACACCCGGCGAGGACCTGCACTCGATCACGATGTTGCAGACTCTGCGCGGCGAGGGTGGGCTGCCGGGGCGGCAGTGACAGGGTTAAGCTGGGGACCCTCCCCCCCCAAGTCCCGCATCCTACCTGGGGGCTTCCTCAGGGACGATGAGGGCTATCGAGACGCAGCCTGTACCTGAGACCCGACCGCGGGTCGCTGTGCACCTGCTGGTCAGTGTCCACCGCACACGGACGCAGCGCAGCCGCGTGGCCGGGCGCGGTGGTCCCGGTGGGGCTGCCCCTCCCCCCGCCCCCTTAAGCCTCTGTGGTCGCGTTGGCAGACGCCAGCCGCGCTCCGCACACCTGAGGACCCTCTGGGCCCGCCCGCAGCGCCTCGTGCGCAGAGGCGGATCTGCTCCCTCGGGCAGATCACACTCCGTCCTCATTTGGGAAATTGGGAAAGTGAGTGGAAGCTCGGGCTAGTTTCATCCTGCGCCCTTCACCCCCAGCCGCTCGCAATACCCCTCACAAGATGTGGCTGACAAGCCAAGCCCAACGTGGAGCAGATTCTGGCAGCCGAATTCCGCAAGAAACGCTCATTTTTACTTAAAATTCGACGTAGCATCTCATTGATATAATAGGCCTGCGTATAGGTGGTGGAAAACGATGATGGTCGCACTTAACAGGGCTCTGTCTTACATGCCTGTGAGTGAAGGCTAAGCAACATTTTACTGCTGAGTACAATTTCTTTTACCGGCGAACCCCTTACACTCCTGTTTTATTCAAGTGGATGCTGATGTCCAGTACGATCCAAAAGGCCAGCAGGCGAATGAGATATTTCTAAACCCAGGGGAAAATTTCTGTTTATCCTGCCTTCGTTTGGGTTGAACATTTGTAACTGTTTGAATAATGCTTCCTGTTATGACATTTCGTTGCTGAATGGCTACTTTAAAAATCTTTAGAAAATGGATTTTATGCTTCCTTCTCTAAAACATATTTTAAATCTTGAATACTTTAGTATTCTCTGACTTCATTCAAATTACTTTATTGAATTATTAAGAGCAAACCAGTCTATACTCGGACAGTTTGTAAATGTGCTTGATTTAAACGACTTGAGAAAGCTGAGTGGCCTGGAAGGATTAAATATTCCAGGATTCCTGCAGCCAGCTTCTACGGAGACCAAGTAGACTATTGTTTTGCTACCGTGTTTGCAGTTATTCTTCTGTGATCTCAGGGGCAAAATCCATCAAAATTATATGTTAAATTTAAGTAAAGGATTTAGTGAGTTTTATTTTTTAGCAAACATGTTTGAAGTACATGAAAATATACATGCAAATATACATGCAAATGTAATAAGGATTTATTTGAAAAACTTCTGCAAGCTTTTAGGCTTACCGTTTTAGTACGACAGTTAAATTTTGTGGATGGCTTCTGGAGGGCAGACAGGAGATAAGTGATTGTTCCTCCTTGAACCACCTGTAGCTTATTGTTAACATGATAAAAGGTGTGCTGACAGTGTGACGTCTCAGTGCAGAATGCACGCTGTATCCTTATTTAGACCACCCACCCCACTGGCGATTTACATATTTTCTTTACGTTTTGGGGAGTTGTTAGCTTGATAATTTCTTTCTGCCCTTTTCACAATGTTGTTTATTGATTGGTTCATTTTAAACTGGGAAGGCATGGTTAGGAGGTGTTGCTTGAAACAAGTCTGTACTGCACGGATCTACCTTTAAATGTTCTGCCTCAGCTCTGATATCCTTAATGGCGTTGCATACTCAGCTTTATAAAGGCAAAGAAACAAGGAAATCTGAACCTCTTCTTTTGGAAACAGTTTGACTGAAGCACTTCTGTTTAGTGCTTTTCTCCCATTAAAATATAATTAATTTCATTTAGAAAAAAGCTTTGAGATTTCTTAGCATAATTGTCGCTGAAATGAATTCTTAGCTTCTTGTGGCTATTTTACACAGTTACCATTATTTTAGAAGTAACTCCTTAATAAAAGCTGGAAATATATCTTCTTTCGAATAATATTTGAAAACTATTTTGAATAATATTTGAAAATACAATGAATCATTCTATTTTAATTGAATGATTTTTAAAATAAATGTAGTCTTTAAGTAGGTTTTATATAATATAAATTGTTTTATATAATAAAGCTTTAGAAATAAGGACGATGGTTAGGAAATAAGTGAGAGCAGGTGAACAGAAGAAGCAGGATCATTGATGACTCAGTGGTGAAGGATGAGTCATCTTTCCAGTTTCCTCAGGATAAATCACAGAGAAATAAGAAAACCACAGGCAAGCTTACAGTGAGTAAGTATTAACATAGGAGAAGCTTCAAGTAATTTTGACCACTCTATACCCGGTACCAGCAACGCTCTTTGAATAAACTTTTGTTGCCCTTTTAAAGTGTACAAAATGATGTATAGACTCAGAGAACTTTTTTCCTTTTGAAAATCAAAAGGATACATTATATTTGGTTATTGGTATAAAATTCCTGTAGAGATTCTAGTCTCCATGTTTTAGGAAAAATAAAAGTTTAATTTGAAGATAGAAAGAGGTCAACACATTTTAAAATAAGTGTGGTAGATTGAGCCAGCCTATTCAGGGTATAATGATGAGATGTTGAAATAAAGCAGATAAAAAACTCAACCTCAGGGTATGTTAAGTAGATACCCTGGTTGCATGGCATTTTCTACTTTTTTAGTTCTGTTGAGTGGTGATAAAATCCAGAGCCCAAGACTCCTCATTGGGGGAATTGTGGGAATACTACGACCTTCACCAGGTACAGGGTAGAGACCCCCTCACCCCATTTTTGCAAACATGAATATATACACCAGTCTATTAGGAGAATTGGATATCAGTATCATTATAAAGAAACCATGAATCACATGGTTTATATATTATATATTTCAAACATTTATGATTTATAAGTCAGTTAAACTATACTCTTTATCATGTAATAAATGAGTATGGAATTTGGAAACCAATAAATTAATCGGCAGTGAATGATATAATACCACCATCAACCTTTTATATTATTGATTTCACTGGAAGACATACTAATTAGGAATGATAGAAGGGATACTGTATGTTGGTAGCAGTACAATAAAAGTCTAGCAAAAGTGGCAGTGTTGGTCATGCTAATTTTAAGTAACTCATATAATCAAATCAGAATTCTGTCCTTAAATTGAAATTCCAATGCTTCTGGGTTACATTTCTTTTTCAATAAAAATACCTGGGAGTGGTGGGTAGGGGGAAGAGGTAGGGATGAATAGGTGGATCACAGAGAAATCTTTTTTTTAAATCAAAGATACTTTAAAAAAATTTTTTTTCAGAAATATAGTTGATTTACAATGTTGTGTTAGGTCTACAATAAAGTGATTCAGTTATATATATATATATACAAGATATATGTATGTGTGTGTGTATGTATATATATATATACATATATATATATACACACCCACAAGATACTGAGTATAGTTCACTGTGCTATACAGTAGGTCCTTGTTGATTATCTATTTTATATATAGTGGTATGTATATTTTAATCCCAAACTCCTAATTTATCCCTTCCACCAACCTTTCACCTTCAGTAACCATAAGTTTGTTTTCTGTCTGTGAGTGAGTCTGTTTATGTTTTGTAAATAAGTTCATTTGTATCATTTTTTTAGATTCCACATATACGTGATATCATATGATACTTGTCTTTTTTTGTCTGGCTTAGTTCACTCAGTATGATAATCTCTAGGTCCATCCATGTTGCTGCAAGTGGCATTATTTCCTTCTTTTTTATGGCTGAGTATTATTCCATTTGTATATATGTACCACAACTTCTTTATCCAGTCCTCTGTCCGTTGACATTTAGGTTGCTTCCATGTCTTGGCTATTGTAAATAATGCTGCTGTGAACATTTGGGTGTGTGTATCTTTTGGAATTAGTGTTTTCGTTTTCTTCAGATACATACAGTATGGAGGTTCCTTAAAAACTAAAAGTAGAGTTACCATATAATCCAGCGATCCCACTCCTGGGCATATATCTGGAGAAAACTATAATTTGAAAAGATATATGCACCACAGTGGATTTTTTGGGCAGTGAAAATAGTCTGTATGATAGTAAGATGGTAGATACATGTCACTGTACATTTGTCCAAGCCCAAGGGTGAGCCCTAAGGTAAACCATGGACTTTGGGTGACTATGATGTGTCCTGTACTGGGATCAGTTGTAACATTGTAACAAATGTCTCATCTGGTGGGGAGGGTGACGAGGGAAATTCACGCACGTGTGGGCAGCGCGTATATGAGAAATCTTGGTACCTTCCTTTCAGTTCTTCTGTGAACCTAAAACTGCTCTACAGAAGTAGAGTCTTAAGGGGCTTCCCTGGTGGCACAGTGGTTAAGAATCCACCTGCCAATGCAGGGGACACAGGTTCGAGCCCTGGTCCAGGAAGATCCCACATGCCGCGTAGCAACTAAGCCCGTGCGCCACAACTACTGAGCCTGCGCTCTAGAGCCCACGAACCACAACTAGAGAAAGCCTGCGTGCAGCAATGAAGACCCAACAGAGCCAAAAATAAAATAAAGTAGAATCAAAAAAAAATCATAACCACAACTCCATCACCTCAAAAAACAAATTAAAAACCGGGGGCTTGTTTTGAACACTGTTTTAAGAAGTGGTTTTACCATTTGTGTTGCAAAAACTGAAATCAACTTCAGTTACATTTGTTCCTTGAGTAATTTTTAATACTCTTTAGATGTATCGGAAGCAGTAGGTAGTAAAGTTTTACAATTTAACTTCAAAAATGCAACCTTAACGTAAATTAAGGGACATATGAAATGTGAAAATGTAAAATATAGGTTGAGGTGTCTCAGAGGCACTCAAATTATAAGTTGGTCTTTTAAAAATGCCTGATTTGGATATACTGAATAGTAAGTAAACACTTATGGACTTCTTTTTTTTAAAAATTTTATTGAAGTATAGCTGATTTACAATGTTGTGCTAATTTCTGGTGTGCAGCAAGTTGATTCAGTTATACGTGTGTGTGTGTGTGTGTGTGTGTGTGTGTATGGTCTTGTTCTCTTCCATTGTTTATCACAGAATATTGAGAATATCAGCAATTCCCTGTGCTCTACAGGGGGACCTGGTTGTTTATGTATTCTCTATAATAGTTTACATCTGCTAATCCCAAACTCTTATGAACTTCTTTTTCTTTCCCTTTTCATTTGAGTTGGGGTTGAAGCGTACAGATTATTTGAGAGAGAAGGCTGATGGGGGGTGGAGGGTGTTTCCACGTCCTTAAGTGGCTGCCGAGGAATAAAGCACCCCCAACCCCGGCATCCGTTAACTGGGACACAGCTGTTAGGAAGTAAATAGGATGGTTTCTGTGCCTACTCCAAGGAAAGGACTCTTGATTTAAAAGGCGTTACATACGGTATTTGTTTTTCTGTTTCTGACTTACTTCACCTTGTAATGCTAACATATATATGGAATCTAAAAAAAAGTTTAAAAGGTTCTGACGAACCTAGGGGCAGGACAGGAAAAAAGACGCAGACATAGAGAATGGACTTGAGGACACAGGGAGGGGGAAGGGTAAGCTGAGACGAAGTGAGAGAGTGGCATGGAAATATATACACTACCAAATGTAAAATAGCTAGCTAGTGGGAAGCAGCTGCATATAGCATAGGGAGATCAGCTCGGGGCTTTGTGACCACCTAGACGGGTGGGATAGGGAGGGTGGGAGGGAGGCACAAGAAGGAGGGGATATAGGGATATATGTATACATATAGCTGATTCACTTTGTTATACAGCAGAAACTGACACAACAATGAAAAGCAATTATACTCCAATAAAGATGTTAAAAAAATAAAAATAAAAGGCATTACAGCTCAGACAGTGGAAATCTTTAAAAGACCCCTCTCAGTGAGTTTCGTAGGTTTACAAAGGGCCCTGGCTGTGTGTCCTGACTACCCGGTGTCCCCTCAAAACTGAGGCTCTTTTTTTACTGAGATAAAATTGACAAATACAGTTGTATATATTTAAGGTGTATGGTGTGATGATTTCATATTCATATGTCTTGTGAAATGACCCCTTTTGTGGTACTTTAATAGTAGGCAAGACTTGTATTACTTTGCTTTTCAGTAATATGCACCAAAAATAAACAATAATTTGGGGAAATTTAACACATTAGACCATTATTCTCTCTGTTCAGTAATACTTTCTCAATAGTGGATATCCAATTCTGATTTTTTTTAAAGTATATTTTTAGTGCTTCTCACTATGAAACCACATTTTAAAATGTGACACTATTGGGTTTCCCTGGTGGCGCAGTGGTTGAGAGTCCGCCTGCCAATGCAAGGGACATGGGTTCGTGCCCCGGTCCGGGAAGATCCCACATGCCGCGGAGCGGCTGGGCCCATGAGCCGTGGCCGCTGAGCCTGAGCGTCCGGAGCCTGTGCTCCACAACGGGAGAGGCCACAGCAGTGAGAGGCCCGCGTACCGCAAAAACAAACAAACAAACAAACAAAAAAAATCCATAGCAGCCTTTGTAGACAGTGTCCGTATTTGCAGATCAGAGCTGGTGAAGACTATAGCATGAGGTGTTTTTATATCTTGGACTGTTGTTCATATTGTTGAAATCAGGGGGTTACTAGAGAGACAGGCGGTTGGACCTCCTAAAGTAAGCAACAGGCTTTAAAGGCCATGGGCCAATGAGTGGCTTCAGCCATCCCCATGCAGCATCCTGACCTCTCCTGGTCATCAGGGTCCTGGTTAAGCCATGGCCTTGGTTAAGCCCTGGCCCTGTTTAAGCACTGGTTTTATACATTCTCCACATCCCTGTTTCTTATCACTGTCCCCCCCCGACCCCCCCCACACTCACCACGGTGTCAGGATGTAGGGTTGGTTTAGTTAAGTCAGCATCATGTGAGGAAGCAGGTCAGACGATGCCCAGGGACCTGCCGTTTCTGCAGAGGGGCTCCTGGGTGGAGCTGACACCGCAGTGTCAGACCCCATCAGGAGGCCTGAACTGAGTACAAAATTTATTCGGTTTGCCCTGGCTTCGTTCTGACAGATAGAAGTTAGGGGCATGGGTAACACTTTAACTCTCCAGCTCTCATAACTTCTCGTGAATTACTAGGAAGGTGTAACTAAGAGGATTGAGAAATAAGTTACTCTGTATGTGTGTGTGAATACATGTTCTGTATGTGTATACGTATGTACATATAAGTCTGTGCATAAATGTGTATGTGTTGTATATATGGTTTACCTGTGTGTGTGCCTCTTCAAATAGGTAAAAGATTAAATAATTAGAAAACCAAGGTGTTGGTATATTGTATTATAGATATTTTTATATGTTAATTAGAAAGCAGACAGTCCCCCTAAAATGTTAAGACATGGATCAGTGTTTTTTTTTTCTGGTTAAGTTTTCCGCATTTCATGAATTGAGAACGTGATCTTGTTTGCTGTTCCATGTGTGGTTTCGTGTGTGCTTTCCTGGTTCTTGCGGGAAGTCAATTTGTTGGGGTTTATATGCTAGATATACTTTTATAAACTTTTAGCTAGATATACAAAAGGAACAATAAGCACTGCTGTAAAGCATTTATTTTCCTGCTCTTAAAATAAGACTGGTTTTATTTTATTTTTCTATTGTAGTATAGTTGATTTACAGTGTTAATTTATGCTGTACAGCAAAGTGATTCAGTTATACATACATACACATTCTTTTTCTCATATTCTTTTATATTATGGTTTATCACAGGATATTGGATGTAGTTCTCTGTGCTCTACTGTAGGACCTTGTTGTTGATCCATCCTTTTGAATATATGTAATAGCTTACATCTGCTAATCCCAAACTCCCACTCTGCCCCTTCCCCACCCCCTCCCCATTGGCAACCATAAGTCTGTTCTCTATGTCTGTGAGTCTGTTTCTGCTTTGTAGATAAGTTCATTTGTGTCATATTTTGGATTCCACACATAAGTGATATCATATGACATTTGTCTTTCTCTGAATTACTTCACTTAGTATGACAATCTTTAGGTCCATCCCTGTTGCTGCAAATGGCGTTATTTCATTCTTTTTTATGGCTCAGTAATATTCCATTGTATATATGCACCACATCTTCTTTATCCATATATCTGTCAATGGACATTTAGGTTGTTTCCATGTAAGACTGCTTTTAGATCTCAGGCCTCTGACTCAGAGTAACATTTTCTGTCCTTATACAACTTTAGTTTTCATGATCTGGGCCAGAATTCTTTTATTTTCTGTATTTATTTTTTAAGCAATCTGTGAATCTTGTACATTCACTATCCAAGTTCCGTACGCTCCTGGAGTCTCTACATGCGTCTTTCCATCTATGAACATCCTTTAATCTTTTCAGCTCTTTCTACTTCTGTTAGCTTACAGATTTCCCTGCCCTGTTGGGCTCTGAACTCTATACCACAGTAGACTGTGCTCTCTCCGCCCAACACCCCTGCAGTTCATGGGCATCCGCACAGTGACCAGCTGGGAGTAAAGATTAGAGAACACTGACCATGAAGGAGCCCTATGTGAGATTCACCTGCCACCTGCCTGGTTGCAAGGAAAGCCTTTCAGATTTGTGTGCTTTCTAGGGACCATTTCCCTTTCTGGCCACCCCCCACCCAGTTTTGTAATTTGAATGAATATTTAATTGTTATAAAATGTCAGGTGTCAAATCCTAAACTGCCTTCACCCGTCAGTCCACAGTGTGCCCCGGTGGACGTGCTGGGCCACCGGGACCATGTCCACTTGACCGTGGACACTGTGATGCTGTGCATCCCTGCATCCCCTCTGCCAGTCCATCTACTTCTGCAGTTTCTCTTTGACCACAGAACATTGTTGCTCTAAAGCGTTTAGAGATTTTTTGCTGCCCACTAGGTAATATCAAACCCGGTGTTGCCCCTCTCTTATTTGACTACTGCACTTCAATTCATAGAGGTGCGTCCGAGTCCAGAGAGTTCGCGGCGCGTCCAGATGTACTCATTTCTGTCCGTTCTGCCTCACGATTGCTGGTATTTCAGGTAGCGATGTGTTGGGTTCCTGCCTAAGGGGACTGAATCTGACTGCCTGGGTACAGATAGGATTTCACCTCCCCACCGTGTAACCGGCCCTCAGGAAGTGGGTGGTCCAGGCCTGGGATTCAGTCATCCTCTCGGGTCTCCATCAGTGGCCACTTTCTGTCCAGCAGGAGGGACTTGAGAGAGTGGGGGACACACAGCTTGTGTTGGAAAGGACCGCAGGTGGCCAGGTGGGACTGCCCCACAGGCCAGGAGTGAGGGACATGGCTCCCTTCCCCTCTCCAAGGGCAGCCGGGATGTCAGCTTATCACAGGGGCGGGAGGGATGCTGGGAGGAAGGAGGGCCAGGCGGGTACGGGGAGGAAGATACAGGTCACTGCTGGGCCTGTTTTGACATCTCAGTATTTCTTGGAAATACTCCCTGTGCCCACGGAAGGGATTCTTATTATTTCCAGTGAGCTGTTTGCCTTGACCTCGACCTTTTTTCCTCCTGGGTCACTGGGCTCACAAGGACCAGTCAGGGCTTCCCCAGTCCCGACATTTTGGATCTCGCACTGCACTATGATGCTTCTTGTCCTATAATTACTATTTTTCGGTGTCTGTTAGGTGCCAGACATATTAAGTATATTATTACATTTAGTAGAATCTTTAAAAAATACTTTTAATTGTAGTAAAAAACACATAATATAGCATTTACCATATTTTCCATTTTTCAGTGTATAGTATAGTAGTGTTAAGTGTATCCACGTTGTTGTACAACCATCTCTAGAGCATTCTCATGTTGCAAAACTGAAACTGCACCTGGTAAACAACTCCTGTTCCCCTCCCGCAGCCTCTGGCCATCACCCGTCTACTTTCTTCTTTTATTAATTTGACGACTTTAGGCGTCTCATGTAAGTAGAATCATACGGATTTGTCTTTTTGTGATTGGCTATTTTACTGAGCATAATGCCTTCAGAGTTTATCCATGTTGTTGCAAATGGCAGGATTTCCTTCCTTTTTAAAGCTGAATGATATTCCACTCTGTGTATACACCACACACATTTATTTATCCATTCATGCATGGATGGACACTTGGATCGCTTTCACCTCTTGGCTGTAGAAATAGACCGCCATGAGCATAGGTGTGCAAATATGTCTTCAGGATCCTGCTTTCAGTTCTTTGGATATATACTCAGAATTGGGATTGCTGGCTCATATGGTAGTTCTATTTAAAAATTTTTTAGGAACCTCCATATTGTTCTCCATAGTGACTGCACTAATTCACTTCCCCACCAACAGTGCACAAGGGTTCCAGTTTCTCCACATCCTTACCAACACTTGTTTCTGGTTTTTGATGATGGCCATCCCAACAGGTATGAGGTGGTATCTCACTGTAGTTTTGATTTGCATTTCCCCCATGATTAGTGATGTTGAGCATCTTTTCGTGTACCCATTGGCCATTTGTATGTCACCTGGAGAAATGTCTATTCAGGTCTTTTGCCCATTTTTATCATTATTTTTTTTACCAACCTAAGAAGTAGGCATTATTGATATGTGTTTTACAAATGGGGAAGACTTAGTTTCAACAAGCTTAATTAACCTGCTTAAGATTAGTGAGACTGGGCTTCCCTGGTGGCGCAGTGGTTGAGAGTCCGCCTGCCGATGCAGGGGACATGGGTTTGTGCCTAGGTCTGGGAAGATCCCACACGATGCGGAGTGGCTGGGCCCATGAGCCACGGCCGCTGAGCCTGCGCGTCCGGAGCCTGTGCTCCGCAACGGGAGACGCCACGACAGTGAGAGGCCCGCATACCGCAAAAAAAAAAGATTAGTGAGACTATTAGCTCTAAAGATCATGTTTATTTGTCTGTTTCTTATTTATTAACAGTTGACCACTTTCAATGAGTAATTACAAGCAACTCAAATTTTTTTTTTTCATTTGAAATGTTATGTTGGGTCCTTTTAAATGGTCACAATTACCATCTTTTTTGGTTCTTGTCTGCTAGACCAATAAATTGATAAAGACTTGGCATTTTTATTACAATTATGGAGGGAGTGTCTCTTATACAGTTACAGTGATATTACTATAGTTTGACCGTTTCATCTTGAAGCTACAATAGAAGACTTGCAGTAGAACAGCGTTTATCCAGACAGGCATAGTATATGTGACAATGCATAATACCAGCATTTTTACTTAGTAATGAATTTTTTTCGATAGCACAGTGCAGTTCTGAATATATCTTCGGTGGGCAGGAGTGCCGTGAAAAGGAGGAGTAATGTGTCCTTATGTGGCTGTGACTGGGCTTCTGAGGACACCTATAGCATCTTTGGGAACCACTCTGCACCATTGTGCCTGCATTCCACCTGCTACAGTTGTGGATTTATTTTCAAAGTCAAGAAAGTGGAAAAGGAATTATGTCTTACAATTTTAGACTAGAAATCCAGAAATTTTTATTGTATGCAGTCAACACCTACTCCTGTAAGTGTGATCACTGTTGAATGGGTGCTGACGCAGCCTGCCAAGTTCTGTCCATGGTAGATGACTTATTTTTCTACATTTCCCATGTTGAGTATCAAAGATTGATGGAACACCATTGATTTTTTAAAAAATGAAATTGCATCGTATTTAAGATAGGTTAGAGCATGTCTTGATTTTAAAATACTTTCGTTGTCTACTTCTGTGTGGAAACTTCTCCATCTAGAATTTATGGGGTTTTTGTGTGTGTGTGTGTGTGTGTGGTACGCGGGCCTCTCACTGCTGTGGCCTCTCCCGTTGCGGAGCACAGGCTCCGGACGCACAGGCTCAGCGGCCATGGCCCACGGGCCCAGCCACTCCGCGGCATGTGGGATCTTCCCGGACCGGGGCACGAACCCGTGTCCCCTGCATCGGCAGGTGGACTCTCAGCCACTGTGCCACCAGGGAAGCCCTCCATCTAGAATTTTATTGATGTTATTATGAACTATTTCATTGAACACGAATTCTCTGCTTTTAGAGTTTTGTAACAAAAGAGCAAAATTAATTAGCTGCCATACTGAAGGAAATATGGAGTAACTTAAGATTTAATAATTTCTATATTTGGTAGTTATTTTGGTATGTGTTGCATGTTCCAGATAATTCTGTGGGTTTTTTACTCTTAGCATAAGGAAAAGCCCATTATTTAGCAGGAATAAAAGAAGGAGGAGGGCCAGAAATGCAACAACTTAATCTAATTGTGTCCCCAAATATATAAAACATTGCAGGCCATTAGCTTCTGGAATCTGGTAAAATGCTTACTAGCTCTAGCTCCTAAAATAGTAATTTGATGGTCCCTTAATCACAGCTCATTTTGACTCTTCTATCACCAGCTTACTCCATGACTTTCAAAATATTTACGTGGGGCTTTCTAGGCAGGATCCTCTCAAACGTCTGAAATATGGGCTTGCTAGTTGCCTGGGCACATGGTATTAGCATCTGCTGAAGAGCAGTTTTAGAACACGGGGATATTTCTAGGCCTTCTGTAGTGTACAGTGTAGTCTTCCAGTAGGACCGTCCTGGTGACATCTGCGCTTCTCCCGCAAGTCCCTGGGCAGTCACATTCACCTCAATGAACATTCCCTGAGGCACAGCTGTTCTGGAACATCGTATCAACAAGCACTACGTTCGTATGACCTGCAAAATGTTTCTTTGACATGAAACATACTTTCTTGGAGTTCAGATGTTAAACGCTTCATTGTTTTAAAGGACTGTTGGACTTCCCGAAACTATGTGAATCAAGGGCACGCTCCATGCTGGTGACTGAGGCGCTGCTGGTTTGGAAGCTGTGACATTTGAAAGTCACCCCCAGGGAAAGTCATGGTTTTCGGTAGATCATCCCGTTGATCACGTTATCCTCAGAATTTCTTGTTGATGACACATGCCTGCTTGGTTTGCTAGTGTTGTCGCTGAAAATCGTTGGTTTCAGAATTGAATGCTTTCAGTTATTTTTTTATTTCACACATTTGCCTAAGTAAAAGAATTTAAAACACGGGAAAATTGCCAGTGGGGAATGACATGTTTAATTCGGATAGCAAATTAATAGTCAAGATAGGAGAAGACATCTCGCGAATAGGAAGTATTTGAGGGGGGGGGATGCATTTTGAACGTTCGCCATGCATCCAGTTTTGAATATCATTGAGAACCACCACAGCTTATAGGTCAGGCGGTGGGATCTGGAAATCCAGTTTCAGAACTGCTTTGTTTGCTGAGTTGCCGAAAGCCAGCTGGCCTTTGCTGCTGAAAGCTTTGTGTTTATTCTTTGACTGAGGGCCTGTTTATTTACACGTGCTGCTGGTCTGACTTGTGGTTTGGGAGGCCGGGTCACCAAGGTCACAGGTGACAAAGGCACTTCTCCTGCTGGTCCCCTGCTCACGCTGGCCTCGGGTGTGGCTCCCTCTCCTGCTACCCAGATCACAAGAAGAGTAAAGCAACAGATGTCATCTAGGGCGATGCTGATGACCACGGGGCTCTGGGACATGTATGTTCCTGTTCACATAATCATTTTCTGAGCTGAAAGCTATTCGCCGACTTCTAATTGGTCTGCCTGTTTGTGTGCCCTGAATGGCGCTCAAGTTTCCTGACTCCATAGCTGTCACCTTGGACTCCAAAAATAAGTTCCTTGTGAGCAGTAATCCTTGTAAGTAGTAGGTAGTTTAGGTACAGGTGGTCTTATGTGTAATTAAAACCCATTTGTTCTTAATTGTTGAACTTGAATAACTAATTTTCACTTTTTTGTTGTTGGATTAGACTGCAGTGTTTCTGATTGTATTTGTGGTTGAATAAAAACGTTTTTTTTTTCTTTTTGCGGTACTCGGGCCTCTCACTGTTGTGGCCTCTCCCGTTGCGGAGCACAGGCTCCGGACACGCAGGCTCAGCGGCCATGGCTCACGGGCCCAGCCGCTCTGCGGCATGTGGGATCTTCCTGGACTGGGGCACGAACCCATGTGCCCTGCATTGGCAGGCGGACTCTCAACCGCTGCGCCACGAGGGAAGCCCTAAAAACCTTTTTTTATTATACTTCTTGGGTTTAACTATTTTTTTTTACATTTGAATTAAACTATGAATTTAAAGAACTTTCTCCTTGACGGTATGATGACACTTGCACAGTTTAATTTTTACAGGGGTTTAGCAGTATTGATGTCACAATATCAGTATAGCCATTTCTGCAGAGCTTAGGACAGTCTTCAGCTTCCAGCTGTGCAGAGATTTTCCTAAGCCTCTCAGAGTTTCAGGGCAATATTTACTGAAGTGTGTGGGCCCCTGTTCTCCCGCACTGTCCCCACCAGCTCACCTGCAAGGTCCCTCAAGGTATTCTCTCATCCTTGCCTGGGATCCCCCCCCCTTCCACCTGTGCTACTCTTGTGGATGGATGGCTTCCGTGTTTCTAGGCTGTTCTGTGCCTACAGCATCTAACGCTTTATCAATACATTATTTCTCCCAAAGTACAGCTTGGATCTTTTTGCCCCGCTGTTGGAAACTCCTGTTCACCGTTTCACTTACAACAAAGCAGGACTGCATATGGCTGCAGCTGTAAACTGCCCTCCACAAGAAAAACTGTGGCATCGCCATATAACGGATCAGTTCATATAGGTGTGGAGTCATCTTAGAGGGATACTGTGTGATTCCTAAACCTGTTAGGGTTGAGGTTCGCTGTTTGCAATCATAAAACATACTTGGAGGAAGATTGTTCATCAGATGGGCTCTGAAGTGAGCAAGAGAAATAGCTCAGGAGAGAGACAGTGGTCGCTTCCGAGGCTGGTCTGAGGTTCTGCAGCAGGTGGGTGACAGAAATTCCTCTTCAGGCCTGGGCTCACCTGGCCCACTCGTGATTTCAGTGGAGCTCAGCCTCGGGGAGAGACAGTACCAGCCACAGGGACACTGCTTCCTG
>NW_006785319.1:5436617-5484861 GCF_000442215.2 Lipotes vexillifer
TGCTGCCTGCTGATGGAACCAGGTCTCTGAGGCCTCGGGGCTGTAGGCAGGTTCTGGTGGTGGGAAGTCCCTCCAGGTAGCATCTCAGCATGGGGTCACCGTGGACAGCTGGGACCCTCCTGGGGACACGCACGTCTCACCGGGAGCTGCTGCTCAAATGTCAGCCCCACTGACCTCCGAGGCCCTTCATCACCTGCTCTCTTCCCTGTTTTCTGTCTCAGGCACCGACACCCCGGCCGGGCCAGCATCCCTCCTTCTCTCTGGGCTGTTCTCACCTGAACGCCTGCACAGGGGCCCTTTCCCCTTTCCTCATCTCTCCCCTAACAGCTGTCATTTATTGTGCCGGTGTGTCCTAACCCCTCCCCACTCTCCACAGTCGGATGCAGCCTCCCTCTTCCCGCGCCTGCCCTGACGCACCTGGCGAGGCCGGTGTTGGCGGCGGGGCAGTGCCGTCGTTCCGCAGGCCGCAGAAGGGGACTCATGAAATGGGGGGACAGGGGGCGCGTGGGCGGACTCACGGCCCTTCCGCTCAGGCGTGCAAAGTCACGGTTAATGCAGAGCTCAGAGCCCGGGTGGATACGGGTAGTTGATGCTACAGCATTGTATTTCATGTTTTCCCAGGGTTTTAGTGCGCGTGTCATCGTGGAACTTGGCTTCCTTCCCAATTCCTTAGTCTTTCTTAAGTATCTGACTTCTGCGTTTAAGCTCTCGTTCATTTTATAAGAATGGTGTTGCTTTTTACCATCAAGTTTGAACTATATCTAAAAACAAAACGGGGCTTCCCTGGTGGCGCAGCGGTTGAGAGTCCGCCTGCCGATGCAGGGGACGCGGGTTCGTGCCCCGGTCCGGGAGGATCCCACGTGCCGCGGAGCGGCTGGGCCCGGGAGCCATGGCCGCTGAGCCTGCGCGTCCGGAGCCTGTGCTCCGCAGCGGGAGAGGCCACAGCAGTGAGAGGCCCGCATACTGCAAAAAAAAAAGAAAGAACATTAGTAAGGGTTTCCATGTCGTGCATGTTCTTGCACCTGCTGGTCTATAACGCCTAGGAAAATGTGAGCAGTAGGCTGCTGGATTTTTGCCAAACGTTGCCACAGAAGTTAGCAGCCCCAAGTCAAGATTTCAAAGCTAGAAAAAGGATGTTCCCTTGCTCTTTTTTTTAAACTCAAACTCTCCAAACATGAGAATCCTAAGAAAGAAGAAACATCGTAAAGTGCCCTTAAAACTCAGAGGATTGGTTCCTTCACTGTACGTAACAGTGGAGCAGAGGGAAATTTATAGCTTTCTCTTCTTTTCCGGAAGAGCATCTGTTGAAAGGAAACTTCTTAACCTGATTTTGTAATAAAATACAATGTCAAGAACAACCATTTGGAAAACACCTCTCGAAAAGACAAAAGTGCTCTGAGATATATTTTGTAGCCTGAAGTTTAATCATGTGAATTAAGAAAACTATAATTTTTAATTATCCTAAATGCAGTTGAAATGACTACTTCTCACATAAATTTGCTTCTTCCTACATGTAATCCTATAGTGTTCAGCATTCAACTCTGGAGAATCTAAATTACTGAAGGAAGACAGATTTATAATCTATTACATAGATTAAAGTTGCTTAAGAAGGATAGTAACAACTGCTATTTGTGGATATTTTATTCTTTAAACTATATAAAAACAGTAATAACAACACATACAAGACCCAAACCAGGAATTATCTCCACTGGCTATTGAGTGGTTTGTATATTTCCTTAAGCGGTTTCTAAATTTTCATCTTGATGGCATCCTCAGCCAATTGCCATGGAGGTGGTATCTACCCCTGTAAAATCCGAAGCAGAAATGAGGCCTCTGAGAGCATAGTTTGAAATCAAATCATGCGTTCCAATTGCTGGAATATTCCCTTATCATTTTATAGTAGAGTAGTGTAGGATCAAGGTGTTGTCATTATAATAAAACTTCACAGATCTGAATCCTGCAGTCTTGTGACAGTGCGGTAAATGAGCAAACCCACGTGATGAAATGTCATCTGAAAGTTTACCATCTTTTATGGTGACTCTGCTAATTAACATCGTGATATGGAATTTTGTATTCAATGCTCTTTTGAAAAAATCTTAAAGATTCAGAAATTCAGTGCTTACTTTCTTATGCTTTCAGGGGCTGGGGTTTATAATACAAGATAGTTAAGTTGTATTAAAACCACTACTGTTTCATCTGTAATTGTGTTGGTTCACAAACCTCCTGAGAAGTTCCCTGGGTGAGACCTGAAACTGGCCCCCGTGTACGGAGGGCTAGGAGAGACCAAAGAGCGAGGCAGACCCTCTGGGTGGGCAGGCAGCAGGTGTAATGAATAAGGGGACTGACTCGGGCGCCCCCGGACGAGTAGATCATCACACGCACCCGCCAGATTCTTACAGTTTATACAGAAGCCTCATCTGGGCTCACGGCGTATTCAGTCCAGGTGGTCTCAACACCACGTTACTCTCTCAAGGCTGCATCCTTAGAACGGCTCCTGGGGTGGGAACTGTGGGCAGAGCCTGTGTTCCAGTGACTGGGGACAGAGGGAAGGGGGTGAGGAACCTCCAGTTACCCAGGTCCAGCTCACGATCAGCTGGCAGTCACGTCTTCTGCATGACCTCCGCCATCAGATTGTTACTGAGACAGATCACAGTGGAAAGGAGATTCCTATTTTCTCCTCTATTTTTATTTTATTTATTTATCCATTCATTCATTTTTCATTTCATTTTATTTTGTTTTATCATATTTATTTATTTTCCTTGCCCCGCTGCGTGGCATGCGAGATCTTAGTTCCCCAGCCAGGGATTGAACTCACGCCCCCTGCATTGGAAGCTCAGCGTCTTAACCACCAGGGAAGTCCCTCTTTATATTTAAATAAACAGTTCTGGCAATAGTGTTTGTGTTTCAAACTAGACCTCCAGTTTCTTGGTTAACACTAAATAGCAGCTGATATTAATGAAAAATGACAATTAAATAAAAATTTTCTTGCTAAATATTTAAGTTTTCTAAATTTGGGGTACAGTTTCTTTTACATTATTAGAACATGATTTTTTAAAGGTTATTAATGCAGTTTAACAACTTTAAAAATAAATACTTCAATAAGTTATTCATGTACAGCAGAAAAAATTTAAAAATGATTACAACTTTTAAATAAATTATTATATATCTATAATTGTATATTATATGTCTATATATATATAGTCATTTCAGATGCTATTTAATGTAATTTTGTTACATAAAAATAATCAAATTCAAATCAGAAAAGAAGCAGCAAATTAAAAAGTTTGTGATTTAAGTACTGTCCAGAAAAAATTAGTCATAAAAGAGGTTAGATTTTGGTACCATTTTACAGATAGCAGACATGATGGCAAAACTATAGAAAACTGAACATTTTAGTTAGTTACTTTTTTTCCTTTATGAAAATACCCAATGACTGCTCATTTTCCCATAAAATGCCCTTAAAATTGATTAAATAAATTGATGACAGGTAAAGCTAAAGGTAGGGGTTCACTATTACTATTATTATACTGTTAATTGATGCAACCATACCATTAATGGTTAGAAAAGCTATAAATGAATTGGCTGTGTATTCTCACCCAGGGTTATTGTGGAATCCTACAGGTGGTCCACCTTTTCCTCTGCACCTCCTGTGACTTCATATGACCCAGAATGACATCTGCCTTGGCAAAAACGCAGGAAGAAATCGCACCTGTAAACAGTTCATTTTAAGCCAAGAGTAAAATTAAAAGTACCTCATTCTCACACATTAGTGGCTGTTTGTTTCAGGTGGTTAAGGGAGGAGGGTAGACCTGTTTCCCTACGGGGAACTGAGAGCCATAGGAGCGGCTTTGCCACTTTTCTGCGTCACCTCCGAGCACAGTCTGGCACTGGCTGCGGATGCAAACCTGGTGTTCCAGGCCCAGGTGGTGGGGTCTGGAGCTGCTCAGGGGGAGACCACACCCCAGCATTCTTCTCACCACAGGTGGAACCATAGCCAAACCACACATGGTAAGGTCGTTCCTAAATTCACGTAGACGAATACACTGCGTTTTATTTGTTTCATATTTTGCCGTATGCCTTGAAAAAAAATGCAGACATTACTGCAATCTTCTAAAATATTTGACCTTGTTAAAAGGTTTCTAGCTCCCTACACTACAGGACTTCTAGTGACGTTATGTAAGCAAGTTGAAAAAACTGTGTTGTGTCAATTTTGAAATGATTTTCAGTGGATTTTGGATCATATGAGGTCTCTGCTCCATACTGTGATCTGGCTGAAGAAACGTGACCCTTGCTTCCTGATTCCTTGATTTCCCTGAAATGGTTTATGGTACAGAAATAACTTTTGCTCTTATTGAAGGAATAGAGGAAAATATGATTTAAGTTAAAATAGTCAGTTTTTCTTGAATGCAGATCTTTGTCCGTAGTTGAGAGGTAAAAGCATAAATCTTAAAAAAAAAAATAGTCACAGAGACAAAAGAACAACTTCGGTGAATACTCAAACTAAGGGTAACTCAGAGGACAGCACCCAGGAGCAGAAAAGCATGGGGTGAAGCTGCTTTTGTTGTGTGTTGTCTGTAACAACAGCCCTGAGATAGAGGCATAGCATCCATACTTAGTATACAGCGTGAGCGACTAGATGAATAGAAAGTAGTGCTCAGAGGGCTTTTTAAAAAGTGGGAAAATCATGTCTTATGATGCTAGAATCAGGGTGTTTACCCTGTATAGTGTGTAGTAGCTTGAAAAACTTGGTAAGTAGTCATGTAACAAGACGGTGAAGTCTCTGTGTTTTACGGTGACATGCACAGCCTAACAGGAAAAATGCCTAACGCTGTTGATTATAAGTAAGCTGTTGTCTGTTGTTAAAATGAAAAGTACCATATTTATTACATTTCAAATATGCATATTTTATAACTTTTAAAAAGTCGTTCCTGAAACTGAAATGAATTTTTAAGTCTGTGTGTAGGTTTAATATGACAATGGTTTTTTTTTGTTTTGTTTCTAAAAACTGTTATTCAATAATTAGGAAGGTAGGAACAATCTTAATACAATTTAAAGAAAGAGAAACTGTATGATATTAAAGTTTGAGCTTCATGTAGGAGCAACCCGATATGTCTTTATTTTAATATGATTTTGGACATGTCAGTGGCTCTAATATGGTCAGTGATAATAAAAAGCATTAATACAAAAAAAAACTAAACTATACAAAGCTAGTTTGATTAACTGTAGCGAGTTGCCTGTTAGTATTTAATGGTCCATTAAAAGCCCATTTAAAGAAGTCAAAACCCACAGTGCATATCTTGGTTTTTGACATAATCTAGGACAATATTAGCAAAGGGCTCATTAGATTATGTGGACAAATATTTCCATTTTATTTGGAGAAAGTAGTTTGAAATTTGCTCTCTCATCTAGGAAAAACAGTTCTCATTTTCCAAGATCATTATCCCTTTTAAGTGAAGAGATGACCCACGTCAAAAGTGTCCTGTCCCCCTTCTTGTGGGGCGTTATGCAGGAGAGCTGGTGTGGTTCTTGGGCTACAAATAATAGTGTATGTAAGAAAAAACATTTTTGTAAAGTCTCAGAAAAAATATGAAATGATTTATAAAGAAAAGCAGTTTTACTGTGTCTTGTTCTTGGAGATACTGATCAAACACGAATGAGTTTATTCAGAGCCTCCTAGAGTTCTAGGCACCTGTTTCTGAAAGTTCGTAAGTTGTGTGTTATTAACATCTTAGGAAAATCAAAACCTGATGCTGTTGATTGATTGCTGGGCTGAACGCATTCAACCAGAGAAAAGTGAGGAAATGCTTCCATTCAAGTGACAGCAGGGGCCCTATCACAGTCCGTAAACATCGTGGAGATGCCGTTGTTTGGTTTAGTGTAACACGGTCCCGCTGTTGGGTCAAGTTGAGAGGTCGGGTCTTGCCGCTGTAACGCGTCATTGGTGGATGACCCTCGTCCTCCAGCCAGAACCCCTGCGTCTGAAGCCAGGTCTGCACTTCCTGCTCAGTGACCTTGGCGGGTCCCCTACTGCCGCGTGCTTCGGCTCCTACTGCACAGGGTTGTGTTCGGCGGTGAGGTGTTCGTAGGTGTGAGGTTCTTAGTTCACATGGGCGTATGTGAAATACATGATATGGGGCTTCCCTGGTTGAGAGTGGTTGAGAGTCCGCCTGCCCATTGCAGGGGACGCGGGTTCGTGCTCCGGTTCGGGAAGATCCCACATGCCGCGGAGCAGCTGGGCCCGTGAGCCATGGCCGCTGAGCCTGCGCGTCCGGAGCCTGCGCTCCGCAACGGGAGAGGCCACAACAGTGAGAGGCCCGTGTACCGCAAAAAAAAAAAAAAAATGATATGTGTTAATCATCATTATTTCATTATGTAAATTTACAATTAAATTTACAATTTAAGTTGAACTTAAATCATTCATTGTTCAACAGCTGAGCCATGTCTAGATGAAGCATGCTGTCTGAAATATATAGGATCTGGCCCTTTCCAGTCAATTACAGGTATCTATTCAATGACAGAAATAGTATCAGATATTAAGAGAAAAATATTTATAGATCGAGAGTATTTTGCACTTACCTATGTGCTCTAGAGCTAATCACAGAACATCTGCCAGGTGGTTACTTAGCTTGTAAAATAAGAGCAGTATTTGCTTTTTCAGAAAATCAGATGATTGTTATAACAAACGATCAAATGCACATGAAAACATTTTGGAAAACAATAAATTGCCACAGGATGATATCATTTCAAAAACGAACATTCTTCATCCATTTAGCAATCTAAGTTTCTCTTTTCTAAATATACACATTAATTTTTTGATATTTATAAACTTTATATTTATTATTGAAACTAAAAATATATCAAAACAGGGAAAGGCTGCTTTGTTGTTGTTGTTGTTTTTTACGGTATGCGGGCCTGTCACTGCTGTGGCCTCTCCCGTTGCGGAGCACAGGTTCCGGATGCACAGGCTCAGGGGCCATGGCTCACGGGCCCAGCCGTTCCGCGGCATGTGGAATCTTCCTGGACCGGGGCTCGAACCCATGTACCCTGCATTGGCAGGTGGACTCCTAACCACTGCACCACCAGGGAAGCCCCTTCCCGTGTTTTTTATGTATTAAAATGTCAAAGGAGAAATTTAACTGCTAGTGATTAATATGCAGAACACAAAAAAATGATAACTAGTTCGTGTAGTGTTTACGATGTATAGGCTGTTGTATTTAATGTTTAAAGATTTAATATGTTTTCTTTTTAGGATGCTGTTTTACTTGTAAGTGCTATAGGAAAGAATACTTTGTCAGTATTCCTGACGAACTACTCATAAAATGATCAGTATTCATTATAATAGCTGAAATCATGCTAAATTTATAGAAATATTTTCTCATATTTTCAGTAAGATCTACTATTTAAACAAAAATCTAAATTGAATGTAATTCACTTAACTACCATCAAGTAGTAAATCTGTTCCCAATTCCAAAAATGTGCTTATTTCAGAAAGGTATAAGAAGATACAAAGAAGAAAATATAAATTCCAGTTAAATTTGGAGAATAAAGTTGAGAATTTAAGGTAGTTGTCCCAGGTAACTTAGCTGGGAGGTCTCAGAGGTGCCTGCTTGACCCTGAAGCCCAAGTTCTTGGTCACAGTTCTCCACTGGCTTCCCCAATTAGACTGAATTTTCCTAAAAGTAAATGACTTGAGTCTCTAACAATTTGGAGAGAAATAATAGCTCTGAAATAAAGCCACACACGTTTCCTATTCCTGCTTAAAAGGAAGGCCAACTACAAATAGAGTAGCCAATAGCAAGTGGTTGAAAACATTACCTCTGTTGCTATACCATTTTAATTCCACTCATTATTCAGTAAACTTCTGTGTGTCCCCTCACCACGTGTCCTGCTTTGCTCAGCAGTGGTGATTCAGACAGGTGTGTAAGGGCTCTGCCTTCATGGCTTCGGTCTGGAAATGTCTTGTAGACGAGGTTCCTGGGGTCTGAGTGCTGAGATAAGGTGTCAGGGGATTGAGGATAGGGTGGCATTCAAGTCGGGGGAGCAGAGGGTAAGAGACTGAAAACCCCAGGAATGTTTGGAAAGACACTTACAAACCAGGGCTCCTTGGCCCTAAGGGAACATGGACTTGCCTTCCTTGATCATAAACGAAATGAAAGCACCATGGCTCAGACTTTGCTGGAGAGCAGAGGCAATCTGGAATTTAATCTTTATTATAGAGCTCAAAAAATGAGTGATCCCAAACTGATAATTGTGTATTAATTTATTGAAGTAGATTTATATTTACCGTTGCTCAAGAAATGTCTAAAATGCTTCACAATTTTTTAAAATGGCACATTAAAATGAATATTGTAAATAGGACTACAGTGGGTTTGTAGGTGATAACTGAGTACGCAAGTTGATTTTATGTTATGCTCACCACTGATTAAAGTATTTAAAGGTTCATATTAAAAGCTATAAAAAAATAATTTTACACCCAATACATGGATGGTATAGTAATTAAAATAGTTATTATTCTAATATTATTTTCTTATATTAACTTTACATCTTTTTATTAGAAAGCCAGGCAATATAGTATCGTATTACTATATATAATATTGCATTAATATATTTCTAAAATATTCATAACGCTGTGATTCCAAAAGTGCTAGCACTTGAATGTTCATATATCTCTATGACCAAGTCTTAATTTTTTTGTCAAAGTGATAGTCCCAGTTTACTGTCAGAGATCATAAACAAATAATAATACATACCTAAAGGGTAAATCGACTCTGTCAAGGTTTATTACCTGTGTATTCTCATGTAATTTTATTCCAACCTGAAAACGCACTCCATGAGAATTTTCAGATGGACAGCTGGCCTCTTAGTCTTTAGTTTTGATAATTTTCAGCCATACAACTTGTTCATTAGACTAAAACTCACATTGCCCTGGAAGTATTTATTTTTCCTCGAGATTCATTAGTTACCGGAGCAAACATCTACATTTGTTCAGGAAAGTGACATTCCCCTTGATGGGTTTATCAACCACACAGTAATTTGATTCTTTTATGTAATGTTTATTTATTTGAAACCAGCTGTTATTTAATAAAAATTATTCATTAAATTTGTTTGCAGATACAAATATTATTTTCTCTTCATGATGTAAGGGTTCAACCTGTATCTGCAACCTATGTAAACATACTTCTTTAGCAATACTTTCTAGAATTGCGGGTTTGTAATGAAACTTCTGACAGGTAGTTGCTTAAACAGGTTGAAAATAAAACCTTTTTCTAAAGTACTTAAACAAACTTAAGCTGCAAAAAAAGCGCCTTTTTTCCTGTTTAGGAACTGTTTTCATTAAGGTAAAGACTAAGCCACAGTTAAAAAAGCAAACAAAAGAACAGTGACTCACACACTTAGAAGATTATTCCTCCTGGGTGTAGCAGCTGAAGGACATCAGGGGGCAGAACCCACACTCCTTTCTTGGTTCTCACCTCCTCCCAGTGGAGTTTCTGCCACGTCGTTCATTGTAGCTGCCCTAGCCCTGCCATCACACCTTCATCCAGCCTCTAGGAAGAGGGGCAGGACCTGCACTTTCTAGGGTTCAACCTGGGAAACTGTACATGACAATTCCAGTCTTATCTGTTTGGCCAGGACTTAGGGACATGAGTTCACAGCCTGTAGAGAGGTGGGGAAACAGTCTTTAGCTGTGTGTACATCTAAAATCGGAGGTTCTGTTACTAAAAAGGGGAGAATGGATATTAGGGGGAAACTAGCCTCTTGTTTTACAGAAATATTAGAATATATTTATTTTAGAAAGTTAACATAAACATTGCTTGTCTTAAATATTAATGTATCATTTATGATACTTTCAACTGCAGCCATCAGAATTCAACTCTAAGTAGCTTTGAGAATTCCCTGGCAGTCCAGGTTAGGACTCTGTGCTTTCACTTCCGAGGGCCTGGGTTCAGTCCCCGGTCAGGGAACTAAGATCCCATGAGCGGTGGGGTGTGGTCAAAAAAAAGCTGTAACTAGGTTAAAATATAAGAATATTTCTTACCTCACATAAGTAGAGCTGTGACTGAACTGGTTTTATTTTAAGTCTCAGAAATTTATCAAGGACTCCACATTTTTTCTACATTTTCATTCCACATCCTCAGCAAGATTGCCACTCATAATTATTCACAGTATGAATAATTGTCTTCATGGTCACAAGGTGGCTGGTGACCATAGTCACATGCAGCTCCAGGCATGGCATTCTCAGAAAGCCATGTCCAAGTGCAGGAAGAGCAGTTTCTATTGCTTTCTCATTTCTCTCTTTCATTCTCTTCCATCTTTTCTTTCTTCCTTTTCTTTCTTTTCTCCCTCTCCCTCTCCCTCTCTCTCTCTCTCTTTCTCTTTCTCTTTCTCTGTCTCTGTCTCTCTGTCTCTCTCTCTGTCTCCCTCCCTCCCTCTCTCCCTCCCTCCCTCTCTCTCTCTTTCCATCAGATAGGAGAACATTTTCTGTAATCTCCCAGGCCGATTTCTCTCAGGCTTCAGTGACTAATACTGAGTTACAAGTTTTTGCCTTGGTTGCAGGGATATTAGTATTGTTATTTTTAGCACCTTTATTGTGAAAATGTGCTGTATCAGAAAAGATATTTGGGAAAGTCTGCTTGGATGGCGTCCAAGAGTATTTGCCACAGTTAGGTTATGTAATTTAAAAAAATTGTGGATAAGATGTTTACTTATTTATTTCAAAAACATTCCTCTAGAAAACTCATGTGGCAGTTTTAATAGAAAGTAAGAAGTGTTATGGTTAACATTGGATTTTGAATAAATAAAAATTCTTTATGGCCTTGTGTCATTGTAGTAATGCCATTCCTAAATCTTAGTAGTAAATAACTATCAGTGTATAGTTTCATGTATAATAGTAAAAACAAAATATGAAAAATCTGTAATACTTGAAAAAAGTTTCTGTGAAATCACTAATCTGGTTAAATAGTTTATAATTTTTTCACATTAGGAATAGTTATATTTTTGTTTAAAGGATATTCAAGGATGTAATTTTAACTTCTTTGTGCTTTTTCCTATAATTTAAAATTTTTCTCAAATAAACACATTATCTTAGAGTAATAATACATATTGTTTAACTTATGCTTATAAAGGCATTTAAAAAACAGGTAGGAAAAAGATCAAAATATAATCGGTGGTTATTCTTTGGGTGCTGATATTATAAGTAACAGTATTTCCTCTTTACTGCATTTTCCAAATTTTCTAAAATTAAAAGTAATCTTTATTAGAATTAAATTTTACTGATCTTGGAAAATAATGTAAATCAATTTAAAATAATGATGCTAGGACAATTGGACATCCATATTCAAAAATGTGAACTCAGCCTACTCACCATACTTTATACAAAAGTTAGCTCAAAGTGGATCGCAGGGCTTCCCTGGTGGCGCAGTGGTTGAGAGACCGCCTTCCGATGCAGGGGACACGGGTTTGTGCCCCGGTCCGGGAAGATCCCACATGCCGCGGAGCGGCTGGGCCCGTGAGCCGTGGCCGCTGAGCCTGCGCGTCCGGAGCCTGTGCTCCGCAACGGGAGAGGCCACAACAGTGAGAGGCCCGCGTACCGCAAAAAAAAGCAAAACAAAACAAAACAGGATCACAGACCCAAATGTAAAAGCACAAAACTATAAAACTTGTAGAAGGAGACAGTCCTTGTTGTCCATATTTTTTCATTTAATTATGTAAGCGTTGAGAGTAATATTGATCCAACAAAATCGTTATTTTACAATATTTTATAGAGGAAAAGACCGAATACAAGAATCTTAAAACTCTCAAAGGTGTGTTGAAAGGAGAGAAAAAAATCATAATACTAAAAAATCGTCAAATGTAGGCCAAGTGGTTTGCTATTTCTCTTCATCTGTATCTTAGTACTGCTGACCTCTGGTTTTGAGCTAAAAATGTGTAAATGGGACAAAAAAGGCAGTCTTTCTGGTTTCCTGGATTAAATACTTGTAAGACTATTTCAGGGATAGTTATTCACTGAAAGTGTAAAGAGAGCCTTAGTTCATGGGGAGTGTACCTTTCACAGTTGATACGGGAACTTTGCTGTTTAAGACAAGTTTACAGAGTTGAAGAGAGTGAGTTACAGAACTGATCCCAGGGCAAATGACAGAGTATGTGAACTGGTCTGTGGTGTCAGCAGTTGGATTTATGTGGTGTGCCCCAGTATCCCCAGGGCATTGGTTGGAAAAAGTCTTCTGTATATCAGGTGTGCTTTTACATTACCGGCCAACTGATTACAGTGTTCACCTTCAGGAATCTTATCTTTTCTGGGCTTTGTGTAAAATGTCATGTGCATAGTGTATTTTTTTCTTTCTACATCCGTATCTATATTTGCTAGTTGAAAGTGAACCAAAACTATGACATAAGTATTCTATCAGTCAGAATTGCTATTTGATTACAGTAGATAATTGCAGTTGCTAGTGGTATAAAACTGCACAGTTGGAAACACAGTTGGTTGAAACTTACATGGTGTGCAGTCAGGATATGGCGTCTAAGAGGAAAGTTTATATGACTTTTCCAATTAGGCCAATGAGTCAGTTCTAGTAATGGTCATAAAGTTATAAAATAACATTTACTTCTCTGTGATTTAATAAAGTTGTATTTATTTTTGGAAGCCAGAGTATATTGAGTTGACCAAGAGATTAATAAATTCTGGCCATTACATTAAGTAAAGTTCATAAAGTTGAAGGAAAGCAAATACAGCCTCACAAGTTTATTTATGATCACGATATATGGAGCTGAGAAGCCGCCCCTGAATCTTTGCAGGAGTTGGGTGTTCTCTGGAGTGTCTGCAGGACGACTCGAGACTCCTTCAGTTGGATCATTAGAAGCTGTTCTAGGTTAAACTTCCTTCTCCTACTGTATTCCTGACTCTGAGTATGTCCCATGACTACCGGGTGAAGTTTGGCTTTAGTTTCCAAAATGGGTGAAATAGCCCCACGTTAGTAGTGACTGTAGGAGGGAAAGCAAATGTGAGTCCTTCTGTTGTAATTTAGAAAGTGTGCTTTTAATATGCACATTTATGCAAGAAACCGTTTTTATCTTCTATTCATTACCTGAACTTATACAGATATGTCTACTAATTAGATAGTATTACTCTTGCAAAACCAGGCAGGCATTCATCTTCAGCTGTTTTGTTCCATTAATGGTTTTGGACTTCAATTTCCATCAGGTACATGAAGGAAAATAGGGGAGAGGTTTTGTGATCAGTCTCCATATTTCTTTTCTTCTCAAAACTCCCATCTATAGACTTTTTGGACGGAGGTTGTTTATCATACATTGTTCATTAAATGACCAAGAAAGATGTTGTCGTCACCATCAGGACACAACTTTTAATCTGTTAAGGTGTTCTAACAGTGTACAGATAGTGTATTTGTTACTACCGTTAGGAAAGATCACACATGCAGTACAGTTTTGGTTTTCGAGCCTCTATATTGGTTCTTAATTCTTAGAGGAGCACATTTTTATTCAGTACTTGCTCTCCTGGCTGCTTTTGTTCTCTTCGTCTTCCCACGTCTCCCCTTCACCCTTTCTTCCCCCTTTCCCTTCCCAGCTTCTCTCTCCATGGCCCCCAGGAGAAACTGCCAACATCCAGAGTTTCATTCAGCGCACACGTCTCAGTGTTTGATCCGAAGCCTCTTTAGGCTGTGCAGGGAGAGCTACAGTGAAGTCGTGCGTTTGTAGCTGGGCCGTCCTTGTGGAGCCTTGCGAAGGACTGTGCAAGAGGGCAGGGTTTATTCTCTGTCGGTTAGAAGTGGCAGGTACCTTTGCTCTCTGTAAAACGAGTCATTTCTATCTGTTAAATCTGATGAGATGCGGCTTCGAACTCAGCTGCAGCTGAGCTGTTTTCTCTGCTCCCAGGTCGTGGACCTGGCGGGGGCCTGGACTCCTCTACGAGGTCTGCTTCCCCAGACTTCTCTTGTTCCTCGGTATCTGCTCCTTCTCTGAAGGCTTCTGTTTGGAGCTGTTAGCGGCTGTAATATTATATGTTATTGCAGAAAAGTGCTAACGTATGGAATGTACGAGAAGGATACTGTGGAGGTGCTCTGGGCTGTCTCTGGTGACTGATGCTGTCCACAGCCTTCTCAGTATAGCAACACCTGCTGTATTTTGCAGTTTGTAGTATCAACCTGTGGATTCAGTTGTTAATGAAATGGCACATGACCTCCTTAAACATGCAAAAGAGTATGTCCTGGTTGCATTGCACCTGCTTCTGCTGAAATTGATGAGATTTGTTGACTCCTGTTTTAGGAAAGGAGTAGATAACATTGTATTTCTTTGATAAGGAGTAGATAACATTGTATTTCTTTGAATACATAGAAGTTTCTAAGCTGATCATCCATGGTTAGCAGGATTTCAATCCATCAAGCAGATGAATCCCCTTGATGCTTGCTCCTTTGCATCCTGAATTATCAGACAGGCAGTGATTATCGGAAAATGCTTCATTGTATTTAACTAACATATAAATGGACGAATTCCACGTGTGGGTGCTGAGTTTGCCTTCTGGAGAAACATAAAAATAAAAGGGAACCCTCTTGCACTGCTGGTGGGAATGTGAATTGGTACAGCCACTGTGGAGAACAGTATGGAGGTTCCTTAAAAAACTACAATTAGAACTACCATATGACCCAGCAATCCCACTCCTGGGCATATACCCTGAGAAAACCATAATTCAAAAAGAGTCATGTACCAAAATGTTCATTGCAGCTCTATTTACAGTAGCCCGGAGATGGAAGCAACCTAGTGTCCATCATCAGATGAATGGATAAAGAAGATGTGGCACATATATACAATGGAATATTACTCGGCCATAAAAAGAAACGAAATTGAGTTATTTGTAATGAGGTGGATAGACCTAGAGTCTGTCATACAGAGTGAAGTAAGTCAGAAAGAGAAAGACAAATACCATATGCTAACACATATATATGGAATTTAAGAAAAAAAAAATTGTCATGAAGAACCTAGGGGCAAGACAGGAATAAAGACACAGACCTACTAGAGAATGGACTTGAGGATATGGGGAGGGGGAAGGGTAAGCTGGGACAAAGTGAGAGAGTGGCATGGACATATATCCACTACCAAATGTAGAATAGATAGCTAGTGTGAAGCAGCCACATAGCACAGGGAGCACAGGGAGATCAGCTCGGTGCTTTGTGACCACCTAGGGGGGTGGGGTAGGGAGGGTGGGAGGAAGGGAGACGCAAGAGGGAAGAGATATGGGAACATGTGTATATATATATAACTGATTCACTTTGTTATAAAGCAGAAACGGACACACCATTGTAAAGCAATTATACTCCAATAAAGATGTTGAGGGCTTCCCTGGTGGCACAGTGGTTGAGAGTCCGCCTGCCGATGCAGGGGACGCGGGTTCGTGCCCTGGTCTGGGAAGATCCCACATGCCATGGAGCGGCTGGGCCCGTGAGCCATGGCCGCTGAGCCTGCGCATCTGGAGCCTGTGCTCTGCAACGCGAGAAGCCACAACAGTGAGAGGCCCGCGTACTGCCCCAAAAAAACAAAAACAAAACAACAACAACAACAAAAAAAGATGTTTAAAAAGAAAAAGAAATATATATACTTCCTTGTCCAGCTGATCATGACACAGATATTTGAAGGTGTTCATTATATCTTATGTTTTCCAAGATAAACATTCACTGTTAAACGTATACCTTCCGTAGATTGTAGACTACTCATGGATTTTTTTTTGCATTTTTTGTAATTATACAGTCATTGTTTCCATTATTAATATTTTTCAAAAGATTATTTCTCTTTAAAGTTATAAAAATATTCAAGGTTTAGAATAAAGTATACAGTAAGTACAGAAAAGCACAGAAGAAGAAATACTGCCTGTGATGTCATCATCCTGTGGTAACCATGGTTATTTGTACTGGGATTTAAAGTTATTATTTTTTAAAATTTCATCAAAACTGTAATAGGTTGGGTTCCCCGGAAACAGACCCTGGGATTTGGGAGCAGGAGGTTTTGCAGGGACACCTGCCGAGTGAAGGAAGCAGGCTGGGCAGAGGGGAGCTGACCTGGGGTGAAGCTGTGTTAGGAACGGGGGAGCGGCCCCAGGGATGTGGTGTGGCCGTGGCGGTGTCTGTGGGGGACTCACCTGTGTGCCGTCGTCACCAACCCACACGCCTCACCTGGGGAGTCGCGCCTCACCTGGGGAGTCACGCGTCACCTGGGGAGTCACGCCAGCCTCCTGAAGAGGCACCTGGGCAGAGAGGCACCTGGGCAGAGCGGCTCCCGCTGCACATGCGCACAGGACTCAAAGCATGGGGACAGGGTTCGTAACTCATCTCCTTCGACATCTTTTAGACTTTACAGTGATTTCTGTGACTTGATGTATTTCAAATTTCAGGCAACAGTCCATCTCACGCTGCCCTCCGGTAACCTGAAGGCAGTTTTAACTTTTCTGACTTGTTTTTCTGAGGATTCTGTACCACTAGTGACTATTTTGTGTATTCAAAAATAGACCTATGGGCAACACAAGGTGAATTACGAGATCTTTTCCATAAAAAGGAAGGGTGATTTTAGCTACTACGTAATAGGTTTCCTGGGACTTCTTAAGTTAAGGGACAAGTTTTAGGACTGTATCCTATATTCCTGATTACATAGGATTGAAATCTACCACTTTTACTCCAGTTTACTTGATGAGAGCCACTAATTGATTGAGTTTGATTTTGTCACCTAAGTGTGTGGTTGTCCCGCATCTGCCCCTGAGGGGCTGAGATCCCCGTGGTCAGATTTAAACCGTGGTCCTTGGAGACTGAGCTGGGAAAAGAAGTGAGGGGTGGGATTGGTCTGTGAGAGTCAGAGCCTGGATTCATAGGAAATCTAAAAGAGAGTTCGAAGGTGAAGGAGAGAAAACGCAGATACAAACCAACACAACTATGGTCTTTCCTAATTATTGTCATATGTAATATGCAGATATGATGGGCAGGGCCCTAATAGCAGATGCTATATTCTGTGAGTGTATCAACTAAATGCAGATTTCAGTACTCCTTCATCTATTCAGAAACCTGGTCATTTTAGAGATGGGGGAGACCGATTTGCTTAGGAACTTCCATGAATCCTCACTTTTCTAAAGAAGCTGTGGGTTCAGCCAGGTGTGAGTTCATGTTTTTCTACAAAAATGTTTATAACCAGTTTACTGGACGGGACATCACCCAGCAGGATTACAAGCCATTCCAGGCCCTCTGGTTGGGCTCTGGGCATTACAGCAGGGATCGCCACAGAAATCTGTTTTTTTGTTATTGTTTTTAATGCTAAGTAACAAAGAGGGATTTATGATTGAGTTCATAAGACCAACTGGATCTCTGCTTAGCTCCGTTTTGACTCGCTTATTTTCAAGAGCAAAATATGTTTTTCTAGACTCATATTTCTGTCATTGGCTGTCAGTATTCATGATCTGATCCCAGGTATATTGGAGGGAACTAAGAAAAGTCGTGCACATAGATTTTAAAAATATATAAAGTAAGATGAGCAAACACAAATGAATGTAGGAGGTGACCCTGATAGAGACAGCCCAGCCTAGCAGCTGGGGGTGGTGGTGGGAGGGTCTCCAGGAGCCCTCCTGCAGGTGGGCAGCGGGTCGGGGAGGGACGTGGCGCACTGAGGAGAGGGTTGCTCTCTGTAAGGAACGGGGTGCTTCCTTGCAAAGGCCGTGTGGAAGCCCACCTCACTGACTACGCTTATTTTTCAAGCCTGCTGTTGAAACATGACATGTACACTCAGTGAATTTAGGAATGGAAATAGCTAGTTTGTGACGAAAGCTTAAGTTTATCCTGTTTCTTTTTTTTTTCTTTTAAAATTTTTTACTGGAGTATAGTTGCTTTACCATGTTCTGTTAGTTTCTGCTGTACAGCAAAGTGAATCAGCTATACGTATACATATATCCCATCTCTTTTGGATTTCCTTCCCATTTAGGTCACCACAGGGCATCGAGTAGAGTTCCCAAGTTCCCTTTGCTATACAGTAGGTTCTCATTAGTTATCTATCTTATACATAGTATCAATACTGTATATATCAATCCCAGTCTCCCAATTCATCCCACTCCTCCTTCCCCACTTGGTAACCATAAATTTGTGCTCTACATCTGTCTCTATTTCTGCTTTGCCAATAATATCATCTGTACCATTTTTGCACATATAAGCGATATTATACGAGATCTCTTTTTCTGACTTACTTCACTCTATGATAATCTCTATGTCTACATCCCGTTTCTTAATTATTTTAACATTATTTAAATGACATAAAGATGTCTTGCAACTTTGGTTTAATGTTTCTTTTTTTCGGATTAAAAGCCATTAATACATTAGAGAACAACCTTCAAATAGTTTTAAGGAGATTTACTTCTCATCCTTGAATTCCAATGGTTTATTTTCACTCTCCGTATGTTTCACATACATTATAAGTAATAGCCTCTGATTTCACACATTGTGAATTAAAGTACATAAGTTTAGGGACTTGCCTGGTGGCGCAGTGGTTACGAATCTGCCTGCCAGTGCAGGGGACACGGGTTCGAGTACTGGTCCGGAAAGATCCCACATGACATGAAGCAACTAAGCCTGTGCGCCACAACTACTGAGTCTGCGTGCTACAGCTGCTGAAGCCTGCGCACCTAGAGTCCAAGCTCCGCAACTAGAGAAGCCACCGCAATGAGAAGTCCCTGCACCACAATGAAGAGTAGCCCCTGCTCGCTGCAACTAGAGAAAGCCTGCGCACAGCAACAAAGACTCAACGCAGCCAAAAAAAAAAATATATATATATATACATATATATATAAATGTTTAAATTGCAGTCTACATTTTGTGGGTGTTAATAATATCTGTTTTGTCCTTTTTAACAGCTCTGACTGTATCCCTAGATCCATGACATTGAAATCAGTGAATTTATAAAGTTGTACACAATCCTGTCCTTTGGGTAGATTTGTAACTTACCTCTCCCTTTCTGTGGTGAATTGGTGGCATGCATGAAAGTCCCCCCTTGACCTCTGTCTTTTCTGTGCCTCCTTCCTTATTATGGCTGCAAAGTATTCCATGGTATGGTTAGACCATAAGTTCTTTAGTCAATGAAATATAGCTGCTCATAAGAGGTTTTTTCCAGTCTTTTTTTTTTATTACAAACAATGCAATGACTAATCTTTTTATGCATTCTTCAAAATTTTTCTTAGATGGTAAAACATTGTATATGCTATTATATTAAATTTTCTTTTAAAATCTCTTGATTCTGAACTTCCATTTCCATGTATATTATCTTCTGATCAAGAATTTCAGAAATGTGCATCCCTTTTCATCAAATGATGAATCAGATAAAGTGGGTGTGAGTTGTATATAATGCTGCTTTGTGAACTTTACCATGAGGCTTTCTGATACCATTAATTACCTACATGAATACCAGAATATTTTTAATCACATTATATTCAATTCAGTTAAGTATTTCTGAATAGTTTTTTTTTTTTTTTTTTTTTTTTTTTTGTCAAAAGCTTTTTTTGCATCTATTGAGATGATCATATGGTTTTACTTTTTCAGTTTGTTAATATGGTGCATCACATTGATTGATTTGAGTATATTGAAGAATCCTTGCAACCCTGGGATAAATTCCACTTGATCATGGTGTATGATCCTTTTAATGTGTTGTTCAATTCTGTTTGCTAATATTTTGTTGAGGATTTTTGCATCTATATTCATCAGTGATATTGGTCTGTAATTTTCTTTTTTTGTAGTATCTGTCTGGATCGGCAGGCGGACTCTCAACCACTGCGCCACCAGGGAAGCCCTGAATAGTTTTATATAGGATTGCTTGAGGGAAAATCACAAACATACATAAATTATTATTTTAAAATAGTTACAGAAATCATCTTTTTTCTTTTAGTGCAAATTCTTGATTTAGTTCCCTGTTAGTTAAATTTGCCACCTATAATCACCAGGAAGTTATGGACAGAGCTTCTGTTGGAATTCAGGCATATTCGACTACCAGCATGTGCTGTTTCCTCACTACTCCTGTTAGTGAGGCAAACAGACCAACAGGTAGATCTCCTATCAGAACTCCTTTGGCGCCAAGAATCCTGGTTTTCTTCTAGGAGAAATGAAAGTTATCTAGGATTCTTCGGGAATTATTGAATATTCTGAAAAACCTATAGAGTAAGTGTTTTCATCCTTGTGAGAAGAGTTGAGAAAACATTTCTTCCTTGGAAACTTTTTGAAACATCTTAAAATAACCCAGCATCCTAGATGTCCAAGTAGAAATGGTGAACATTTAGGGGCATCCACTTGGCTGACTAGGCCAGCCAACTCAAACCTGGTGAACAGAAACTTGACTGAACTGTTTGTTTGCGTGATGAATATTCAGTTTTCTTGTTCTAAAACGTAAATAGAAAGTGTGGAAATTCTGGAAGACATTGGGATTACAAGTCAGCAAATAAGCATGAGTTGAGTTGAGTACGTTTTTACTCAGCTCTGTGCTGGCTTCTGGGGGATGTTAAGGCAATTTGGGAATAAACCTAATACACTTGAGACATTAGAATAATTTCAGGGGTTTTAAATATGATTAAATATTCTGGGACACAGAGACTCAGCTTTGGCTGGAATGGAAAGTAGACTATTAAAATGTGTGAGTGAAAAAAATGGGGACTTCCCTGGCGGTCCAGTGGTGAAGACCCTGCGCTCCCACTGCATGGGGCACGGGTTCGATCCCTGGTCGGGGAACTAAGATCCCACAAGCCACGTGGTGTGGCCCCAAAAATAAATAATTTTTTTAAAATGGCATGCTTAGGTGTTAGATTATGGAGAAAGCAGAGAGCAGGTTAGGGTTGTGATTGGGGAGGTGATGTGAGGAAGGTGTTTAGGAAAGAGCGTCTGAGGTCAACGCTTGCTGATAAAAAGGGGGAAAGAGGGAAATGAGGGAGGCCACCTGGTGAATTGTTGAGTGGGAACCTGACGTTGTTTCTAGAAGGAAGTGGCTGAGCTTCGTGCCCGTGAGACACAGAAGGTGGAGAGGGAGTTTGAGACAGGACATCCTGGAGGAAGGTGAGGCCGTCGGGGATGAGGTGGTCTCTGTGACTTGTTAATTTTTCTTTTCTTAATCAACGTCAAGTTAATATACAGTTATCATTTCTTGACCTATTTTGTAAATTGTATATTTTATATCCTACAGGTGGACTCCTGTCTTGATTGGAGGTTTGTTTTAAATACACACAACTATTGACGAAACCAAAAATATAAAGTGGGAATATATACATATATATGTGTGTATATATATATATTTTTTTTTCTTTAGATGTTGGGGGTAGGAGTTTATTAATTAATTTATTTTTGCTGTGTTGGGTCTTCGTTTCTGTGTGGGGGCTTTCTCTAGTTACGGCGAGTGGGGGCCACTCTTCATCGCGGTGCGCGGGCCTCTCACTATCGCGGCCTCTCTTGTTGCGGAGCGCAGGCTTCAGACTCGCAGGCTCAGTAGTTGTGGCTCACGGGCCTAGTTGCTCCGCAGCATGTGGATCTTCCCAGACCAGGGCTCGAACCCGTGTCCCCTGCATTAGCAGGAGGATTCTCAACCACTGCGCCACCAAGGAAGCCCTGGAATATATATTTTTACACATAAAAGCAACATTTGAGTTTTTTATGTTTTACATAATTATTTTAGTTTTGCATTTCATGTTTCCATATGAATATAAGTTTAGCTGTAATATCCAGGCCTAACATTGTTTCGTGCAATGTTTGTTTTACTGAAGGTTTCTCTTAAAGAGAAGCTCTACCTGCTGTGGGAATCTCAGTTATTCTCCCTTCTTTGTCCTTGTCCAATATCAGTACCACATATGTTTATATTGTTAGAGCGCTGTTGTCAAGTAAATTTGAACAAACAGGAGGGCATGAGGTATGTGTCATTTTCGAGGAAGGGTGTATGTGGTTTGGAAATGGTAAACAGTGTCAGCTGATCCTCACCCTGATCAGCACAGCAGTTTGTCAAGGTGTGTGGGTGTCAGAATCTGGGAGAAAAGGGAGGGAAAGAAAACACATAATATTTTCATTTTTATTTAAAAATAAAAGGCTTTTTTTTAAAATTTTTAAATTAAATTTGTTTCTTTATACAGCAGGTTCTTATTAGTCATCACTTTTATACACATCAGTGTATACATGTCAATCCCAATTGCCCAGTTCATCCCACCACCACCACCCTCCCCTCCACTTTCCCCCCTTGGTGTCCATACGTTTCTTCTCTACATCTGTGTCTCAACTTCTGCCCTGCGAACTGGTTCATCTGTACCATTTTTCTAGGTTCCACATATATGCATTAATATACGATATTTGTTTTTCTCTTTCTGACTTACTTCACTCTGTATGACAGTCTCTAGATCCATCCACGTCTCAACAAATGACCCAATTTCGTTCCTTTTTATGGCCGAGAAATATTACATTGTATATACGTACCACATCTTCTTTATCCATTCGTCTGTCTATGGGCATTTAGGTTGCTTCCATGACCTGGCTATTGTAAATAGTGCTGCAGTGAACATTGGGGTGCATGTTTCTTTTTGAATTATGCTTTTCTCTGTGTACATGCCCAGTAGTGCGATTGCTGGGTTGTATGGTAATTCTATTTGTAGTTTTTTAAGGAACCTCCATACTGTTCTCCATACTGGCTGTATCAATTTACATTCCTACCAACAGTGCAAGAGGGTTCCCTTTTCTCCACACACTCTCCAGAATTTGTTGTTTGTAGATTTTCTGATGATGGCCATTCTAACTGGTGTGAGGTGATATACCTCATTGTAGTTTTGATTTGCATTTCTCTAATAATTGGTGATGTTGAGCAGCTTTTCTGTGCCTCTTGGCCATCTGTATGTCTTCTTTGGAGAAATGTCTGTTTAGGTCTTCTGCCCATGTTTAGATTGGGTTGTTTGTTTTTTTAATATTGAGCTGCATGAGCTGTCTATATATTTTGGAGATTAGTGCTTTGTCAGTTGATTCATTTGCAAATATTTTCTCCCATTCTGAGGGTTTTATTTTCATCTTGTTTGTAGTTTCCTTTGCTGTGCAAAAGCTTTTGAATTTTATAAGGTTCCATTTGTTTATTTTTGTTTTTATTTCCATTACTCTAGGAGGTGGATCAAAAAAGACCTTGCTGTGATTTATGTCAAAGGGTGTTCTTCCTATGTTTTCCTCTAAGAGTTTTATAGTGTCCGGTCTTACATTTAGGTCTCGAATACATTTTTTTTTTTTTTTGTGGTATGCGGGCCTCTCACTGTTGGGGACTCTCCCGTTGTGGAGCACAGGCTCTGGACGTGCAGGCTTAGCGGCCATGGCTCACAGGTCCAGCCGCTCTGCGGCATGTGGGACCTTCCTGGACTGGGGCACGAACCCGTGTCCCCTGCATCGGCAGGCGGACTCTCAACCACTGCACCACCAGGGAAGCCCCCCGAATCCATTTTGAGTTTATTTTTGTGTATGGTGTTAGGGAGTGTTCTGATTTCATTCTTTTACACGTAGCTGTCCAGTTTTCCAGCACCATTTATTGAAGAGACTGTCTTTTCTTCATTGTATCTCCTTGCCTCCTTTGTCATAGATTAGTTGACCATAGGTGCATGGGTTTATCTCTGAGCTTTCTATCTTGTTCCATTGATCTAAGTTTCTCTTTTTGGGCCAGTACCATATTGTCTAGATTACTGTAGCTTTGTAGTATAGTCTGAAGTCAGGGAGTCTGATTCCTCCAGCTCCGTTTTTTTCCCTCAAGACTGCTTTGGCTATTTGGGGTCTTTTGTGTCTCCATACAAATTTTAAGATTTTTTGTTCTAGTTACCTAAAAAATGCCATTGGTAATTTGATAGGGATTGCATTGAATCTGTAGGTTGCTTTGGGTAGTTTAGTCATTTTCACAATATTGATTATTCCTATCCAAGAACATGGTATATCTCTTCATCTGTTGCTATCATCTTTAATTTCTTTCATCAGTGTCTTATAGTTTTCTGCATACAGGTCTTTTGTCTCCCTAGGTAGGTTTATTCCTAGGTATTTTATTCTTTTTCTTGCAGTGGTAAAATGGGAGTGTTTCCTTAATTTCTCTTTCAGATTTTTCATCATTAGTGTATAGGAATGCCAGAGATTTCTGTGCATTAATTTTGTATCCTGCAACTTTTCCAAATTCATTGATTAGCTCTAGTAGTTTTCTAGTGGCATCTTTAGGATTATCTATGTATAGTATCATGTCATCTACCAACAGTGACAGTTTTACTTCCTCTTTTCTTTTTCTTCTCTGATTGCCGTGTCTAGGACTTCAAACTATGTTGAATAATAGTGGTGAGAGTGGACATCCTTGTTCTTGATCTTACAGGAAATGCTTTCAGTTTTTCACCATTGAGAATGATGTTTGCAGTGGGTTTGTCGCATATTGCCTTTATTATGTTGAGGTAGGTTCCCTCTATGCCCACTTTCTGGAGAGTTTTTATCATAAATGGGTGTTGAATTTGGTGAAAAGCTTTTTCTGCCTCTATTGAGATGATCGTATGATTTTTATTCTTCAATTTGTTAATATGGTGTATCACATTGATTGATTTGTGTATATTGAAGAATCCTTGCATCCCTGGTATAAATCCCACTGGATCATGGTTTATGATTCTTTTAATGTGTTGTTGGATTCTGTTTGCTAATATTTTGTTGAGGATTTTTGCATCTATATTCATTAGTGATATTGGTCTGCAATTTTCTTTTTTTGTAGTATTTTTGTCTGGTTTTCGTATCAGGGTGATGGTGGCCTCATAGAATGAGTTTGGGAGTGTTCCTTCCTCTGCCATTTCTTGGAAGAGTTTGAGAAGGATGGGTGTTAGCTCTTCTCTAAATGTTTGATAGAATTCACCTGTGAAGCCATGTGGTCCTGGACTTTTGTTTGTTGGAAGATTTTCAATCACAGTTTCAATTTCATTACTTGTGATTGGTCTCTTCATATTTTGTTTCTTCCTGGTTCAGTCTTGGAAGGTTATAACTTTCTAAGAATTTGTCCATTTCTTCCAGCTTGTCCATTTTATTGGCATAGAGTTGCTTGTAGTAGTGTCTTAGGATGCTTTGTATTTCTGTGGTATCTGTTTTAACTTCTCCTTTTTCATTTCTAATTTTATTGATTTGAGTCGTCTCCCTCTTTTTCTTGATGAGTCTGGCTAATGGTTTATCAATTTTGTTTATCTTCTCAAAGAACCAGCTTTTATTTTTATTGATCTTTGGTATTGTTTTCTTTGTTTCTTTTTCTTTTATTTCTGCTCTGATCTTTATGACTTCTTTCCTTCTGCTAACTTTGGGTTTTGTTCTTCTTTCTCTGGTTCCTTCAGGTGTAAGGTTAGATTGTTTATTTGAGATGTTTCTTGTTTCTTGAGGTAGGCTTGTATTGCTGTAAACTTCCCTCTTAGAACTGCTTTTGCTACATCCCATAGGTTTTGGATCATCGTATTTTAGTTGTCATTTGTCTCTAGGTATTTTTTGATTTCCTCTTGGATTTCTTCAGTGATCTCTTGGTTATTTAGTAATGTATTGTTTAGCCTCCATGTGTTTGTGTTTTTTACGTTTTTTTCCCTGTAATTCATTTCTAATCTCATAGCGCTGTGGTCAGAAAAGATGCTTGATATGATTTCAATTTTCCTAAATTTACTGAGGCTTGATTTGTGACTCAAGACGTGATCTCTCCTGGAGAATGTTCTATGCGCACTTGAGAAGAAAGTGTAATCTGCTGTTTTTGGATGGAATGTCCTGTAAATATCCATTAAATCTATCTGGTCTATTGTGTCATTTAAAGCTTCTGTTTCCTTATTTATTTTCATTTTGGATGGTCTGTCCATTGGTGTAAGTGAGGTGTTAAAATCCGCCACTATTGTTGTGTTACTGTCGATTTCCTCTTTTAGAGTTGCTAGCAGTTGCCTTATGTACTGAGGTGCTCCTCTGTTGGGTGCATATATATTTATAATTGTTATGTCTTCTTCTTGGATTGAGCCCTTGATCATTATGTAGTGTCCTTCCTTGTCTCTTGTAACATTCTTTATTGTAAAGTCTATTTTATCTGATATGAGTATTAGTACTGCAGCTTTCTTTTGATTTCCATTTGCATGGAATATATCTTTCCATCCCCTTACTTTCAGTCTGTATGTGTCCCTAGGTCTGAAATTGGTCTCTTATAGACAGCGTATATACGGTTCTTGTTTTTGTATCCATTCAGTAAGCCTGTGTCTGTTGGTTGGAGCATTTAATCCATCTGCATTTAAGGTAATTATCGATATCTATGTTCCTATGACCATTTTCTTAATTGTTTTGGGTTTGTTTTTGTAGGTCCTTTTCTCTTGTGTTTCCCACTTAGAGAAGTTCCTTTAGCATTTGTTGTAGAGCTGGTTTGGTGGTGCTGAATTCTCTTAGCTTATGCTTGTCTGTAAAGCTTTTGATTTCTTGAATGAGATCCTTTCTGGGTAGAGTAATCTTCGTTGTAAGTTCTTCCCTTTCATAACTTTAAGTATATCATGCCACTCCCTTCTGGCTTGTAGAGTTTCTGCTGAGAAATGAGCTGTTAACCTTATGGGAGTTCCCTTGTATGTTTGTTGTTTTTCTCTTGCTGCTTTTAATATTTTTTCTTTGTCTTTAATTTTTGCCGATTTGATTACTATGTGTCTCGGCATGTTTCTCCTTGGGTTTATCCTATATGGGACTCGGTGCGCTTCCTGGACTTGGGTGGCTATTTCCTTTCCCATGTCAGGGAAGTTTTCAGCTATAATCTCATCAGATATTTTCTCTGGTCCTTTCTCTCTCTCTTCTCCTTCTGGGACCCCTATAATGTGAATGTCGTTGCGTTTAATGTTGTCCCAGAGGTCTCTTAGGCTGTCTTCATTTCTTTTCATACTTTTTTCTTTATTCTGTTCCACGGCAGTGAATTCCACCATTCTGTCTTCCAGGTCACTTATCCGTTCTTCTGCCTCAGTCATTCTGCTATTGATTCCTTCTAGCGTATTTTTCATTTCAGTTATTGTATTGTTCATCTCTGTTTGTTTGTTCGTTATTTCTTCTAGGACTTTGTTAAACATTTCTTGCATCTTCTCAGTCTTTGCCTCCATTCTTTTTCCGAGGTCCTGGATCATCTTCACTATCTTTATTCTGAATTCTTTTTCTGGAAGGTTGCCTATCTCCACTTCATTTAGTTGTTTTTCTAGGGTTTTATCTTGTTCCTTCACCTGTTACATAGCGCTCTGCCTTTTCATCTTGTCTGTCTTTCTGTGAATGTGGTTTTCGTTCCACAGGCTGCAGGGTTGTAGTTCTTCTTGCTTCTGCTGTCTGCCCTCCAAAAGGCATTTTTCTTAAAAAAGTTAAACAGGGATAAAACCCTGTTTTAAGAGAAGTGATCTCCCCCCTCCACCCCCGAACTCAGTGATAGTTATTTGTATGTAAGTTTTCCTTTCATCAGCACTTGGAGTTTTCCTACCACCATGCTGTCAGGACCCATGTTCTAGTTTGTGTGAAGGGTGGGCTGTTACTGGGGAGGATGCCCTCCACACCCTGGTTTGAGCTGAAGTACGAGCGTCTCTATCCATCCCAGTTTTCCCTGTTTCTTGTCATAAGGTGTGACTTGGCTGAATAATGAGTTTCTGCAATGAGCTGGATTATGCGTGGGCGGGGAACCCACCCAGCAGGTGGTGCTTCCAAGGGGAGGCTTGAGTGCTGGGCGAGCTGGGAAGACTTAGGGCTGCTTCCTGGAGGACGAGGAAGAAGGGGCTGGGTGGGGGGTGCAGGGGAGGCACCTCACCAAGTACGGGGATGTTTCCGTAAAAAACCAATGCTGCCCGGCTCTTCAGCCAGGCTCAGCCACTCCCTTACTGTCTGAGTGTCCCCACTGCGATGACACTCCAGAGCCTTGAGAATCTCCTCAGATTCCTCTGGATTTCCAATATCCTGACATTGTCTTCATCCGTCACGTGTAGTTTCCCCTTCCCACGGAATTCATTTAAATTCCTGACCTGGAGGTGGAATCCCCTTGCCCCAGGCTGGTGGGCATAGGGAGGGGCGGGGGGTTATGATGCAAGCAGTTCAAGATGAATAGCAGACATCCTTGTTTTTAAAATAATCTCTCCTTCCCATTCTGCTGAATAAGTGTCAGGCTCACCTCTGCTCCCCCTTCAACACCACATCGCCACATGTTCCATGTTAAAGGGGAGTCAACAAAAGATTTTAGTTTCTTCCATAGAAAAAGTAAAATAACGATTTCTCTTAGCTCCCAAATGAAGACATTTTTCAAGGTATTTTTTTCAAATTGGATTGTTCTCTTCCTGAGATGAAATCTGGTGCCAGCTGTTTTATTTTGCAGTGTCTAAGGTTGTGATATGCTGGCTGAGTCAGTCGGGCTGGTATGTCATCCTGGTTCTGTGTTGGTTCAGCAAAGCTGAGCCTTGTTTCTCTCATCTGTAAGGGTCTATTTTCTAGGTTATGGGCTTGAGGGAGTTAACTGGTGAAATACCTCTGTTGGTGTGTAGCTCAGTGTGCATACCTGTTACTGAATCGTGGGTGGGTGTGGTTTTTCTGGACCCCAAGGGTTGCCGGTTACAGTAGGAGAGAAGCTTTTGGTGGGTCAGGAGCCTTGGAGACACAGTGACCAGAGGCCACGCCGTGAGCCCTCTGATTCCCATGAAGTGAAATGTGCCACCTGAAGCTGGATTGGCCATTTCCCAGTTCAGTTTAGTGATAGATTCTCTTGACAGAGTAAAGGAATAGCTAATGTCCAGGTATGTGTAGGATGATTCTTTTGGGAAAACAGGCCTAAGGGTGAAAGGGGATTCATTTCTAAGGTTCTCCAAATCAAAGTCTTTCTTTAAGAAATATGTTCCATGTACACATAAAAAAGGCTAATTTCTTTCGGTGTATTTCACAAGAACAAATGGGAATTTAAGAAAATTACCTTCACAACCCTTTGATTTATTGCCATCTTGGTGACTCATGGACCATTTGGGCTTCGAGGAAGTGTTCCAGGTGTGATTTTCAAAAAGGTTTTTCCATCATTGTTTTATGGTGAACTCTCATAAAAGTTTCTGTGTCTAGATATTTCTTCTGTGTCTTCTTTTGACGGGCCCTGAGGGAGCGTTAGGTTGATTCTGGGAAACTCTGCCAGCCGAAGACCTTTTGCTGGCACTGTTCTCTGAGGCTTTTAGACAATCTCTTATTTACAGTCTGATAAGATGTAGGCTTCTCTTCATTAAGTTTTTCAGAGGATAACTCTTACTCTGGGAACTCATTTCTTGTAGGCAAACTGTCGTTTTACGTGGCTACTGTACGCTAAAATTCTCTGCGGAATAATAAAATACATCAGTGAATATCACAAGTCCTCCATTCTCGTTATTCCTCTTCTGTCTTGTTCAGACTTCTTTATCATGAAAGCACCTCAGTATGACATTTTATTCCTATTTTTATAAGAAGATAATGCATTAGAAATTCTTTCTGTGCATTTTTTAAAGAGTCATTTTTTTCGTGCTGTTTGCTAAATTTTGGTTGGAAGTCATTTCATGTTTTTGTACTTGGTTGAACTTTTTTTTTGACTTTTCTTGAAGAAATCTTCTTTTAGGAAGTTTAAAGGAGTATTCTGGAAAGATGATGATCCTGGCTTGCTATTGATGCATAGCAAACTACCTCATAACCCAGTGGCTTCAAACAGTGATGGTTTATTATCCTTCAAGCATCTGTGGCTGGGCTCAGTCGAGCACTTTCTCCAGTATCTGGTGCTGGAGACTGTGCTCTCCCTGCGGTTCTGAGGGCTGCGTGCACGTGCTCTGGTCCACGTGCCTTTCTCTTGTCCTGGACCACGAGGGCGGTCAGGGTCTGCTTGGATCACTGGGAAGACCAGGGAACAAAAGTGATCTCAGGAGATCTGCCAAGGATGAGTAAGAAAGGACACAAGAGCCCATTTTGTGAGAAGCCGACAGGTGTGTTTTCGTAATTGTAGATTTTAACTGTTCGTTTCCAGTGCCTCTCAGATACCCTGGAGCCTGAGCGTGGGGAGCGAGTTGACCTTTAGATTTTATTTTCCTTGTGGCTGCAGAACCGCCTGCCCCCGCTGCGTGTTCTTCTGCTCGTGTAAAACTGTGGAGGGTTGAGTGGGGCTCGGTGTGGTAACGTGAGTTCTGGTTTCGTGTTATTATACTATATTTTATTAAGTTTTATACATATGTTTTCACATATTATACATAATTTCTCTTCTGTTGCAAATACAGCAGGTATTACAGTCTGTGGTTGTGTTTCGAGGTTTAGAAAACAAAGCATGGATTAAAATTGGTAACCAAGGAAAACATTAGGGCCGTCAGACTGCATGTAATGTGTTCTCCAATAACTTGTTAAAAACATAAAAATGGCTAGAACTTTATGTATTGTAACTCTGCCCAATGAGTTATTTAGAAGTCATGAAAGAATAGATGTAAACAGGACACATTGTAAATTATGAAGGCCTGCATTTTTGAGATTTTAATTCATTCAACAGATCTTTACTGAGCATCTGATACACACCTGCGGACCATGGGGGTACAGTGAACGGTGTCACGAGCTCATGGCACTTCCCGTCTAGCGGGGAGACAAACACTCACAAAATGGGTTTGGCTTGGGAGGGCATTGCAGCGAAGGAAAATAAGAGATGAAGTCCATGAGAGGAAGAAGACGCCCGGCGGCGTTAGGGGATCAAAGCGACATCCCTGCAAGTGGAACTTGAGTCTGTCTTGGAAAAAGTAAGAGGGGGAGCCATCCATGTATTTCATTGAACGTCATTTTAGTTAGGGGTCAAAGCAGGTGCCTGGGGACTTGAGTGATAGCAGGGAGCCTCGGCCTGCAAGGCAGGGAGGGGGAGGGGAGGCTGCAGGAGATACAGTCATGACCTCAGGGAGCTGGATCTCAGTGCAGGTGCGGCCAGGCCGCCATGTGGATTTCAGGGAGATGGGAAGCCAGTGGGAGATTTTAAACGGGAACTATTTGATCCAGGGTTTGCAGACCAGACTAGAGCAGATGTGGAGTCTAGGTAGGAATTTCTTGTAGGGTCTTGTAGACGGTGGCCTGGTGTCAACAAAGACAGTGAGAAAGGGTCAGACTTGGGCTGGGTTTTGGAGGACGAGTCACAGGATTTGCTGGCAGATTCAAGATCAGCCTCGGCAGAGGAGCCAGCGATGACCCCGAGGGTCCCTGTCCTGTGCATTTTAAGAATGGAGTCGCCTTTAACAAGCTGGGAAAGGGAGAGGCCGGTGGGGAGAGTCAGATGTTTGTCAGCGTGCCTGTTTAAGATTTCTTCAGACACCCCAGTCTGCGCAGGCATTTACATGGGGGTGCTCCCCTGGAGGAAATGGAGACAGGATTGGGAGTCAGAGGCCACAGTCTGTATTTAAAGCCATGTAAGGGGTGAATCAGTGCCTGGGAATCGGTCCTCCTCAGCATGACCCAACTTACAGTAGAAATTTATTTTTTATTTATTTGTAAAAATTTTTATTGGAGTATAGTTGATTTACAGTGTTGTGTTTCAGGTGTACAGCAAAGTGATTTGGTTTTATATATATATATATACACACACATATATCCACTCTTTTTTAGATTCTTTACCCATAGAGGTTATTACAGAATATTGAGTTCCCTGTGCTGTACCTGAAGTAGGGCCTTATTAGCTATCTATTTTATATGTAGTAATGTGTATATGTCCGTCCCAATCTCCCAGTTTATCCCTCCCCCCACTTACCCTCCAGTAACCATAAGTTTATTTTTTACATCTGTAACTCTATTTCTGTTTTTATAGTAGAAACTTAAATGGCACCAAAGTAATTTTAATTTAGAGTTAGACAAGCAATCTGTTCTTTCTGAATTTCAGTGTAGTTGGAACACATCCATTTTTAACTCGTCAGGTGGCTGCAGACTTATCTGTAACGCATGCATTAAAAACCAGAATTTCGTCTCTCACGTGGATACCCTTCAAAATGTTGGGCCACATCTTCCCGGTTTCAGTTTGACCTTCATTCAATACCTGGATTGATGAGCTCATAGTCATAAACTTAACTATTTCCCCCCGTTGCTTTAGTGGCTATGGAATAAGAAAATCACTAACCAGGTTATTTATCTTTAAAGTATAAATGCTGAAATATCATGATGCCTCATTATTCTGTGCATAAAAATGAGACCTTAACTGTATAGGCTTCCGTATTTCTTGCTACTTACAGACTTACAGGAACACAATTACTCTACAAGGTTCCCTTTATTATTTTTGTGTTTTCTCCTCAAGGATAACGAAATGTGAGTTCTGATGTGGTTGACACTCGTCCTGGGCCGCTGCTCACATGGTATTTCACTGTCCTGCAGACCACCGAGGCTCCTGCCTGTGTGGGCTTGAGACAGGAAGGGGGCGGGGCACAATCGTTAAAAGAATGATATAGCCCGAGGACAAGACATAAACTGGTTACACCCAGCTAGGTCCAAGACGGCAGACTAGTCACGGTCCACTAGACCTTGAGCCCCAGTATAGGCCCATTGTAACACATCAGCTAAATGACACAACCATAGGTGCTAGGACAGTTCCAAGGGTGAACATAAAGGTCAAAAAGTGGGCCGTGGCCCAATTCCTGGCAATCCCCACCCCTTCCTCAAAATAGTTGGAATAATCCTCCTGTTCATTAGCCTGTGAAATTACCCACCCCTATAAAAACTGACAACTCTGTACCCTGGGGCCTCTCGCTCTCCACGATGGCCCAGACTCTGTCTGTGGAGTGTGTATGTCCCTGGATAAACCTTCTTTCACTTCACCATGGCTCGCTCTTGAATTCTTTCCTGCACAGAACCAAGAACCCACACTCGGCGGCCGTCCCAGGGACTTGCCTGGGACCTGGGACGTGAGCATCCTCTCGCGCCCCGCTCCTCCCTGCAGCAGGCTCTTCTCAGTGTCCCTGTGCTGCTTCTGCCAGCACGCACGGCCATGTCTGCACTGCAGCATCCCTGTCCTGCTCCTCAGACACAGTGCTCGGCTGCGGTGCCGCTTGGCCGAGACCACCTCCCTCCTCCCTGAACGCTGTCCGCTCGGGACCACTGCAACCTGGAGCTCTTGGACCCTGAGTGGCTCCTACGTTTCCTGTCTTCACTGGGCTCTTTCCTCTCCAGTTTGCCCCCAACAAGGGCTGCCTGAGGTGAAACAAGTTTGTGACAGTTTTACTGAGAAGCTCCATCCCTCGCAGACAGACCCTCAGCTCTCCCTTTGGCTCCAAGTGTTAATAACCAGACCCCCGCTCAGGAAGGCCACATCCCTTCTGCCTTTTACACAGAAATTACACATTGGGGCACAAGTTTCTCTCCCTTCCCCACCCCCATGCCACTTGTATTAGCCATCTTGTGAGTTATCTAATTCTCACCATGATACTGTAGCCAAACTTTGGCCTCTGTACCACGGTTCCAAATTGAATCTCAGACACAGAGTTTGGGGTTAAGTGGAAAACAATAGCTTTATTGCTTTGCCAGGCAAAGGGGACCATGAGGGGCTAATGCCCTCAAAACTGTGTGTCCTGACTTGGAGCGGGGTAGTGAGTTAATATAGCAGTGGTTCAAAGAGGGCTTGGTCAGCTCTTGGACATCCTTCTGATTGGCTGGTGGTGAGGTCATTGGAAATCAGCATCATTAACCTTCTGGTTCCAGCCTGTCTGGGGTCTTCCTGCTTGTGGGCAGCATGCAGTTAACTTCTCCCACCTGGTAGGGGTTTCAGCATCTGCAGAACAGCTCAAAGATATTGTTGTGTGTATCCCTTGGCGGGGGAACCAGGACCGTGCCCCAAGGCTGCACTATTGTTTCTTGACTGCTCCTCCCTTGTCTCTGCATCCCCTCCCTTCGCTGATCAGCAACTGTTTGAACTTGCCCTTTGGAACTCCGGGAAGGTCATGGAGGCTGAATGAAGCCTATTTCCTGCAAACAAGAAAATGCGGGACACAGAAAGTCTTTTGTGCCCAGGAGCCCTGTAAGGTCCTGTTCCGTTTCAGTCATTTGAGTTTCTTTCCAAAGAGAATGTGTCAGCTTCCATGCAAATGGGTGCATAGGTGCAAATAAATTTTGAACATAGGTGAAATATGTCTCGTAAATTCTCCCAGAAGACACATCTAAAATTCATTTCTGGCACAGCAGGACCCCTGCCTCTTGTATACTGTGAATGAAAAGATCTTGATGACTGCAGTGTCCTGTCATTCTGGTCTGCACGCAACAAAATGTGCAGTGTCCACTTCTTTCCAAGGCTAAAAATACATTAAGTGAAATCAATATAGATTATCATGGCTGTTCATTAAATTTTTATATTACGATTGTAAGAAATTCATGCATCGTAAATTAGATAAAGAAAACATCCATAAATGAATAAAAGTCACTTGATTATAAAAAACATTTCCTCTGGGAAGTCATTTTAGCAACTCAGAGAGGTTTCTGGGACCAGAACTGCCCAGGGGGAAAAGGGAAGTTGGATTTGCACTCGTTTCCCTGCTCTGATGAGTTTTACAGCAGCTTCTGTTATTTTGAGGCTGTGATCTGGGCACAGACTCTGCGGCTGAGTGGGGCTCCTTGGCTGTGGCTGTCAGCTCGGGAGGGGGAGATTTTGTCCTGGGCCTTTCGGGGAAAAAAATCAGGAGATGAACTTCAGTAACAGTGTGGAGTCCTGATAGTACTGAATATGGATAAAAATTTGATATCTAATAATTGAAAGAAATGGATGCATCATCTTTCTGTAAAAAGCAGTTATATGGAAACACACTGAGAATAAATACGGCCCTTAATGACATGATTGGGAAGGTTTAGAGTGGGATAATTCATGGCATAAACATACAAATTGTTAATTGTAAATCCTTAGATAAAATGGGCATAATCATGGTATCCACTCCATGAAATGGCTGGGAAGACTTTTTTATTTTTTGATACGTAAGAAGTGGATTTATTTGGAGAGAAACACACTTAGACACGGTATGGGCCATCTCAGAAGGCGAGAGCAGCTGGCTGGGAAATTAAATGCAGAAACTGAGGTAGAGTTCCTAGCTGGATGCCTGTTCGTCACTCAGTATGTGTGAAAGGCAGGAAAATGCCCCCCCCAGAGTCATTCACGTCCCAACCCCCAGCACCTGTGCTACATTAAGTACTTTATGTGGCAGAAGGCACCTGGCATGTGTGATGCAGTATCGTGATGTGGAAGGTTGTCTTGAATTATCTTGTGGGCATGATGTAATCACACGGTCATACATGAGGGAGGAAGGAGGGTCAGAGTCAGAGAAGGAGATGAGGTGATGGAGGCATAGGTTAGAGCGGTGGGGCCCTGAACCAAGGGGTATGGGGTGGGCAGCCTGCAGAAAGTAGGGAAGGCAGGGGAGGGGTTCTCCCTTTGAGCCCCAGAAGGAATGCCCTGCCGACACCTTGATTGCATTCTACGGAGACTTCTAACTTCTGGGACCATAGGATGTGAACCTGTATCGCTTAAGCGATTTTTGGTGATTTGTTAACAGCAGCATTAGGAAACTGGTACAATATGATAGCTTTATTATTGTTAATATTTTTGTATTACTTTCCTGGGGTTGCTGTAACCAAGTACCACGAGCTGAGATATTTATTGTCTCACAGTTTGGAGGCTGGACATCCAAGACCAAGATGGCGGCTGGGTTGGTTCTACTTGACGGCCCTGAAGGATCTCTTTCGGGCCTCTGTCCTTGGCTTGCAGACGGCCGTCTTCTCCCCTAGTCTTCACATTGTCTTCCCGCCGTGTGCGTTTCTGTGTCCAAAAGTCCCTTTCTATGAGGATACCGGATCATAATTCGTTTGAGGTCCACCCTAATGACTTCAGTTGAACCTACTTCTGTAAAGATTCTGTCTTCAAATAAGACCACACTCTGAGCTACTGGGTTAGGACTTTAACATATGAGTGGAGGGGGCACAAAGAATCCAAAACAGTTATTATGTTTAATGAAAATAAAATCCTAGAATGTGAAAGCTATGACCACACGCTCAGAAAGTATCTAAGAATCATTTTAACCATGACTTTCATTTGTCTGAGGTGGTTCTTTTATGTTGTAGAGACACTGACTTGCTGTTTGTTTGTTTGTTTTAATATTTATTTATTTATTTGGCTTGCCAGGTCTTAGTTGCGGCTCACGGGATCTTTAGTCGTGGCACGCGGGACCTTTAGTTGTGGCATGCGGACTCTTAGTTGCGGCATGCATGCGGTATCTAGTTCCCTGACCAGGGGTTGAAACCCGGACCCCCTGCTTTGGGAGCATGGAGTGTTAGCCACTGGACCACCAGGGAAGTCCCTGAATTGCTGCTTTAATAAGAAATGGCACCACGGTTGACTCAGTTATGAGAAATGACAGTTTGCTACTTCTAAAAACAACTCCCTTTATCGACGTCCAGAACGTACTTAGCTAATTGGAAATGCTTTAAGTCACGCGTGGTTTCCCGTGAGGTCTGCGTAGGTGTGTAGTTACTGTGTCCTTGTGAGCATCCCCAACAATCCTGCAGGTGGTGGACAAAAAAAAAATCGGTCCAGTCTGGCAAGTGGCAGCTGCCTTCTGCCATAGAGGAAACAAACCAAATCACGTCCACCTCTGAAATCTGACTCTCTTTGGATTTGTCCTGGATCAGTGGGGATTAACAATTCAAGGACTCTTTGAGAATATTTTTACACAAAAAAGATTGGTTTCTCACCGGAAAAGTGCCCGTGTGTGTGCGTGTGTGTAGAAACACGGACTTTGCGTAAATTTCAGGTCACTTGTAGGCTCTCTGAACCTCATTTCTGAGCCCCCGGGGACCTGTTCTGGACCTTTTTTTTCTGAGGCTGTTTCACCTGAAGGCCTCGTGTCTGCTTCAGCCTCATCTCCAAATTCAGCATCTTTCTTGGCTCCTAGAACCTCTGTTCCCGCCCCACAGGCCCTTCCTTACCCGTGTTCTTCCTCTTGGAAGAGCCTTCCCCAAACCCCAGCAGCATAGCTGTCCTCCCCCTTTTACTGCGGAATTTGAAGCATCAGTAACTCTACGTCCTCTATATTTTGGGCAGTGGTGGCTTAAGTTATCTGTTTGCTTTAGGGAGCTTATTTGATTTTTTCAGAATTTTAGAGTTACAATTTGTAGTGTATTTATAAGGAGTAGTTTTGTTCACACCTTGGTTCCATGAAACATAAAATGCATCTTTAAAATGTATTTTTTTTCTCATATGTAGGATCACATGTATTTCTAGTTTAAGTCCTACACTTTTTATTGACCTTTAGAAAACACATACTATTGTATGTTTTACAGAAAATTTGCAACAAAATTGCCATTTGTTGTATGAATAAAACAGTTCTTGAATAATAGGAATATCATATTGGACAAACCTTAAAGGAATACAGCACCTTATGGCTGCTCTTGAAATCAGTGTCATGTAATTGTGTATTTTACTTAGACTGGCTGTTAACTTGTGTTCTTTCATACAGAAGTGATAACTAGAATGCTGTTGTTTTACCCTGAAGGTGTTAGAAGCAGTGACAAATCTCTGTACCTAAATGTGGAAAATCTTCCATTAGAAGCTTAAAATGACCCCTTTCCCATATTGCCTTTGCTCTAGCTATTTGTTCTGCTGAGACTGTCTGGTTTTATCTCCTTTCTTCTTCTAGATTCTGCTCCACCCTTGAAGTGTTTCCTGAGTCCTTCAATCCAGTGTGTCTCTGCATCTCAGCAGTTACCTCATTAGGGAATTTCACCAATTGCTTTTCTTTCTTTCATTTCAGCCTCTCTCTCACTGTATGCAGATTCTGGAAGTAGATGTTGGTCATTGTTTGTTTACCAGCCCCGAGCCTGTGCCCTTCCCTAAAGCCTCCCAGTGAACGTTTGTGGAATTTTACACAAGAAAACTTAACCCAGTGAAGAAACCACCAGGGTAGGGGTGGAGTGCTGTTCATATTAAGAGAGATTTTTCTCTTTGTCGTTGTCACTGTAGAAAAGTATAGAAGGTCACATGAAGACATTGGTATCTAATAAATATCTGTTACATTCAGAGCACTGGCTAGATATGGGGGGAAAAAAGATAAACACTTCTTTCAGGAAATTTACTAAGTACTTGGAAATATAGGATTAAAGTACCAGGAAGAAAAGTTACCAAACGCAAAGGAACTTAAAAACTGCGGAAGGCAATATTGTGCAAGCAATTTACACGTATGTTGAGAGGCTGTACTAGCACTGATTGGATCCACTGTAATAAAAAGAGCAGAAAATAATGGGAATGAAAACACAGAGATGTTTCAGTTTGCTTATAACACTGAATGATGTGCCTTTTCTGTGTAGATAAACAAGTGCTCACGGGCACCCACTCATGTCTTGTATCCTGGGGGATAAAAGTGGGAAGTCATAAAAACACCACTCAAAACAACAAGGTCCTGCTGTAGAGCACAGGGAGCTATGTTCAGTGTCCTGGGATAAACCATAATGCAAAAGAATATGAAAAAGGAAAAAAAAATACATTGTAACTGAATCAAAGTGTAACTGAATCACTTTGCTGTACAGCAGAAAATAAACCAGCATCATAAATCAACTACACTTCAGTTAAAAAAAAACTGATAAAGGAAAGCAGAAAGTAATAATAAAAGGACCATAGGTTTGGGGGGAAGAAAACAAAAACAAAAAAATACAAAAACACCACTCAAGGCAAGTGGGAAACATAACCGTGGACACAGCCTGACTTGCAGATACCTGGTGCTGATGAGTTACAGAGATGAAAGGAGGACATTCTGTTTGCATCCGCTCTGTAAACTTCCAGCCTAATTAATTAATGTAAAGAATATGAAAAAATTAACAGGCAAGGATTCATTCCCATGATCAATTTTGTGAGATTGTTCCTATTTAGTACATGAAAAATTATTTAACTTACTCTTAAAAAAGTATGAGCTCTGAGATCATGCCAAATCCCGTGAAACCTTTGGCAAACTGTCAACCAGAGATGTCTTTCCCAAATGAAATGCCTGCATGGAGAGAGATACATATGTACATACATTCTTATGTAGATAGATGCATATGTATATATACACAAGCACACATAGGTTCATGTATATGTGTATATACACATATGTACATATATGCGTATAGACAGGGTATATAGGTATATATATATAGAGTACATACATGTGTACATACATATATAGATACACATGTATAGGAATGTGAATATGACTGTATAGACAAATGAATATACAAATATTTTTGAAAACCTCTATCTTTTCTAAATTTTAATCAGTTTTTGAAAAATGTGTGCCTGTATACCATTTTGCTGTAATATAAATGAACTGATTTAACTGATTTGGATAAATCAGGCGAAACTAGTTTGAAGTTATCTTGTGTGTTTTAGAAAATACAGTTTCTTATATATCAATGGATAATAATTTGAACAATACAAAGGAAGAAATAATTATCAGGAATTCTCTTTCAGTAGGTGGATATGAATGGTTACTTGTTGGCTCATATAAATGTTAGATGGAGCAGCTCCCACTTTCACTGAAGACGCATTATTTTAGGAAGGGGATGTCTCTTCATTGGGTAACCACTACCCTGAAAAACGGTATTCGATAATTACTTGCAAATTGCCAAACTAAAATCCAATGTAGTCTCTGTCAGAATAATGACACATTTAAATCAGTGACCTTTCTAGCAGTTGCCCGGTGGAAAAATTCTGATTATAAACTTTGGCTGTAATTTAGGGTAAGGAACACTGGACTTGTAAACAGCATGCGGGGAACTGTATGTTGCTCTCACTGTCGGCCTCCGCACTGGCCTCAGCCTCAAGGACTCCGGGCCTCCCGCCAGGAGCCTCCCCCGCAGGCAGCTGACCTGGGCTGTGCTGCCCTTTGCTTTCTCTTCTCTTTCTGAGCCCAGCTAAATTCTCCCATCTGGTACCTTCTTCCCTCCTCTCAGCATCCTTCCTGTCTCCTCAGCCTCTTCTGTTGCTTTTGAAGTTATGTGGCGGGGGGGGGGGGGGGGGGGGGGAGGAATCTTCTGCTTCTTTTTATAAAATTTCCTTTTGATCTTTCCATTCATCCTTCTGCTGTTCCATATACAAGAGAAGTAGGTCAGATCATGAGAGGGATATTGAATAAGACATAGACACTTTCAAGTTAAAGAAAGATAATCCATAGATTTAATGCAAAATTATAACTACCCCCCCCCCGAATAGTATCATTAACTTTCAAAACTTAACTTTCTTAAGTTCGTAGGGTCTGCTTTTAGATTCTCTCTCCTGCCTCCTCATTTTCCTCGAATTAAATCTATGTTGTTTTCTCAAACATGTAAGAGAAAACATGAATTTTTCTCATTTTCATACTGACATCATATTAGTCTAAATACTTATTGTAAATATTAATATTTCAGCTAAATTAAAGGCTTGATTAAGCCATCGATGATGAACCTGAGCACCTTTTATACATTTTTTTCCTGTTGACAAAAGCCTCGGATGAGTCCTCCTTTGGAGGCCAGTCTGCCTCCTTTTTGGAGACTTCCATATTATCTTAGGCTTTTAATGATGAACAGGGTACTTCATGCTGTTAAATAGATGAAGTTTTATAAAATTGTATAATTTCAGTTTTTGATCAACCTATGTACACACTTTCAGTGTATAACTAGGCATTTAGAAGAATCAGAATAAAGCATTTGTCAAACAAATGAGCTCTCCCTTCCCAAGGCCTCTATTTAATAAGTCAGATTTTCATTCATAGTGAAAGTATTTTAAAGGATAAACTTGGGGAATCTGGTGACTTTGTCAGTCAGCATCTCTCAATATGGTTAAAAAATACTTGAAAGCTTCTCTGTAGTTGATCATTTCCGCTTCTTTCTCCCTCTTTGCTTGCAAGTTTCTCTTTCTTGTCCTTTTCCTGGCACCCCACTTGCCTTTCCTTTTGAACCCTTTGAGCTGACTTGATTTTTTTCACCTTGAGTCAGCCCCCTGTTACTGTCTTTTGATTTTCTAAACCAGTAAATAGAATCATCTTAAGTTTGAAAGGTTGAAATTTGACTTCACCACCTTGGGGCTCTCATCACCTCCGCATTCTGAAACATGATGTGCTTTCTGAGGTATTTTCAGGTTTCAGGTGATTGATTATTTTCTTTATCAAGTTTTTCTGTAAGAAGATGAACTTACAGAATCAATAGAGACCAGTGGTTTAAATGTAGGCTCAAAGCTAAATTGCCAGGCTTCAAAGAGAACCCTGACCGCTTTCTAGGTGTGGCTTTCGCAAGAGGTTGTGAGCTGCCTGTGCCTCGGTTATCACATCAGTAAAACTGGCATAAATAGAAAATCATATGAGGATATACTGAGTGAATAGAAGTAAAGTGCTTAGATCAGCATCTTTCCATTGAAATGGCTCAGTAAATGTTGGCTCTCATGATTATTTCAACTGGGGAAGTATGTATCAGAGGCATATAGTTAATATTTGTTGAACGAATGAATGAATGATGTATCATCAGCTCTATATTCTCATAAACACCTGGTGCATTTTTAGAGCTTTCTCTTTGAGTTATTTAAAGGTACCAGACATTCAAAAACTGTCTGAGAGCTTGTAAAATTCAGGTTGATTTATTCTGGCATTTTTTGTAGGACAAATCAGTTAGGCAATATCCCTTATTTACATTTACAATAGTAAAAGAGAAGCTTTCAAAAATGGTGACCCTGGATATAAACATGAGAAATGACTTGCCTTTTGAGGTGAATTTCAGCAATTTTAATACTATTTTACCACTATTATGTATATCACTACTGTTTAACACTATTTATATATGTGTTAAGTTCCCCTGCACTTCCAATACTTGCAATATTAGATTTAGGATATATACACAAAACTAAAACTATTTACTGACAAATCCATTTTTCTCAAGCTCTTGATATTGGAATAAATGTTCTCTGTCTACATTTGTTCTCTCCACTGATTGTTCAAATCAAATCAAATGAGTGTATGGTTTTTAATTGGACTCAGTTTAATCCTATTGTGCCTTCTCGCTATACAGATCCTCTATCGGGGAAAATGGGTTTCATATTTCTTAGCCTGAATTCTTGCACAGAAAGATACTAATTATTTTGATTTCATACTCTCAGATCTGTGGGAAACACCATTCCCTCTAAGCTGATGATTTACTACCATTTTCCAAAACAATTTTAACAGGCAGATGAAGTTTGACTCAAGTTAATTATATTGAATTTGCAAGGCACTTGCAAGGCTAAGTCCCTGCTTTTGAATGGTATCTAATAATTAGGAATTGCCCATGGCAGCAGGCGAAAGAGGAATATTTCCCAAAATCACCCCTACTGTCACTACAAAACAAAATCAGCTCTCACAGTGGAAAAGGGATTACACCCCTGGTTCCCCCACTCAATTCAAAATCACTTATAAAAAAAGTCAAGTCTCAACCCTGTGAATGTTATTATTTGTATGCCTATCTCTGGAATTATTGATGACCCATTATGTTTCTTTGTAATTTAACTGTACCATTCTTAATCAAGAAAAATACAGAAAAGAGTACTAAATATCAAGATGGAATTTGCAATGGGGGGACAGAGGAATGTTACTGAAGGAGTTTAGGAGGGTCCATCAAGAATTAAAAATAAAATAAAATAAGGTGTCATATGAGGACATTGGCCTTGCCAGCGTCCCATAAACTCATGGGAATATACTGGAATTTAATTTTTCCTGGTTCGTCAAAGATATTTAAGACATGGAACTCCATTATGAGTGTACTTCATTTTGAAAAGATTCTGTTTCTCATGATTAAAATCATTGAGAAGTACTCAGAATGGGTTGCTTTATACTTTATTCCACCATGGAACTGTGGTACAGAAATACTTGAGAGTATTTTAAAACCCTTGCCATTTCAAAATCCCATACGTGCATTTTTAACAGTTTTCAAATGAAATATGTAAACTGCTCTTGGCCTGCTGAGGAGTGAAATTAGTGCGTGGTGGGCTACATCATTTCAACAGACTGGTTACCTTCCATTGTTACAAAACCATTGTTAAAAAAATTAGCTGTGTGACAGGAAACTCTTAACTAGTCCCCAGGAAACTAATTGCTGGAAAGTCTTATAGGTGCTTTTGCACTGGAGTTATAAAAATGGAGAAAACTCTGACAGTAAGAGTACAAGAACTCCTGACGACCTAGTAAGAAATGCAACATTCTCCTCTTGAGAGATGGATTGTAGTCCCCTTGTTGCTGTCAGATCAGTTTACCTCTTAGAGCAGAACAAAGAGAAGGCAAAGTCGTCCTGGGCTGTCAGACAGCAGAAAGTAAGAAAAACAGGGTGGCCTTGTGTGTGGCCTGTTGGATGCTGTGGGGCCCGCAGTTGTGTTTTAATTCCTTAGAATTTAGTAGGCATTGACTTCTTACTTTAAAATAGACCTTTATCTGCAGTGTTCTGTTTTTGTCCGGGGAATATTAAAATGGTGCAAACATTTTTCAGTTATCTACAGTATCACAGAAAATAGCCATTTTGGACTTAGTAAAGTATGATTTTTCAACAGTAACTTTTCTTTCCCCATATTTTCTTTCTCTGTGGAATTCCCATTGAATGTGGGTTACGAGTGACTTCTCTGTGGTTGTCTGTTGAATAGTATTGTAATTTGCCTTCTCAGTATGAAGGCATTTAAAACATACACATTTTCATAAACCAATCGTTGGTTTTGCTAATGATGCCATTTATATATCGGATGAAGATTCTGCCCCTGTGATGCGGGTCCCTGGCCCATCCCCAGTAGATCTTACCTCTTAGCCCAGAGCTGTCCTCCAACGTCATGTCATCTGTATCCACAGACGTTTGTTGGGTGTTTCCTGAATCTCTGCAAACTCCCACAGTGTGCAGTGCAGTGTTGTTGATCTGAAGTGTTTTGCTGGCTCAGCATACCTGTCCCACACCACACACTCCACTAGAAAGTCTTTTCTGATAGGTATTTACATGTAGCCTTAAAATAAACCCTCCGTTGCTTATTTATTGATTTTACACTTTCAATTTATGTATCTCATTTCCAGGAATTTAATGAAATTTAACATAGGAAGAATATTAACCTCTACCTTGTTTGGTACTCATGTTCCTGATAAGTTTATTTGACCTCATTAATTTTTTAAAAAATTTATTTTTTTGTGGAAGTATAGTTGACGTCTCATTAATTTCTTGAATTCACATCGTTTTACATATTTTTTTAAAATCCATATATACAGACTTAGGCTAAATACTTTCAAGATTTAGAGTAATATAATTGTATTAGTTATAAAACCCACATGAGTTTTGTATATATGTGCATGTGGTGAAATATTCTCTTGGTTATAATTGTTCTCCATGATGCAAAATTGAATTGTTGGTTGAGGATGGAATTTGTCCTTGGTTCTGATACAGGATGTTACCGTTTCTCTTCCTGATGGAGTTTGGAGCCAGTGTTGTTCGGACACGACTGAATAGTCTTGTTATTTCTGGGGTTGATACTCTGGAGAAAAGGAGGTTTAGAGACAACCTCAAATCCTGTGATCTTATCTTTTATTCTAAGGCCTCAACTAAAACTTTGAAGATTGCTTCCCATGTCTAGTTTTTCACAGAACAAGTGAGCACTTCTTTGCTTATAGACTCTAGTAACTAAGCTATGAGGTCAGGTACCAACATCATTAACTCTTGTCAGAGATCCCGTTTACCTTCAGACTCAAGGTTTGTGTTTTCTCTGAGTTACACTGACTTGAAACTTATACATTGTCCACTTGAGTGATCATCAGCTAATTTGCTGGTCAAGATAATCTGGTATAAGGGACGAAGGTTTAAGGAGAACATTTTCTCACGTTTATTGTAGTAAGGATTTCCCAAACTTTGTCAAAAAAGAAAAAATCTACCTGTTAATTGCAGGATTCAGTTCAACTAGTAAAAAAAACTGTATTTACATGAAAAGTATAAAGATCTAAAAATAAAATTAATTATTTAATATAATTCAATTATATTTTATCATTTATTATGAAAAAAGTATGAATCAGGTATTTACATTTTATTTAATAATCACAAATCAAACACCATGCAACAGCAAAGAGGATAAATGTAGATTATTACCGAGCTGCAGAGGCCACCTGTAGGTCCTTCCCCAGAGTTTAATTTTTCTGTTATAATTTTGTATACTATTCTCTTGAGGACTTAATGTAGCATGATTATTGTATGAACATTGTGCATATTCATATTTGATTTTTTAAATTACCCTTACATTTATAGCCTCATAAAAATTGAGTATGAATGCAGTTGGCGTGGATTGAACATTTGCCGTAAGGAATGGTATCAGGATGCCATGCTTCATCCTGGAGATGTGTGACAATATATAAACATATACCTTGGGGCCGTGCTGGCCAATAGACTTTCTGTGTGGATGGAGATGTTTTCTACCCTCTGCTGTATAACGTGTACTCCTTAGAGGCACATGGCTCTTGAGCTCTTGAAATATGACCAGTGTGACTGAGAAACTGATTTTTAATTTTAGTAATTTAAATTTAAATAGCCACATGGGCTAGTGACTGCTGTATTGGAAAGCCCAGACTTGGGGGTTTATAGGTCAGTTGTTAAAATGAGATAATACATGGGCAGTGCTTAAATAAAGTTCAGTGTATTTTACTATAACACGTATTCTCCTGGTACACACAGGGTTAAACCTATGTTTCACAGACCTTATATCTTTTAATACAGCAATCATGTGAGACAGCCATTACTCTTCAGATGAAAAAGCCAAAGTTTCACTGGGTTAAGTGACTTAGCCCAGGTTGTAAAGGATCTTGGGTTCAAACAAGGATTTATGACTGAACTGACCTCCACTTATGTAGGCTTTCATGTTTTTGCTAGCAAATATCAACTTCGTGTATGTTTAATATTCCAGCTCAACCACCATATTTACTTTTTAGACATTTTTCCTCTAACCATATATACAATAATGTTTTTCTTTTTGACTAGCTCTTCTAATATGCGTGAGTGGATATTTTATCCTTACTGAACTCCTCCCAGGGGAGAAAACAGACAAAAAACAAAAATATTTTGATGACCTTTTACCTCAATTACATTTTTTAAAACATCCAAGGTGATATCTACTCTTGTTAAAGATATGGTAAATAAATTCAGGTGGAAAGACTTGATAATACGTGTAGATATAATTTTATTATCCATTTTGTTTCTCCTACACTTTTGCAAGGAAATGGAGTTTATTTGCACGAAACTGAGAAGTGGACTGTTCTTGGGCTTTTGTGAAGAATGGTTACATATCACATTCTGAAAGATCCCTTGCGAGGTGGCTCCTCTCTTAGAAGCTCTGAAAGGTTATTTGCTTGGTTCAAGACGGAAGAGTAGCTGTTAAGGAGAGTGGTCCCCTGTGTATGGTGATGACAGCCTCCAAACCCTGCTGTGCGTGTGCTGGGCTGTGGCCACGAGGGTTGATTGGGACGCCCACCACACTTATAGAGCTGCCTATGTACATTAACATCTTTCGGTGCTTGATATTTTGTTTTAACGTCTTTTACAGTTGTTGGAAAGTATTTTAAAATAATTGTGTTTAAAAACAGAGCAGAAACTACTTTGGGAGGTATTGACATGATGCCAAAGACTATAGTATGTTCTCTGTTTCTGTGTTTATAAAAGCAAAAAAAAAAACAAAAAAAACCTGATTTCATTGTAGTGGAGTTCAAAAAGATGTGATGAGGCCTTCCCTGATGGCACAGTGGTTAAGAATCTGCCTGCCAATGCAGGGGACACGGGTTTGAGCCCTGGCCCGGGAAGATCCCACATGCCACGGAGCAACTAAGCCCGTGTGCCACAACTACTGAGCCTGCGTGCTACAGCCCGTGAGCCACAACTACTGACCCCACGTGCCACAGTTGCTGAGCCTGCATGCCACAACTACTGAAGCCCGTGCACCTAGAGCCCATGCTCCGCAACAAGAGAAGCCACCGCAATTAGAAGCCCGCGCACCGCAACAAAGAGTAGCCCCCGCTCGCCACAACTAGAGAAAGTCCACGTGCAGCAACGAAGACCCAACACAGCCAAAAATAATTTTATTAAAAAAAATTAGTGCACAATATATCAATTCTTACATCGACTAGATAGCACAATGTTTCAAATATATTGGGTTAAGAAAAATATGCGATGAACATTCACCTGTTTTACTTTGTATCTGTGGCTACTAGAAATTTAAAATTGCATGTGTGAAATGAAATTGAGTTATTTGTAGTTAGGTGGATGGACCTAGAGTCTGTCATACAGAGTGAAGTAAGTCAGAGAAAAACAAATACCGTACGCTAACACATATATATGGAATCGGAAAAGAAAAAAAGGCTCTGAAGAACCTAGGGGCGGGACAGGAATAAAGACGCAGACGTAAAGAATGGCCTTGAGGACAGGGAGGGGGAAGGGTAAGCTAGGACGAAGTGAGAGAGTGGCATGGACATATATACACTACCAAATGTAAAATAGGTAGCTAGTGGGAAGCAGCCACATAGCACAGGGAGATCAGCTCGGTGCTTTGTGACCACCTAGAGGGCTGGGATAGGGAGTGTGTGTGTGGGGGGGAGGGAGATGTAAGAAGGAGGAGATATGGGGATATACGTATATGTACAGCTGATTCACTTTGTTATACAGCAGAAACTAACACACCATTGTAAAGTAATTATACTCCAATAACAGATGTATAAAAAAAACATTGCCTGTGTGGCTCACGTATGATTTCTGTTAGACAGGAATTTGTTAGACAGTATTTGCTCTGTGTCTTCCAAATACTGCAGCTAGTTGTCTTAACTTCTGGCATTTTATCTTAATGTTTTGATCTTTTTAAGCCTCATATATTTGCTGGTTAACCAAGTCCACATTTAATACCTGACAATTTCAAATTTATTCTGTGAAAGCAATAAAATTCAAGTCAATTAAAAGTGTATTCTGGCGCTTCCCTGGTGGCACAGTGGTTGAGAGTCCGCCTGCAGATGCAGGGGACGCGGGTTCGTGCCCCGGTACGGGAAGATCCCACATGCCGCGGAGCGGCTGGGCCCGTGAGCCGTGGCCGCTGAGCCTGCGCGTCCGGAGCCTGTGCTCCGCAGCGGGAGAGGCCACAACACTGAGAGGCCCGTGTACCGCAAAAAAAAAAAAAAAAAGTGTATTCTAAGGAGTTTCGGATTTTTTTTTTTTTTTTCTTGCGTTATGCGGGCCTCTCACTGTTGTGGCCTCTCCCCTTTGTGGGGCACAGG
>NW_006785319.1:5484922-5487348 GCF_000442215.2 Lipotes vexillifer
ATCGGCAGGCGGACTCTCAAGCACTGCGCCACCAGGGAAGCCCGGAGTTTCGGATTTTTGTGAGTAGAAAAGTGATCAATTTTGAATTGCTTTACACACCAATTGTTACTGTGTCTTATGGGTTATGTGTTCTATCAAGCTTTTGTTATTATAACTTCAGTTAAGACATTTGGGAATATTGCTTTGTTTCATTTTCTGCATTTTAAAGGACTAAACGTATGATGAGGTCTTGGAATAAATTACATAATATTACCAGACATGCCATATATAATCTCCTGTTAGGAGGGCAGTAGACACTTCCTGGGATGGACGATTTAACACAGGCCCTAGATTAAAGTAATTTCCAGGCAAAGCGTTAGAATAATTGAAGATGTTTTTCCTTACATCATCAGAACTACTGAGCAAAAGAAAGCAGGAGGGATCAGAAAGCACATCGCGGTCCCTGCTTTGCTCGATGCTAGTAATTTCAGGTCTGGATTGTGTGATCGGACTCTGGAGCTGCTCTCTGCAGGCGTCTGTGTCTCAGTCGTTGACTCCAGTACAAAAGGCGTTCACAGTGATGTCCTCAGCATCTGTAGCAGTTCTGGAAAGTGAAGACCCGTTTATTGAAAAGACACTGAAATGACAGAAATTTTCCATTTTTGTTGAATCCCAAAATAATCAGAGGCAGGGGGGATTTTTGAAGAGGTCAGGACAGGATTGTACTAAAAATGAATGTTGAACAAACTTGTGGTTCCCCGCTTCTGTTGAGGTAATTTGTTTCTTTTGCTCAGCTGTTTAAATATATGATTTCGGCATAGAAACTGAGAACTCAGAATCTTTTAGCGTGGCTGAGAGGTGTAATTTTTTCATTCCCCTAACTCTGTCACATTGAAACAGTAACCCAACTTTTCGTGTTGGTACCCAATACTCATTCCCCATATATGACCTCTGCGGGGGCCTCGGGGTGTTCCAGGACCTGATCCCAGGATACGCACCTGACCCAACTGGGTCCTGACACCGTGTCCTCGAAATCATGGAGCTGAAGCGAGAGAGGATGTAACCTTCGGCTTTCACCAGATGCGGTTGTTCAGAAACATCTCTCTGTCACAGGGAATCACTTTGGTGAAGTCGGTGGACCTCTTCTCCGAGTGATGTTTTCAAATGTATATCATAAAATATGTAGGATTATAAAGAAAATAGATTATATGGAAATAACAGTTGGCACACTATAAAAGAAAACCCAAGATTCGATAGCCTAGTATGTGTGATTCTTAGAGACTATGACCGCCGTCGGGGAATTGGGGCAGAAAAAGGGAAGGGAACAGGCGTGGAGAGAAACCGGAGACAGTTGTGAAGGGGGTTCTAGTTTCCCCTGAAGACCAGTGAAATGGCTCTCATCTTTCCTCCCCACCACCGCTCCAACATGTAAACTGTATTTATAAGTTGATGAGTTAGAAACAAAGTTCCTCTTTGTGTTTTGATACTAAGAATCATTAGAATGCTAATGTGGTACTACCTGTGTTATAGACACTTTAGGGAAAACATTGCTAAAATTTAGATCATGCTCTACTCCCTAACTCTAAGATTTTTAAGGTAATAGTCAACAGTGGTGTCCAGCGGAACTTTCTGAGATGATGAAAATATTTCACATCTGCACCATCTAGTACGGTAGCCACCAGCTACCGTGCGTGGTTATTGAGCCGTGGAAAAGTGGCCAGTATGGCTGAAGTTAATATTTTGTTTTATTGTAATTAATTTGAGCCTGGTTTCCAGTAGTTACGTAGGGACAGCAGAGGCTGTAGGGCTGTCCCCTTGGATTTACATGGTCTAACAGCTTCCGAAGCAGTAGTGTCTCAGACTGGTGTCCACGGATGCTCTGGTTCCCATCACGTGGACACCCCACGGATCCCATGTTCTTGGGGTGCTGCCGGGTATGCAGTGGGGGGTGGGCAGAGCCCGGGCTTAGAGTTCCGGCAGTCTGAGCCTGGCTGCATGCTGACGGCATGTGAGTCACTGCCTTGGGGAAGTCACCCAGCCTACCCTCTGTAGAACCGGGAGCAATGGTATCCTTCTCACGGTGACAGCGAAATTAAACAGATGTAAGCAGCTCAGAATATAGTGCCTGACATGCTGTTAGTCAGTACATGGGTGATATTACTGGATTTCTTTTGCTTTGGATAATTGTCAAGATATCCAGGTAGATGAGCTCTCTTCAGTTTATGCCAGGGAAATGATAAAGAAGAAACTTTCCAGAAGATTCCATCTTTGTCTCGATATAGTTGTAAAGCATTTTGAAAACCATACCCTGGTCAATGTATCAATAGTAAAATAAAAGATACCCTAATATCCTGGTCAATATACTAAGGTAGATATTCAGATAGATTGCTGTGCTATTTTGCAAGCATGTGATGCTTTATTTAATTGTTAGGTTGAAATTTCCCTAC
>NW_006785319.1:5487512-5488228 GCF_000442215.2 Lipotes vexillifer
TTCCCTACATTTTAAAAAGAGGGTTAATTCTCTCAAATTAGAAAATTCTGCTCTCAGCTATCAACAGCTGCTCATACTTCTATTCTCCTTGGATTTAAGTGTACAGTGATTATTAAAGGAGTTTGCATTTCAGTTTATTCCAAGTTCTGATGCTTTTAAAGTGCCCAAGTGATACTCTTATCACAGATGTGTGAGGTGTCTGTTATGGAACTGTCAGGGAAATGAGCCTTAGTCGTTCTATTCAACAGCCTTGATCAGTTCTATTCTCCGTACCCAGTACCTTGAGAAGCTACGCCATGGGTGTCATAAATGTTGAGTAGAGCGTGGGCCACAATCTCCTCTAATGTTACTATCCTTTTTCATTTGGTACTCTGTTTATGGGTAACCTGACCTAGATGCGTGGAAATTTATATTTATCTAGCAACTGTCCCAAAAGAGTTTTCTGGAACATTTCTATTAACAGCCTACTTAAGGTCGGTCTCTTAAGTTGTGGAATTATTTTTGGATGCCCCATAGCTAATGGCTGCTCTAGGGTACACTGTGCTGTGTTTACAATGATTCAGGATATTTATGTTCTTATCTCCAAATACGTGATCTCACTTTTTTTCTTTCTTTTTTTTTTTTTTCCGGTTCGCGGGCCCCTCACCGTTGTGGCCTCTCCCGTTGAGGAGCACAGGCTCCGGACGCGCAGGCTCAGCGGCCATGGCTCACGGGCC
>NW_006785319.1:5488943-5502792 GCF_000442215.2 Lipotes vexillifer
CGGGGCACGAGCCCGCGTCCCCTGCCTCGGCAGGCGGAGTCTCAACCACTGCGCCACCTGGGAAGCCCGCTCACTTTTCCTTTAATTGTACTGCTCCTCTTTACGATACTTGGAGCTCCAGTATGTGTTATCTTGTAAATTCTCAGTGAGCGTTTCTGAAACCAGTTACGGTGTTTTCTCTGAAGAGAGAGGTGTTAATAGGGCTCCTCTCCATTTCTGCTCTGCAAGCCGTTCTGCTAGCAATTTTCATTGAGGTCATTAGCTGTGGAAGGTCCTGGAATGAGTCTGCGGCTGGATGTGACCGTATCTTCACAGTCAGAGGAGACCATCTTGAGGAGAGTTCACTCTGTAGTTTCCTCCCTCATTTTCCTCTTTTTCCCTCTGTGACATCAAGACTGAGATTGTAAAGATGGGAAAGCTCTGTGAGCAAAAGTCTAGGCACCCTTAGGCTGTGGACTTCACTCTGTTGCTTTGAGCCTGTTACCTTTTTTTTAGCTTCCTTTTCTTTCTTTTTTTAAAGTTGAGGTGTAGTTGCTGTACAATATTATATGTTTCAGGTGTATAGCATAGTGATTCACAGTTTTTAAAGGTTATGCTCCATTTAACGTTACTATTAAGTATTTGCTACATTCTCTGTGTTGTACAAGATGTTCTTGTAGCTTATTTATTTTATACATAGTGTCAGTAGTTTGTACCTTAGTCCCCTCCCCCTCTATTGCCCATCCCCCCTTACCTCTCCCCACTGGTAACGACTAATTCTCTATATCTATGATTCTTTTTCTTTTTTGTTATATTCACTAGTTTGTTTTATTTTTTAGACTCCACATATAAGTGATATCGTGCAGTATTTGTCTTTCTCTGTCATACTTATTTCACTAAGTGTAATACTCGCCAGGTCCATCCATGTTGCTGCAAATGTCATTATTTCATCCTTTTTATGGCTGAGGAATATTCCGTTGTATATATGTACCACATCTTCTTTATCCATTTCTCTGTCGACGGGCACTTAGGTTGCTTCCATCTCTTGGCTATTGTGAATAGAGCTGCTGTGAACAGTGGGGTGCATGTGTCTCTTTGAATTAGACTTTTGTCCGGATATGTGCCGAGGAGTGGAAATGCTGAATTCTGTGGCAACTCTGTTTTCAGGTTTTTTTCTTACTTTTTTTTTTCCCCTTGGTTTTTATGGCCACGCTGCTCTGCTTGTGGGAGCTTAGTTCCCAACCAGGGATTGCACCCAGGCCCGTGGCAGTGAAAGTGCCACGTCCTAGCCACTGGACCTCCAAGGAATTCCCTATTTTTCGTTTTTTGTGTTTTTTTTTTTTTTATGAACCTCTATACATAGTGGTTGCACCAATTTACATTCCCAACAGTGTAGGAAGGTTCTCTTTTCTCCACACCCTCTCCAGCATTTGTCATTTGTAGATGTTTTGGTGATGGCCATTCGGACTGGTGTGAAGGTGGTAGGTGCTTTTAAAACTTTTTTTTAAAAGATTTTTTTGGATGTGGACCAGTTTTTAAAGTCTTATTGAATTTGTTACAATATTGCTTCTGTTTTATGTGTTGGTTTTTTTGCCACGAGGCATGTGGGATCTTAGCTCCCTGACCACGGATAGAAACTGCACCCCCTGCATTGGAAGTCTTAACCACTGGACCGCCAGGGAAGTCCCTGAAACTTTCTTTCACCAGCACAGTTTCTGTGTCCTGAAGTCCCCACCTCCATCCCATGGAGGAATAAAAACTGAAAAAGCAAAGAGGGATCTCAGGTCCCTTGCTTAAGTGACACGATCTTGGCTTGTTTCCTTGGAGTGTTTCTGCGGCTTGAGTGGATGAGGTACTGGGGATGCAGAGGTCACTCAGTGCCTGCATCTGTAGGTCTTCCTCCCTGGTGTGATGGCAGTGCCCAGAGTCCTTCCTGGAGGGTGAGGGTCTTGTTGCTGGAGGTTCGGGGCCCTCACCGGCAGAGAGGACCGGGGGCCTCCCGGTTCAGGGCTGAGTCCTTGCCTCTGGTTTTTTAGGGCACCAGCTCTCCCCTGGAACCCACACCTCTCACTCCCCAGGCAGACCTCTGGGTGGTCCTCTCGGCCAGAGTTGGGGGGCTGGCCGTGCTCTAGAGGTCTGTTCTCAAACAGATTTAACTCAGTCCTCTGAATTTTCACAACCCCCTTTTTACTGAGCTGCAGGAGGATTCAGGCTCAGTTTGGTCTGGCCCTTAGTTTTCCCACCAAGCGACCTCAGAGAAGCTCTCCACCTGTCTGCTTCCCAGCTCCCACGATCTGGTCACCAGGTTTCCTCTGCTAGTTTTCTCAGCGTTGGGACTTGAAAACGATCTATTTTCTGTAGTGTCTGTGGGGTTTGGGGAGCAAAAGTTTACACATATACCTTGATACGTGTATCTGTATCTTAGCACAGAGCTTAAAAGAATTTTCAAACTTAAAAAAAAAACTCCTTAGGATCCTAATATGTTGAGTCGTAAGGTTTAAAAAGCTAAAAAGGAATCAACTAGGCCGCAATATAAAATAAAAATTAAATTGACAAAAGAAAAAAAAAGAAAAGCATAAACATGAAAGGTATGGATTGACTTAGGTAACAATAATAATAATGAAAACAAAAGCACCTCTTGCTCCTGGGTCCGGGCTATGGATCCAGTGCCCTTCACCTCAGAACACCTATTAGAGAGAAATGCGGTTAATAGCCCGTTTTGCAAAGAGAAAGCTGAAACACAGTTCAGCTGACTTGCCTACTTCCCAAAGCTGGTCTGTGATGGAGCTCGGGCTCAGACCCAAACGTCTGGTTCCTGGCCCTCTGCTCTTAACCTCCACGTCGTCCACCTGGGAGGAGAGAGTTGGATCAGCTCTTGGGATGTAATGAGCCCTAAACCTTTGGATTCTGTAGTTGCTGTGGTAGAAGAAAGCAAGGTGATTTCCGTTCTGAATAAAAATGGAGACAAATATAATTTTTTACTTACTGATGTAAAGTGGAGGAGGTGAGTACAAATAGGTAAAACCAACCTACATTGTGAATGTGGTTACTTAATTTTTCTCAATTTTATATCATTGTTTAGTGTAGGAAATTGCAGCAATGTATTACCAGTATATTGAGGTGTTACCCAGTTCTTTGTCAGTTACCCATCATCACTGTATATGATTGGGTCAAAAGGACCTCTTTGAAGAGTAATAGTAAGTTCTTTGCTACCAGTTGTTTTAAGTGCAGCCAGGCTATGAGCATCATAAGACTGATTAACTCTAATAAACTCTAATTATTAAGATAAACGTGTGTAACATTTTCTAGTAAAGTTAATCTTCCAAAATATTTACACCTGTCACCAACAGTATGTTTCAGAAAATGTACCTTCTTAAGTGGATTTGTTGGAGCATATACACCTATGCAGTATTATAGGGTGCTTTGTGCCTCAAGCAGCTGAAAACCAAGTTCAGATTCAAAATTAAAGTGGTTCATCATCTCACACGAAGAAATCAAAGGTACGAGATGGCTTTGTCGGGCTGAGCTGTTCATGCTGTGACTGGGTGCCCACACCCTTCCTGCCCATGTCTCCGGCTGTTCTCCGGCTCTGAGCACAGGCTGTAGCAGCATGATCTCAAGCAGGTCCAGGTATCCCGTGACAACGCCCAGAGGTGCAGGGCTGGGGATGCCTGCTTTGCTCTCTCGGTGAGAGGAGGAAAATTGTCCCGGGAAACCCTCACTCAGAACGGGCCACCTGGCTACAGCTGGGTCAGATGGTCTTTCCTAAAATAAAAATTGGCTAGGGCAATGTAATTATCATGACTGACTTAGAATAATTATCTGAAATATGAAGATGAAAGCAATACTAGAGATACTGTTTGAATTGTGTTTTTAACTCTGAATTGAAATGATTTTGTACAGTGATATTTTATGGAATTACTTAAAGTTCCACAAATAATATGCTTGTGAAAATATGAGTCATTGCTGATGGTGTTAAGAAAACCTTTAATGTGATCATTTAATTTTCAAAATCCTTATGACCACATTGTCCAATTTCTCATACAAAGAGAAATAAAAGCAATTTTATACATTAGAAATATACCAAGGGGCCTTCCCTGGCGGTCCAGTGGTAAAGAATCCGCCTGGCAATGCAGGGGAAGCGGGTTCAATCCCTGGTCTGGGAGCTAAGATCGCACGTGGCACGGGGCAAGTAAGCCCGTGCACCACAACTACTGAGCTCTCTCGCCTCAACTAGAGAGAGAGCCCGCGTGCCGCAAACTACAGAGCCCGTGCACCCTGGAGCCTGCGGACCACAACTAGAGAAGAGAAAACCCTCACGCCACAACTAGAGAGAAGCCCACATGCCGCAACAAAAGATCCTTATGCCTCAACAAAGATCCCGCGTGCTGCAACTAAGACCCGACACAGCCAAAAATAAATAAAAATAAATAAATAAAAAATAAATCTTAAAAAAAAGAAATATATCAAGAAGTGGATGATTACCTATTTCTCTATCTACTTTGCTGGCTCAGAGGTCTCTCTTTCATAGTGAATGTAACCTGCAGCGTGGCAATAATTTCAAATCCATAGCTTTTCTGGAATTACTTTCTGTGCTTTCCACTAGAATTATTCAGGTTCTCACGGAAATTCAAGGCACATTTAGAAACACATTTTAAAATGTGTCTCTGTTTTAAATAAAAGCTTCATCATTTTATTTTATTTTTTTGGCCATGTCATGTGGTGGGTGGCATCTTACTTCCCCAACCACGGATCGAACAGTGTCCTGTGCATTGGAAGCATGGAGTCTTAACCACTGGACCACCAGCAAGTCCCTTAAATGTATCATTTTCATTTCTTTCTTCTTCAAGTGTAGTTCACTTACACATATGTATCAGTTGAGTGAATGACATTCAGTGATGGACAAATAAACTATTTTGTATCTTCAGAAAAACTGCTTAATGCAGTATCTTTAGATATATACACTCAGCTCTTTATCTGCTTTAACATGTGGTTCAGAATGGATCATTGGATCAGCGGAACTATGATGTGAGCTCACAAAGGAAGCATGGATTGATTTAGACCTTAAGGACTTCTGCTAGAACCCCTTCGAATTACAGAAAAGTAACTTAGTAGTAAGGTCTTTTAAAAACTGATGCTATCAAGTGAAATGTCACACCACCCCTTTTTTCCTACTGCAGTGCCTAACATTTTTGTTGTTGTTAAAAATTTAATGAAATAATTCAATTGTCATATTAATTAGAGATCATAGACCTGCATTAATTTTCTTCAGTCCAGTGATTTTTTTGTTTCTCTTCAAATGACTGACCCCTGGAAGTGTCTGGAAGAGAAAGTATCTGCCCCAAATGTTCCTCCTAGTATGTTACCTCTTCTCCATTCTTGCGTTTGTTGGTTTCTTTTTTTGGAAAAGTAACATTTCCAGGAATGTCTTCCCAGTGCAAGGGTAGCTCTTCCTTACTGGTGGGGATGCAGCAAGAAGCATCCTTCTTTCTCCCATCTTGTGCTTTCATGATAGGATCCTGTTTGTATTTTTATTGACCGGGTACGAACACTGTACTTGCGTACTGGACTCCTGCAGTAGGTGGGAAAGAGAACAGTAATCCGAGGTTATGGTAATGTGAGCGTGAGCAGTCCTTCCTTCCGCCGCAGTAACGCTGTAAAGCACGGAGACTGGAGTGAAGACCTGAGTCCAACTGCTGCTTTTCTGTGTCCTCCCAAAGTCTCTGCGTGCGTCTCTCTCAAAGACAAATCTTCAATGAAATTTTACTCTAGGGTTAAACAGTTACTGAAGTCATAAGAATGTTAAAGGATCTTGTTCAGTCATAGAAATTGAGTAATTAGGGCTCAACATTAAAGGAAAAATTTCTGGAAATCTAGAAATGGTCTCGGTTAATGCTTGCCTGCTTCCAAGGTGTAGCCTTACTACCACTTTGTCCCCTCCTTCCCTCTGTCCTGTCTGATTCCCAAGGACTGTGCACACACCCGGTGGGTGGGGGGGAAACGGGTGGCCAGCAGGGAACTTGCACTCTCCTTATCTACAGATCACCTGAGGAAGTGACTTCTCTGTGAAACAGTGCTGGGGAACTTGGTTACTTATTGAAAAATAAACTTAGGATACTTTTAGTACCAAAACTAATATTAAAATAGATTTCAGATTATTTAAAATGTTAAATATTAAAGTGTGATATCGTAAATATCTTAGTAGAAAAAAATGTGTATTTTATTTTTGGATCTCTTAATAGAGAATTATCACCTTAGTTTAAAACCAATAGAAGGGTCCCATCAGAACAGATGGATACGTTTGGATACACAAATAAGTATTAAAACGGTTTTTGTATCAAAATTCATGCATATTTTATGTACGCTAGTATGAAAGACTGAACATACTTACATCAAAATATTTTAGTAGATATTTTTGTGTTTTAAGTATTTTAAAATTTTGATCCCCCATCTGTTTCTGTATTTTGTCTGTTACAAGGGCCATAGCTTAGCCATTCTGATTAGCCATGTAATCAAAAAACAAATAAGCAAAAAAATTGGAGCCCTTTATGAAAGAGTTAATGATCTATGAATGACGTCAGTCTGTGGTGTTGATTATAATGTTGATAACTAAGGTAGCCAAATTAAAATCCCATTTCAGAGTTTAAATAGCATATGCACAAAAGTCACATAAGATCTAAAAACTGAATTAGTAAAAGTAATAAGAAATTTTCAATATTTCAGTGAAAATAGTGGTTTAAAAATGTATTTTATCCTCCTTCATTTTAGAGTTTTAAAAAGATGCAAAGCTAAGATTAACATAATCAAATCTCTTTTGTATCCTATTTCGTTAATTCAGGTCCTTTTCTTCACTTAAGACAGGGGATGAGAAACGCTCGGATAGAAATGAGCATAGTATCCATGATTTCTGGGTGGTGGTTTTTTTAACATCTTTATTGGAGTATAATTGCTTTACAATGGTGTGTTAGTTTCTGCTGTATAACAAAGTGAATCAGCTGTACATATACGTATATCCCCATATCTCCTCCTTCTTACATCTCCCTCCCCCCCACACACACACTCCCTATCCCAGCCCTCTAGGTGGTCACAAAGCACCGAGCTGATCTCCCTGTGCTATGTGGCTGCTTCCCACTAGCTATCTATTTTACATTTGGTAGTGTATATATGTCCATGCCACTCTCTCACTTCATCCCAGCTTACCCTTCCCCCTCCCCGTGTCCTCAAGTCCATTCTCCACGTCTGTGTCTTTATTCCTGTCCTGCCCCTAGGTTCTTCAGAACCATTTTTTTTTCCTTTTTAGATTCCATATGTATGTGTTAGTATATGGTATTTGTTTTTCTCTTTCTGACTTACTTCACTCCGTATGACCGACTCTGGGTCCATCCACCTCACTACAAATAGCAGTTTTTTTTAATGGCTCAGTAATATTCCATTGTATATATGTGTCACATCTCCTTTACATGATTTCTGTTTTCCCTGAGCATATTTATTTACTTATTTCCCTCCAGACGTTTTAGAGGAGATGCAGGTTTCCTCTGGCCCGTCTAGGTCAGCCTCCGAGGAGCCCCCTACCCAGCAGGGAAAAGGGAGTGAGGGGCTGGTTCCTGGACAGTTCAGTACTAACCCTAACAAATACTGAGCCAGTCTGCCTGGGATTTCGGCATTGTGATGCTGGGTTGGGTCAGAATCACAGGTGTTGATTTATGGGTGAGAGGGTTAAGATGCTAGACAACAGAGGACTTTCAGGGTCATTTGTTCAAGGTCAGACGGTTCGGAGCACGTCCCCTGCGCACCCCTTCTCAGCCTCAGAAACCTTGAAACCTGCCTGAATGTAACGTGGGCTCTTTTGCTCTCGGGGAACCCACATTACAGTGGGAGGGACCCAGTTTTCCTAAATGCTGTTCCAGAACACCTGCCTCTCTGCAGTACTTGGAAATTTTATCAAGATGAGTAAGCTCTCATGTTTGGAATTTTTAAGAAATCATAAATGAACAATTTCTCAGCTTTTTGGCTGTTCAGATTGCCTCTAGTAATTCTGCAAATGCCAGAAGCACAGAGATTCAGCAAAAATAACTCTATGGTACAAACTGTAGAAATGTTGTGAAGATGTGTTCACTGATAGATATCTGTTACTGCAAATAACCAGTATTGGTGATTAAACTAATGTTAGGAAACATGATTGAAATATACTTTCTCTGTTGACCGTCTTACTTGAGTGCTTTTGTTGGCACATTTATTTTATGTCTTTATAGAAATATGTATGATTATAGTACAAGGTTCACAGAAAAGTCTTTAAGAAAAACTTGAAAAGCTTTCATAATCTTACAGTGAGGAGAGCGCTAGAGTCATAGTTAACTTTGTGTCGTGTCTCATTTTTCCAGGGTCTGTTCATGATCTATAGATTATGTCCTCAGCATATTGAGTATTTTTAGATGATAGTGCAACGTTTAATACAACCAACATATTGTAAGCATTTACATATAATGTTTGTTTTATCTTTAAAATACTACTGATATTAACATAGACTGGATAATTGAATATAGCCCCATGTGTGCACAGTTTTTTTTAAATCATGAAGCTATCACTATAAAATTTATATAGAGAATTAGAAAATGTATAATAGAAAGTTATACAGTTCAAACTTTGTAAGTTCAGTGTGTTAAAATTTCCATTTATTAACATTGCTGTGTAGCTAAGTTTCTGATGAGCAAGTATCACGCAACAGCAGAGTTTAATCCATATCAACTTCATGTGTAGCTTTTACCAGTATTTGGGCAAATATATCATTGGATAAAGTCAGGAAAGTACTAAAATTTTATGCATTGCGTCTCAAAAATTAGAAAAAGAGTAAAAAAAATTTGTAGAAAGGACTGGAATATTCTCATCACTTGACAGGTACTCACATGGAAATGGGGCTGCAGAATAAGGAGGAAATATGAAAAATCAGCTGCCTCTAAATTATTCGAGGATGGAAGGAGTTGGTACCTCTCACTGCATCCGTACAAATGTCCCCAAATACAGACTGCTCGGGGAGCGGTTTGCGGCTGGGATACAGGACCATGGGATCTTTCTCCCTCTTGAGAAGTAGACCTACTGCAAGATGCGAAAACACAAATACAATTTATACTCTGCTGACAATAGTCCCCTGTGAGAAATGCTGAGCCGCGTGCCGAGGTGGAGGTGACCGATGCCGCTGCCCTCCCAGACCACTTTCCAGCCCGGTCGTGCCCACTGTGGAGACGGTTCGGCCCAGTACTCATTGCTTCCCTTGACTTGGTATTTTTATATCCTCAGATTTACAGAAGTATTGCCATTATTAGAAGGGAGTTTGGAAACCACGTAGCAAATGAGTATGTACTCTCTGAGTGCTGGCAACAGTACAGGTCTGTGTGTGAGAACACACACACCACACACACATCACATCCTTCTGTTCACAGATGATCACGGAACAATCGTTCTGGAACTTTCCTAACGTGAGGACCCCATGGGGCTTTGGTAACTCCTGGGCCCTACAAGGGGGTTCTCATCCTCCCGGTTGATGGTGGAGCTAAAGGTGTGTTTTCTGACAATATACCGGGTGACGGCCTGTGGTCCTGCCGTCTACACTTGAGAACCACCACCGTAGAGGGAAAATACTGGCCCTGAGCAGGTTCAGCCACTGGTTAATGCTCCTTTCCCTGCTCTCCTCTGCTTTGCCGCTTCGGAAGGATTTTTTTAAGTTTACATTTTCAAAAGTTGTTCATTCCTAATAGGACATCAGAAGAACAGAGTCGCTCTTTTTGGCTTACTGATTGATCAAGTCAGAGGTAGGAGGAAGGGGGAACTGATTGATCAAGTCAGAAGTAGGAGGAAGGGGGAGTGGCATTGTACAGATGGATTTGCTCTACGCACTCATTCCCTTGACAGGTATTCATTTAACAGTAAATCTTTAAAATTTGTTGTAGTCTCAGGTGGACTAAAACAGCCTAACTCAATTTTGTACACAGACACACACATACACACACACACACACACATATTTTTTGTAGGATAATAAATACATCAATGTGTCTAGATTGAAAAAAAATCGTGGAATATTGCCTATGCACCTGGCCTGGAATTGCTGTGAATTTCCAGGACGTTCTCAACGATATGACTCACGCAGTACTTGGTAGAATGTTCCTAAGTGGCGAAGACATGTGACCCCTCTCCAGTGGGGCTGCAGAAGGATGAGGGAGATTGAAACTACTCGTATTTGAAGCTGATTGAATGGTATCTTCCACTGAGGAAAATCTCAAGCTATTCTTTCTGATGTGTGCTCTTTCTAGGGAAAAAGATGGTAAGAACAGGAATTATTTTTTCCTTCAGTGTGCATCACATTTTGAAACCGAACATTTCACATTTTGAAAAATTTACAGATACTTACTCTATTTTGAATGCTAGTGGAAATGAAGGCTTAAAACAAGACATTTGCTGTGTATGCTTTTTTAGCCTTCATGGGTAAACTTACAGAATGAATGAATGGCCTTTTCACTTTTCATCTAGACTTTGATATTATGTTGAGGAAAATTCAAATCAGTCGCCAAGAATTAAATACTGTATATGTGTATATGGATATTTGAGGCAACAAAGCCCTCTGAAAACCGTTCCCTTATGTTCTGCTCACAAGTAGAAAGTCAAGGTCAGGGCTGGGATGCCAAACAAAGGGCTGGAAGGGCGGTCGGACAGGCGTTCGCCCCGACAAATGTGACGTCTGCCTCAAAGCCTTCACCCACGCTGCTCCTCGGGGTCCCGCCTGGAGAAGATGCCCGGGGTGCGGCGGCAGAATGCGTGCACGCAGCGCCGGCACAAGCTGCACGTCTGAGAGGACTGCGGAGACACGGGCCCCTGCCGGGAGGACCTGTACGTGCGCGTGATGGCGCCCCCACCCGGGCGGCGCGTTCCTCCAAAAGACATCCAAGAACCTGGCAGCCCGCCTGCAAAACACGCTGACGTCCACGCTGCAGGGCAGCGCCAACCTGAACAAGGAGGAGCAGAGGCAGGAGAGGGCATGGATGCCGACACTGCCTGCCACGTGTCCACAGATTCCCGGTCTTGAGGGCCCCCCGCCCCACAGGCTCTTTCTAAGTCCAAGTGTTGCGTCGATGTCTCTGTCCTCTGGGGGCCCAATGGGGGGCTCCGTTCCAGGGCTGTCAGTGATGGCAACAGTGGCTTCAGGCCCCCCGTAACCTGTGTCCTCGGGAACACTGTCACATGAATGAAAGCCTGTGGATGGCTCTAATCACCGTCTGGGGTTTTGGGGTTTTTTTTTTTGTAGGATTTTCACACATGCAGGCAGGGGTGTCCTTAGAGAGACCCTTCTTGGAGAGATTGATACGGTGCCTTGAAATAAAAGTACTTGCACTTGAAATGCTGCGCCAGCAGGGAAATTGAATTCTGTTATTCTGAAAGAGGTAGCAGGAATTATCTCAATAAAGGAAACGTCCTTGTGAGAGTGGAAAAGAAAACAGAAAGATCAGGGCTGGGGTCAATCTTTCTCAATTTATGGGTCTGTAAACTCTACATAGAATGAGAGGTAAGGTATTAAATAATGCTGAGCAAAGGACTAGGGAAAAGTTGATAAAACGAAATGGAGAAATTATCCCAGTTACGAAGGTAAGCTTGCCTCATACTTACATCATTTTGTTTTAAGGAAATCTCATATAAAGGAGGCAAGCGGACAATATAATGACAACTGAGAGGACAGAAAAAACACAGAATGTTCTAACTAATGGTAAATGTAACTTTTAAGTACCTTTGGATACTTTTGATAAACTTGGAGACATTTTTTTTTAACTTTAAAAATGAAATTTTGTGATGCATAAATCAGAACATTTTAATGTGACAGCCATATTTATAAAAGCTATGGAATGGATACCTACCCAGACTTAATTTTCATGCCGTTAAAATAACACAGGAATAAAAAAATACTAGCAAACAAAATTAAATTCAGAGACCGGGACATGAATATCAGTACCCCTACACCTCGCCTTCCCGCAAGTTTCTTAGTTTCTTTCTTCAGGGAAATGTCAGTACAAGGTACACGGTCATCAGAGTTACAAGGCAAAGCATAAGAGTAGCACCTGTTAGCATCTTGATTTTTTTTGTGTTCATTGACAGCTCTTATTTTGAAGTAGAACAATAGATCATTTTTGAAATCTGTTAGCTTTCTAATACTTTTCAGATGATTTCTGAGTACATATACCTATTCATCTCTTGGTTTTAAACAGAGGTAGAGATTGTGGTCACTGCCTTATGGAGAGGAAAGCCCTGTAAGATGCTCTGTCCATCCCTACGTACCCCTCTTGCAGCATCACCACAGGTGATACTTAGAAGCCCAGGGAAAACAGAACCAAACACGATTCAAGTTCTTGATTATGTTAACATTGAACCCGAATCAAGTAAAATAATTCCTGTGTTTAAAGATAGCATAGAATTTGCTTCACTTTTCTCAAATCAGGCAGGAATTAGATAAAATCTGACAGTGTTAAAAGTTTGCTGTAAGTTCTGTTGTTGATGGATTAAGCAAAGTAAACTTATAAATCCCTTGCATTCATATTGCTTGAATAAAATAGTTTGTAGGAACAATAAATGCTGGAGAGGGTGTGGAGAAAAGGGAACCCTCTTGCACTGTTGGTAGGAATGTAAACTGATACAGCCACTATGGAGAACAGTATGGAGGTTCCTTAAAAAAACTAAAAATAGAACTGCCATACGCCCCAGCAATCCCACTACTGGGCATATACCCTGAGAAAACCGTAATTCAAAAAGAGTCATGTACCACACTGTTCATTGCAGCTCTATTTACAGTAGCCAGGACACGGAAGCAACCCAAGTGTCCATCGACAGATGAATGGATAAAGAAGATGTGGCACATGTATACAATGGAATATTAGTCAGCCATAAAGAGAAACGAAATTGAGTTATTTGTAGTGAGGTGGATGGACCTAGAGTCTGTCCTACAGAGTGAAGTAAGTCAGAAAGAGAACAACAAATACCGTATGCTAACACATATGGAATCTTAAAAAAAAAAAAAAAAGGTTCTGAAGAGTGTTGGGGCAGGACAGGAATAAAGATACAGAGGAAGAGAATGGACTTGAGGATACGGGGAGGGTGAAGGGTAAGCTGGGACGAAGTGAGAGAGTGGCATGGACATATACACACTACCAAACGTAAAATAGCTAGTGGGAAGCAGCTGCATAGCACAGGGAGATCAGCTTGGTGCTTTGTGACCACCTAGAGGGGTGGGATAGGGAGGGTGGGAGGGAGACTCAAGAGGGAGGGGATATAGGGATATATGTATACGTATAGCTGATTCACTTTGCTGTACAGCAGAAACTAACACACCACTGTAAAGCAATTATACTCAAAGATGTTAAAAAATAAAATAGTTTGTAGGAAAAGGAATAGGTCTGGTATGACATTGTTATCCTGGATACCAAATATAAAACTTTTAAATAAATTCACGATATGATGAGTCTTTAAAAGGATGTTTGATAGAGGGCATGAGTTCACTGTTGGGGTCATTATTTACGTTCCTCATTTTTTACACACATTCTTGGAGAGATGCTAGATGGGAAAGTAAAATTTATCGTTAAGACCTGGGTTTCATTAAATTTTCAAGGAGATAAGCATACACATACAGATGTCCTAAATATATTAGGACTACAGATATGCAGAAGAGTTTTCTTAGGTTTGAGATGAATAGTACTTTACGTGTTTTTTTTTTTTTTCCCTCGGTACGCAGGCCTCACTGCTGTGGCCTCTCCCGCTGCGGAGCACAGGCTCCGGACGCGCAGGCTCAGCGGCCATGGCTCACGGGCCCAGCCGCTCCACGGCATGTGGGATCCTCC
>NW_006785319.1:5502819-5556046 GCF_000442215.2 Lipotes vexillifer
GAGCCCGTGTCCCCTGCATCGGCAGGCGGGCTCCCAACCACTGCGCCACCAGGGAAGCCCTATGGTCTTTTTTTTGTTATGTTTCTTCTCATTTGTTTTGACTGTATCTTTTATTTTTGATGCAGGCTTGAATGCTGTCTAAATTGCTTTCCACTGAGGACAGTCATGTGGTGTGTTTAGGGCAGGACGGGCCTCCGTGGCCAGTCAGGGAGGAGGGGGGCCCTGGAGCAGCCATATTGAAAGGCTCCTGGTTTTCATGCCACAGTTGAGCACATGTTTTTGTCTTTGGCTTGGTTTATTTATTTTTTTTAATTTAATTTTTATTGTATATTGGAGTATAGTTTATTTATCCTGTGTTAGTTTCAGGTGTACAGCAGATTGAATCAGTTATGCATATACAGGTATCTGTTCTTTTTCAGATTCTTTTCCCATATAGGTTATTACAGAATACAGAGTAGAGTTCCCTGTGCTGTACAGTAGGTCCTTGTTGATTGTTTATTCTATATATAGTAGTGTGTACATGTCATTCCCAAACTCCTAATTTATCCTACCCCCGCCTTTCCCCTTTGGTAACCGTAAGGTTGTTTTCAAGTCTTTATTTGTTTTTATTGATTTTTAGCATGCTGGGGAGAAAAGGAAAACTTAAGCCACAAACAATGAAGGTAAATGACTGTCACCCACCCTGAGATCCTGAGCGAGTCTGTGTGTGTGTGTGGCAGACAGACCGAGTAACATTTGCAAGATGACCTGAGCCTTAGAGTTACTCAAGCAGCGTGAATTTACAGGAAATGCCCCGCTTGGGATTTGTTGGTTTCCGTTCACCCTAAGTCCCAGAGCCTCGTGCACGGCATCCCTGCACTTGCTTGATGAATGCAGACGTGAATGACACCTGTAACCTGCTCCTTAGAAGTGGTTCCACCTTGAGTTAAAACATCTTTTAAGTAGAGATTGTATTTTATTATCTTAAAGCACCTTGGGGTCTAATCTTTCCTCATGATATGCTTACAATACAGTGTGGTATAATTCAGTCATTAAAAAATATATTGTTATTGGTCGTGGTGACATCAAGATGTCCGCATGGTCGTGGTGACAGCGGTGAGAGGAACAGGGCTGCCCTTTCGTGACCTGCGGTCTCACTGTAGCGCAGCCCACCCTGGGGGACGCAGGGGCTTGGGACTCGCTGGTTTGGGGGCCTCCAAGGAGCCAGCCTGAGAGGCGAGTGAGGTAGGGGTACGTGGAGAGACCCTGACATGGGCAAACACTGGCTGGATTTTCATCCCAAGCCCCAGGAGCCTGGGGAGTGAGAGGTGGGAAGGAAAAGAGGTCCCAGGACTCGTCTTGAGGCAGGGAGCCCCTGCCCGCTTGGCCAGGGAAGGAGATGTAATAGGGGACGTGGGCTCCAACTCGGGGCGTGGCGGGAGGCGTGGTAACGTGGGCGGGGTTTCTCCAGGCTGTCACTTGGAGTGAGGGGGTCTGGGGACGGTGCAGGGCCCGGCCTGGAAGCACAGAGCTTTCTGACTCAGGCACGTGGTCGGTGGTTTTGAATAGTGACTAAATCCAGCCTGGAGTGTAGACGGTGTGCTTTGCTGCAGGTCCGTGTGCTTCACCTTCAGCCCTTGACGCCTTCCTCGGACACTGGAGCAGCCCTGCCTGTGCCTTACCAGGGAGGAGGCATGCAGTCTTCACTAGTCAGGGGTGACTGTAAGTCTGAAAGCAGGACGCCCTTTAAGAGTCGATGCTGGACTTTCAGAGATGTGTAAATATGATGAGTTCCATTACCTGTGTTGTTACTCATTAGCCTGTGAGCTTGTGTGACCTTCCTGTATAAAAGCCTTCAGAATAGGCAGTCTTCGCATCATAATACCGAAGTGTAATTTACCACTTTAAATGCTATTTAACTTTTGCATTGGTGTTTTGTCTTCCTCCTTTTCTTAAAAACTGGCATAATGTTTTCAAACTTTTTGTTTACCGCCCTCTCTGCTCCTTCTACCTTCTGTCTGCTTTTACAACACTAGTTTTGAGAACATGACTTTTTTTAACCTTTTTTTTCTGTTTACTGTTCCCTTACTTCTGAAAACTCAATATATGGTTTGTTATTTAATCGTTTCATAACAGAGTCTAGTTCTGTTTACCATTTTCCTGAGGCTGATGTTGCTATTGTCTTGAATACAAGAAAAAGATCTTGGAAAAGACACTGTAGTGATAAGTACGTTTTATGAGTTGATTACTGTTCTTTCGCAGGACTGATGAGAAAATATTGAGAATGTATTCTGTGATTTTCATGTTCTCCAGGACATGTCTAATTGAGCTGTGTGGAGATTATGGATCTCACACGTATATCGCTTCATGGCGTTTACTGCACCCTTCGGACACCAGCTGTAAGAGATTGAGGGTTGATTGACGTGTGTGGGTGTCACGTCAGTGGTGTGTCACGTCTGTCTGAATCTGTGGTGACCTCGCCAGGACAGTAAGGCTGCTCCATCCCGCACTGTCATTTGTAATGTTCACTGAGGTATTCTACCCCTAAAGAAGGCAATAGTAACTTTTACTCCAGTCTACAGGGAGGAACAAGTGAACTCATGGCACTTTACATTTTTTTTATTAGAATCTGCTAGCAAAACAAATATACTCGTGAAAATTATTAACAGGGGACTTGGAATAACAGTTTTGCATGGTTAAGTTCGCAGGTTTCTTTTTGTATTATTTTGCAGTTATTTGTGTTTATAGGAGCGATTTTACATTATATTGTACTATTTGTTCATAGTAGTCATAATATTTTTTGTTAAGGATGTTATGGATTAATATGCTCCCATATTAATATTTCATGGGGCATGACTTCTTTGTGAGACATTTCAGAACAACTGAAACAGTTTTGCCATTAAAAATCTTGCTTGGGGAGCTCCCTGGGAGTCCAGTGGATAGGACTTGGCGCTCTCACTGCTGAGGGCCCGAGATCCATCCCTGGTCTGGGAACTAAGATCCCACAAGCCACGCGTTGCGGTCAAAAAAAAAAAAAAAGTCTTCCTTGCGGCTCCCACAGTCGAAATGAAATGGCTCCTTTGGAACAGAGGACAGTCACAGTCACGGCTCTGTCTCTGTTCTTTAAGGATGTGAAAATGGAGGGTTAGTAGCCGAACATAAAGCCTAGTGGTTTACCCACGATTCGAAGTAAATAGTATAAAATCTTGCTCTGCAATTACATAAGGCCAGGAATCCTCTCAGGCACAGTGTAGTCCTCCACTTTGGCTTTCACTGTTCCCTCGTCTCTTACTAATGTTTCTTACATTTGATTCACTTTTCTTAACTGAAACCTGAGAAGAAATCTCTATGAGGCACCAGTGGATTCTGGCATCTCTCACCTAAGGCTGTTACACAAAACTGTGGGGAAGGCCCAGTGGGCAGCCGACAGTGTGAGAACTGGCTGAAAGAGAAAGTCTGATGAGGAAGGTATATTATTATCCATCCTGTGATCTGATGTGAGAAGTATAAGCCATTTACAGGAAAAGAGTGACCTTCTTTAACCTGAAAAAGTCTTGTGCACTAAATGTCAGTATTCCAAAAACCACTTTGGGTATTCACACAATTATATGAATTATATGTTATTTAAATATATAGATTTAGATATGGGTATTTTTTTCATTATTAGCTTCAGTTAAATGAAAGCATCTAACTCTGTTGAACTATGCAGTGCAATAGTGTGATTTTGGACCTCTGAAAGGGGGGCGTCCATGAATCCTGTGCAGGGAGACATTCTAGCATTTTCAAACAGTCAAGGTTTATTAGAGAAAGAACTTCATTTAACTAAGATGTTACCCAACGTGGAAATTAATTTAAATGGTAACAATGAGGATAATAATTCTTTACTCTTGCGGGGGTGGGGGGCTGACTTTTAAAATCGTATAAATGAACCCGTTCACTCATGTGGGGTTAATCATTTTGACAGTTGTTTTTATTTTTATTTTGTTTTGTTTTTTTTGCGGTACGCAGGCCTCTCACTGTTGTGGCCTCTCCCATTGCGGAGCACAGGCTCCGGACGCGCAGGCTCAGCAGCCATGGCTCACGGGCCCAGCCGCTACGCGGCACATGGGATCCTCCCGGACCGGGGCACGAACCCGTGTCTCCTGCATCGGCAGGCGGACTCTCAACCACTGCACCACCAGGGAAGCCCCATTTTGACAGTTTTAATGCACTCATGTTAAAATGAATGTGCTTATGTGTTTGAAATCATGTTCTCTGTTACATTGTAGGGTAACACCCATTAAAATGTTCAGTTAGTACTAAATTCAGTCACAAATCCTAAACACCAGGACACACAACAAAAATCTACATTATTTCTTGAATGGATGGATATGCCAACAGAAATTGCTACATACAACACAGTACAAACATTCAGCGTGATTGAATTATTTGATTTCAAAAATGATTTTAGCAATCAGGTTGATTTTCAAGTCGTTGTTACATAACAAGACAGCCAGAGTGTGGTTCTTCTTGTTTCCAGGGATGCTCTTCAGACAGAGGTATTAATCATAACTCTAATAGCTAAAATTGTGTAACTTACTACATGTCAGGCGCTGTGCTGTGTGCTTTACAAATATGAGTTTATTTAATCCCCCAGGACAACCCTCTGGATAAATACTGTTATCATAAATTGAGGCCTGGTGGTAGGTGACACATCTGAGGTCACTTGAGGCTGGAGGGTCCTGGAGCAGGAACCCAGGCTGACGTGGCTCCAGAATCGCTCTGGTTGGTCACAGACTCTTGTGCCTGCTGAATATGGTGTGATTTTGACACTTGCATCTTAATGTACAAAGACATCTATATCTGTGCATCAGTTTAGGGCTCTCCTTCATAGAAACCCAGAGCCCACCATGTGTGGAGTTCAAGTGCAACTTTGTTCACAGAACAAGGTACTTCAGTGGAAATCTTGTGACATTTGTCGGGATTCTCAGCAGTAAGGAATTTCTCTTTCCTTTTTGTCTTTTGTTTCTGTCGAGACTTTCAGGCATTGGTAAGAAGGAAAAAAGTTGGTCAACAGTAGTGGTGAGATCCGCAGGCCTTCAGGGCTCAGCCAGGTAATGGAAATTATTAAACGTATAAGACGATAGGGAGGAATAGGCATGGTGGTAAATTACAGACATAACAGTCTGCCTCAACACTTCAAATTTACTGTTTTTGTTTTGTTTTGTTTCTTTGCGGTATGCGGGCCTCTCACCGCTGTGGCCTCTCCTGTTGCGGAGCACAGGCTCCGGAAGCGCAGGCTCAGCAGCCATGGCTCACGGGCCCAGCCGCTCCGTGGCATGTGGGATCTTCCCGGACCGGGGCACGAACCCGTGTCCCCCGCATCGGCAGACGGACTCTGAACCACTGCGCCACCAGGGAAGCCCCCAAATTCACTGTTTTTACAGCGTGCACCAAACAAACAAATCTGACTGATGTCAGCCTCAGGCCTTCACTGCTGGTTTCTTATTTCTTTTGTATAATTATGTAAGTATCTGTCATGATGATTTCAGTGACTTCAGTGGAAATTCTTTTAGAGATGACTATTTGGTTAAATCATGAGGTATAATACCAACAGGCATTTCCTTTTTTATTCTTTCCAACAAATTTCAGTAACCTTTTATTTTCAGATGGTGAAAGTAATCGTTAAGGAAAATTAGAATGAAAATTCTTCATTAGAATGAAGACTTCCTTGATAAGGCCCAGGAACGTTCCATTCAAAACATCTGTTCTAACCTGTACTTAACTTATCAGCAGTTCTTTCAAGGCTCACTGTGTCTTTGCACCTGAGTTTTGTCTTGTACAGTGGATGATGGCTGCATCCTGCCTTTTATGGGTGAGGCATGTTGAGGGACCGGAAGGGATCCGCCTCCTGTGTCAGAGCCAAATTCTCCCCAAACCAGTGGGAGTCTTGCTGGTTTAACCCCACGGTTGCCCTTACAGATCATGTTTGAGGCTCCGGTAGCTGAAACGAAATGTCACTTTTCCTCCTTCTGGTTCAGAGCACAGAACTGCAGGGGACTAGCTTTTGTATGTTCGCTCTTGTGCCCCCTCTTCTGCTCCAGAGCCGCAGTGACTTTCTCCGTTAGGCTGTGGGCGAATCCAAGGGAGAGGTTGGTGCCAGGGCGACGGGGCAGAGCCTGAAGTCCTCTAAGGACAGGAGTGGGAACCAGGGCAGGTCCTAGAAAAGAAGAGGCGTAAATACTGGAAACCTGGTCAGGATTATATGAAATTCCTTCTCCTAGATTTGCTAGTGACATTTGAGTATTTCAGAGAAAAGTAACAGAACAGCCCTAAGAAACCAGCATTTCTGTTTCCTGAACAACTTGGTGGCCAAGTTGCTCTTTTTTTTCTGGTGGAAAAAGAACTCAACATACTTGTAAAACGGCATAATGCCACTTTGATGAAGCTTTTTCAGGAGTAACTAGTCCATGAACTCTGAGCAGTTTGTCTATTTAAGGTTTAACGGGGGTGGCAGCTGGTGCTCAGGAGGATTCATTGACGTGAATTTTACAGTTGAAAATGCTCCATAAGCAAACATAGAACATAGACACAGTCGGGATAAATGAGACAGTCTCTCAACCTATAAATTATCCACAGGAACATTTCAACCCTTAAACCTATACAGCCTTGTATTTACAGTGAGTCATAAGGGTATTTCAGGGTGTCATTGGACTGAATTTATTTAACTGAGGGTGAACGTGAGAGATAGGAGAAACCCCAACAGACTAGTAACCAAAGGAAAAGTAAGGAAATAATTATGTTGGATTTATAGGTGATTTATAGGTGATTATGGAGATACTCTGATAAGAAAGCTGTGAAATAAGATGTGTGAGTCTCATTCTGTTATATAAGCTTTAGAATCCCTTAAGCATCTGCATCTAGCCAGTTTATATTTTGGATTAATTATAATCACATACACACGCAAAGAAACATCACACGCGCGGCATGCTCGCTCAGCAGAACTCACAGAGGCTGGTGGAGAGGGGTTGTTGCTTCGTCCTGGAGCAAAGCCCCACCCACCTCCCGCCCTGACCCTGGCCTTGGGCGGCTCTGGGCTCCTGGCGTCCTGTGAGGGTCCCGGTTCTCTCAGCCTCCTAAGCCCCAGCTTCCAGCCCAGTCTGGCCTCCCCAGCTGCCCCTGAGGAGCCGGCCCAGGGCCCTGTGGAGGGCTGGTGGGGTGAGGACGCCCCTGTGATGGGGCTTCTCTGAATTCTACCCTCGATCCAGGCCCACAAGGGGCACTTGAATTGTTACGTCTTCTGCCAACTCTTCTTTACGGCAGGCAGGTTTGCTCTTGTATCCACCCGCGCCCGGGGCTCGAGGTGGCCGTGGAAGCATTGACCCTGATCTGGAACTCCCTGCCTGGCGGTTTCCTTCAGTCCTTAGTGCCACGATGGACTTAACACGTGTGCTCTCAGAGTTCTCTGACTTCTTTTAACTTTTAAAGTGGGAGCGATAGGCGTGCTGTCCTGTGCATCTTAGCCGTAATTGGAATTGGCTTTGGGGAGGCACATGTGTACACGGTTTCCAGTTTTAGAAATTAAAATTAATATTGCAGTGAATTTTCTTAGCATGTCTTTGGATGTATTTCTGTGTGTGTGTGTATGTATGTACGTGTGCATGTGTAGATGCGTGTGCGTGTGTGTATGTAGCTCTCGGCATATCTATAGGACTGGGATTTCTGAATCATGGACTATCTCACCTCTGTTTTAATTGCATGTGTTTTGTTCTCCATGAGAGACTGTTATTGTTCTTACAGTTATGATTTATTTAAATTTATCCACATTTTTTCCCCCATTACTCTCTGCCTTACTGAGTTGAGTGCTTGTCTCTGCCGTATCCTTGCACCTGAAGGACCACTTCTAGTCATTCTTTCCAATGAGAGTCTACTTCTGATGACTTCATCCAGTTTTAGTTTGGTTGGAAATACTTATTTTTATTCTTCAAACCAAAGGATATGGGCATAGAATTCTTTTTGGCAGTCATGTTCTTTCTGGAATTTAAGAGAGGTTATTTTATTGTCTTCTGGCTTTTGTCATTTGAGTGGATAACAGTAAACTGTCAGTTTTGTTGTTACCCAAAGAAGGTTAAACTCCCAGTATCCCCCTCAGCTGCTCATTAGATTTGAGTTTGCTTCATCTTATGTTTGAGTTTTCTATACCTTATATTTGAGTTTGCTTCATCTTATGTTTGCTTGTGTTTCCCTGCTTGGTGTCCATGATGATTCTTGAATCTATAGCATGATATTTTCACCACTTTTAAAAACTCTCAGCCATTATTCAGGTATTATGTCAGCATCACCTTCTCTCTTTTCATTACAGTGGCATAAATTAGACCTTATTATCTGGACACATGTTATATCTCTTTTTTTTTTTTTTTTTTTCCGTTTTTTTTTTTTTTTTTTTCCGGTACGCGGGCCTCTCACTGCTGTGGCCTCCTCTCCCGTTGCAGAGCACAGGCTCCGGACGCTCAGGCTCAGCGGCTGTGGCTCCCGGGCCCAGCCGCTCCGCGGCATGTGGGATCTTCCTGGACTGGGGCATGAACCCGTGGTTCCCTGCATCGGCAGGTGGACTCTCAACCACTGCGCCACCAGGGAAGTCCCCACTTGGCTCTTTTTATAGACTCTAGTTCCCTGGTGAAATTTAGCATAATGCCAACTATTTTTCTGAGCGTATTAATTATAATCATTTTAACACTTGTGTCTGTTAATTCCAACATTTGGATCAACTCTGAGTCTACTTCTAGGGCTCGTTTTTCGTCTTGGTCACCTCTCCTGCTCTGCCTGTTTATTTTCTGCAGCTGGAGTCTTGGTGTGACCAACTGCAAAGGTTCTGGATGAGACGTCAACGCAGGGGGACGTATCACCTTCCTACCACCAAGTGGGAGCGTTATTGAGGCAGAGCTTCAGTACTGACAAAACTCGGTGTATTTCTGCTTCTCCGTAGATCCAGGCGTACTCTATTTTCAGGGGTCCCAAGTGAAAGTCTTGGGAATTGATCGCCTGCTCGCTGGCAGGCCCCATCTGCCATGATTTATCCCCCAGGCCCCCGTGACTGCTGACGGTTCCACTACATTCTCGCCTCTTCACACCCGGTGCTGTGGGCTCTTCTGCACCTGCCCCACGTGGCCTGGTGAGGACCCGGGACCCAGAGGAGGTGTGTGCACAGCTCAGGTGTCCACTCTGCCCCCTCTTTTTTTTTTTTTTTTTCACTCTGCCTTCTCTTGAGGGTCCTGAATCCTCAGTTTTGGCTGTCCTAGAAGCCTGGACACCTGGGTGTCACTTCCTTAAGAAATGGGGGGAAACTGTTCAGATTCTTGCCCAGCTTCCCAGCATCTCTGTTGGTTTAGAGACAGATGCCGGCCTGTGGGAGGTGAGCCCTCTCCCAGCGCCTGGACCCTGCCTCCCTGGCCCACGGCTGGGTCCTCAGTACCTTCAGATAATGTTTGTTTTTGTCCTTTGTTGGCTTGTTTGATTGACTTCTGGCTTCCCTGGGTTGCTTTTAGAGGGCAGCTGGAGGCTGTTTCCTGGGGATGGACATTCATCTATTATTCTTTAGTCTCTGGGAAACAATTCAGAGCGATTTCTTCTCTTTCCTTCGTTCTGTGCAGGTTATTTTCAGCTTGCTGTGTCACAGTCCTTCTCTGCATGGTTCTCCCTTGCTCTGCGTCTCAGGATGTCCTGCAAACTGCATTTCCCACACTCTGTGGTCTGGCATCCAACTGGGTTTGGAGCAGGGGGTGGGCACCCCCAGGAGACCCGGCCCTGCGGCTGAGAGGCCGTCCTACCGTCTCCTTTCGTGGGCAGACACTTGGTCACCCTGTGGCCAAGGTCCTGGGGGTGGAGCCCTCCCGGGGTCTGGCTTCTCTTTGGCTCTGCTCCCCCATCGTGCACCGTGTGTTGAAGGAGGTGATGGGTTTCCCACTGCTGCTTGAACCTTGTTGCGTGACCACCCTCATCTGTGCCCTGAATCCCATCAGCTCCTCTCTGAAGAGCTGCCTGGGTAAAGTTTTGTCCGTTAACCCTCTGGGTGTGCCTCCTTCTTACACCCTGTCTGGTCTATGTGTTCATCCTAATCTGTGTAATTAGAGGGTCTGCTGAGGGTGGATGAGTAGGGTAGTTAAGGTTTTGCCCAAAAGTAGGGACTTTTAACAAACGTGTATTTGACCGAGAGTAAAACCTGAAAGATAATAGTAAACATTTCATGAGGTTTCCCCAAATGCAAGTGTACCTTAGTGTGAATTGTGCAGCTAGGAGACACACGATTGAGAAACACGCGCTGGGTTATTCTGTAGAACGGGGTCTGCAGAGTTTTTAGGTGAGACTGAACAGCGACACCACAGGGATAAGTCGGTAGATGAGCGCGCGGTTTGGACCGAAGAGCGTGGAGAGGCATCCGCTGCCTTGGGTGTGTCAGCGTGTCGAACTGGAGTGTTTTCACCCCTGCAACCACCCGTATGGGATTTGTGGTTCCTCCCCTGACACGCTGACCTTTTCACATTGATTCTTTCTACCTGCTGCCAAGATGCAAAATCGATATAATCAAGCAGGCAAATCACTTGATAGTGGACTGGCCTGAAAATAGGGGCGAAAATCTCATTACTCAGTGCCCTTGGGTGTGCTGATAACGCGTATAAGACAGGTGCACAGGCCACGGATGCAGGTCTTCTAGATTTATACTCATAGATCTGATACATGATCTTTATTTGACGAACAGCACAGAATCCAGGGAGCAGGGATGTGAGGCTCATTTCCGACGACATCTCTCTGATGCCGCATGGCATTTCTCTTTTCCTTCGAAAGCAGCCTTGAGAGATACCCCGATCCTCATTTCTCCATCTCTGTGTTTCACCTGACATAGAGGGGTCGCGACCAGGTCTGTAATGGAACTGTTTTTACGGGGTGATGGGAGGGGATGGAGAGCCTTGGACATTGCCCGTCCTGTTTCCATCCTCCACCTCCTGTGGAGGCAGGCGAGTCCTGTGAAGCATTGCCAGCAACCCTGCAGCCCTGGGGTTTCCTTCCAGAATCCCGGGTCTCGTTCACGAAAACCCAACCAGTTGTTCCCTTTCCTTGGGAATAAAGGTGGGTGTGTTGGCAGAACCCCTAAGTCAGAGCAGGTCAGTAGCCCTCAGTTTATCAGTTAGCTAACAGACCACTGAAACCTGTATAAAAACCAGCTGGAGATCTTGGAAGAGCCCTGGAAAATCTTTGGAACCCTGAGCCCTATTTGCAGTTGCCTGTTCCACCTCCTTAGGGAGCAGACTGGGGGGGATTCATAGGATTTGTGTGTTTGCCGAAACCACATTTTATTCAGGTATGCTATGTGGTGATAGTTTTCAGGGGTGATAAAGCATATATACTGATTTAAGATGCTAGTACATTTCCTTTTGATTATTTCACCAAAGATTTTAAAAGTTACTTTAAAAAATAGCGGCAATATTTTTTTTTTATAATCCATTGTTATAAATCTGGGAATCAACCTTGGCAACGGGGTAATTTTAAAAATTTACAGCACACTTTGCCTTTTGACAGCTGCCTTCGTGGAGCTCATCTGTGATACTTATATGACAGACTCTTAAAATGTGATGAATTAATGTCTAAAGATGAAAAGTTGAGGTTTTCATTTGTAGTGTCTGGTTGGAAGCTAGTCTCAGATTTAAAAAATTGATATTTAAAGAATTAAGCAGGTTTTATCTAGAATAATATATTGTTATAGCTTCTTTGGAAATTATCCAGGAACAGGGCAGGTGGGCTGCTTGGAATGGTCCTCTCAGCTGGTGCTCCGGAGAGTTTGCTGAGACAGTTCTCGAGGCCGTGATGTAAAAATGTAAAAACGCACTCGAATAAAGACCAGTCATTCATGTCAACTTTCAGTGGGAAAAAGTGACTGCATTGGTATTTAAATTATGAAAATATTTCAAAATTGAACTACAATTGGAAATTATGTTTTTTTTTAAAGACTATTTTTTAGAGAAATTTAAGGCACACAACAGAATTGAGATGATCCCTTATACCTCTGTATCAACCATCAACATCCCCACCAGATGGTACATTTGTTACAATTGATGGACCTACAGTGACGCATCATCACCCAAGGTCCATAGTTTACTTAGGGCTCACTCTTGGCGTTTCATGGGTTTGGGCAGATGTATAATGATATGTATCCATGACTATAATGTTAGAGAAGTTATTTTCACTCACCTGAAAATTCTCTGTGCTCTGCCTGTTCAGCTTTCCTGCCACCAAACCCCTGGCAACCACTGATCTCTTTGCTGTCTTCACAGTTTTGCCTTTTCTAGAAGGTCATATAGTTGGAATCATACAATCTGCAGCCTTTTCAAACTGACTTCTTTTGCTTAGTCATATGCATTTAAGGTTCTTTCATGTCTTTTCACGACTTGATAGCTCATTTCTTTTTAGTGCTGAGTCATATTCCATTGTCTCGATGGACGTACCAGTTTATTTATCCATCAACTACTGGAGGACATGTTGGTTGCTTCCAAGTTACGGAAATTATGAATAAAGCTGCTCTAAACTTCCACGTGTAGGTTTTTATCTGGACATAACTTTTCAGCTCTTTAGAGTTGATACCAAGGAGCACAATTGCTGGATGTGTGATGAGAATGTTTAGCTTTCTAAGAAACCACCAAACTGTCTTCCAAAGTGGCTGCACCATCCTGCATCCCCACCAGCAGTGATGAGAGTTCCTGTTGCTCCACATCCGCACCAGCATTTGGTGATGTCAGTGTCTGGATTTTGGCCATTCTCATAGGTGTGTAGTGGTATCTCATTGTTGTTGTTGTTTTCATTTCCCTGATGACAGCTGATGTGGAACATCTTTTCATTTGCTGATCTGCTGTCTCTGTATCTTCTTAGATGTTTGTTAAGATCTTTGGTACATTTTTTAATCAGGTTGCTTATGTTCTTTATTTTTGAATTTTAAGTATTCTTTGTATGTTGTGGATAACAGTCCATTATGCCTTTGTGTCTTTTGCAAATATTTTATCCCGGTCTGTGGCTTATCTTCTCATTCTCTTAACATTGTCTTTTACTGAGCAGAAGTTTTTCATGTTAAAGTTCAGCTTATCACGTATTTCTTTCATGGATTCTGCCTTTGTTATTGTATCTAAAAGGGCACCACCATACCTAAGGTTATCTATGTTTTCCCCAACATTATTTTCTAGGTATTTTATAGTTTGTGTTTTACATTTATGCTGCTTTCTAGGAATTTTATTTTTTGTGTTTTACATTTAGGTCTGTGATCCATTTTGAGTCAGTTTTGGTGAAGAATGTAAGGTCTGTGTTTAGGTTTTTTTTTTGGTAGGAAAATATGTTCTTGCTTTATCAAATTTTGCTATCTCCCTTAATGCTTTTATTTACATGTTTGCATTTATGTATGTTTCTGTTAAGAAATTTTCACCATTTTTTAGTTTTGAAATTTTTTCTTTAAGAATTATTCTTAGAACATGTGCTATGTAACCACTTTTAGAAATATCAACATCATTTATGTAAGAGAAAAGTGAGTAACATTATTTTTTATTAAATTATATTTAGATTTCTTTAGCCTTGTAAGTGGTCACTAGCTTATTATGAAATAAAGTATATTTGTATGCCATTCTGAAACATGGTCATTATAAATATTTGACATAGATACTCCTGATAATTAAAGTTTTTTTTTTTAATGAAAAATAAAGCCCTCTCTCACCTGGGACAATAAATTGTAAAATGCCACTGATAGCACTGACATTCATCTGTATTCAGGGGATTATTCATTAGTAGTTAATAACCTCATATTGGAAGAGTTTTTTTAAAGTATTGTTTAACTGTTTAATGAAAAGTTGCCTGGAATTTTATGCTGTATTTTAGAATTTATTCCTTTTTCCTGTCTGTCAATGCATTTGTTCATTCAACATTTATTGAGTACTTCCTTACCCATAGTCGGGGGTCAGTGGATATGTGTATTATGGATAAATGATGAAATAGAACACAAACGAAGGTATTGTGCATTCTGTCTTTGATGGATACTCACTGATCCTGCTTTCACTGAAGTCTTTCATTGGTCTGCCCGTCCTTACACTGGGTTCCTTACCTGGAAGTTAAGGAGTCATAGAACTAACAGATGAGGATCCCGTCTCTCTGTGTGTGTTCCTTAAACAAAGCAATATTTTAAAAGACATCTTTGTGCCTAGAACACTTTCTAGCCTAAACAGAGGTGCAAATATCATGGCTGGAGTTTGTGGAGTATCTGTTATTTCTTTCTGTTTGTCTGTTATTTTTCTGAGAAACAGAAAAACAGCTTGCAAACTGAGTAAGGATGAGGGGAGGGGGTTGAGGAGATGTGGTCTGAGATGTTCTTCCAGGAATGCGCGGAGGGAGTGACCAGGGAGATGGGTGCTGGGTACCACCGAGTTCCTGCCTGATGAGAGGTCACGAATTGTGTCCGGGCTCGCACGGCTCTGTGCTTTACGCAGCTTTGTGCGTCAGACCCCGAGGAGCTGGAGATTCTGCTTAAACCAAGACTGGGATTCATGCAAGCACATCCTGTGAAGGGAGCAAATTGTGGGTTTGTGCCCAAAAGAAATTAAAATAATTTTCTAAGGAATTTAAGCTGGTAAGGTTAGAGAGGAAGACGTCAGGGGTGGGGGTGATAAGGAAAATTGGACACGCGGTAGGAGTGATGGGTTGAAGGTGTAGGTGGCCCGAGGCCATTTGCTGCTGGACTTTCTGGAGGGAGGGGAGGGTGCTGCTGAGGCGGGTGTTTGGCTGCATCTTGAAAGCAGTGGCCGCTGTGGGCTGTTCTGTGCTCCCGAGAGCGCGAGTGGCTGGGGTTTCTGGACATGCCACCACTGAGCAGAGGACGTGGACGGGCTGAGATGCAGGGAGGGCCCTCGGCGTGGCCGCTGGCATTGCCCAGCGCTGTGCTGGGGGGAGTTGTGAGAAGTGGCCACTCAAAGCCTTCGAGCAGTAAGAGGAAAGAAAAAGGAGTCCAAGAAAAGAAAGATGATCGTTAGGGAGGAGGAAGGTGAGTGCATCCGAAGTTGCAGGTTCAGAGCTGGTACCTTGTAGGAGGGAGCGGGGAGTGCGTGTGCTCTTAGAAACGACTACCAGGCCTTGTGACAACTCCTGACCCCACGACCAGGCCTCTGTGAGCACAGTTGGTGCAGAAAACAGCCACTGCCTGGGTGGACTTTGGGGGAAATTCTGCTGAGACTGTGGGGACTAAGGGGTTAAAGGTCAGCAACTTCACTAAAGCCTGAGCATGAGTTTAGACATCACCAGGTGGCAGTTTCAGGAGACGTGTGTAGGGGCATGAGCTAACTGGGGGGGCTTTGAGACTGATGATACTGCCTCAAGGGATTGAATCCTAGAAGGTCACTGTGCAAATGGCAGAAACCACAAAGATTTGGTTAAAGGGGCAACATAACCTTGTTTCTCAGAAATATGTTTTAGAAATAAATTCCATTGGTTGCACGTTTGGGAATCATTTGGTTGGGGAATAAAATAATCTGACTGATGGACATGTTGCTTCACTGAGATCATCTTTTCAAAAATTAGCCAACATTTAAAGAATTAGTACACAATGAAATAGAAACAGTAGAACTTTCTGAGAATACCTTAATATTTTATTAGAAGCAAAGTCATTGCTTTTGAGTTGATATTTCTTATCCTCTTTATATCCTAATTATTTCTGCAGGCTCGATGCAGAAGGATTATTGGGTGGGTGGGTGGGGGGGGGAAGTTGACTTCTCGTTGACCCTTTAGTAAATCTGAGAAATGGTTTTCTGACAGGGAACGAGGCGATGTTTGTGTGTGTGTGTGAGAGAAGTGACAGGAGCACAGGATCACTGGGGGTGTTTCTCTGAGCTCAGCAGGCAGTGAGAGGTCGCTTTGAGCAGGAGAGAGGATGGACAGCTCCCGAACAGAAGAACCGGGTACAGGACGTCAGTCAGTCCAAGAGGGAGAGAGCGCATCTAACAATAGCTGCCTGCGTTCAGTGACAGTGGAAACTCCTGAGAGGAGAGGCCTTGGCAAAATACACCTCGGGGCACATTATTTATTGATGGAAATAAAATATTTCATAAGCAGTAAGTTGATAGTGGGAACGTGGTATTGACTGCTCTTGAAAAGGATAGACTTATATTTCAGTAGCACAGGCATCAACGGATACAGAATATGAGGATAAATAAGCTTCTGAACACATTATAAGACAGAAAGAAAGGCTGGGGTGATCTTAGGCTATACTTACGGTGAGAGCTCAGAGCAAACTACAGAACTGAGTGTCATGAGAAAGAAATTAATGTGTCAAATTGCACTGCAATTTGGTAAGGTCTTCAGCTGTTTTCAAAGTGATTTTGAATGTAGTAGTGAATGTCATTTTCTCTGTGCAGTAATAGGTGAATCATTCAAAAAGGGAAAGTTTAAACATAGAGCAGGAAAAATGACAGGCTCTGGCAACAGGATTTAAGTCCATTAAATGCCAACGCAACACTTTTTATAAATTAAAAGAAAAAAAGTGGAAAGAGGTGACAAATGCTTAATGACCAGTTTGTGCAACACTCTGTTGGTTTCAGGGGGTAAGGGAAAGGACAAACTCTGATTAAGAGGCGCTTTAGACTCACGTAAGCTTACAAGAAAAGCATAAGATACAGTTTTTGTGTGGGCCACCAATTCCCGAGCCTTTCCAAGGTCCTGTTGCCTTTCATCAACTCCAGCCTCTGCGGGGTTAAGGTTGCGTGTATTTCTGATCTGCAGTCATATATCACATGTGCATCTAATTTCCAACTAACAAAGTTCTGTTGATATATCTTGTCTGTTCTGGTCTACATAATATGTGTCCTTGTATGTTTATATGTTTGTGCCTTTACAGTCGTTTTACTGGGAAATCAGGAAACATGCTTCATTAGATCGGCCATATTTAATTCCAAGTACTTTTTAAATATATAAGGAAAAATGAATTAAAATCATAAAACTATTTACTGACAAGTAAAGTACTGAAATGGTGCAGTTTATCTTGGTTTCAAGACATTAACCTAGCTTCACAGTTATAATTATATATTTTAGCTATGGGAGCAAGAATAAAAATGATTGGGGAAAAATCCCTGAGAAGAATCAGAAGCAACTATTCCATTTTACTCTTTCAGAAAATAATTTTTATAGATATTCTATGGGAAGAACTTTACTTGTTGATTTCAAAATTGTGAAGATGAATTATACACTGATCCCTTCCTCCTAGGGAACATAGTCTAAAGTAAAAGACATAATTCGCGAGATGAATAACCGTAGGACTTGTTAGAAAATGAGCCTTGCGTCAGAAAGTGATGGATTAAATGCCCTGGGAACTTAGGAGAAAGAAGAGGAGAGTTGTTTTTGGGGGGATCTGAAAGGCTTTGTGGAGAGGTTGGCCACTGGAGGTTTTAGAATTTGGAGTTGCTTTGGGGCCAGTACACAGCTTTGAAGGGATGTACTGAGTGAGAGACAGAACATGCTTAGATTAAAGTGCTGGAAACAGGAAGCCCAGCTGGGGCAGAGGGTCAGAAACAGAATGAAAAACAGTGAAGTTGAGCTTGGTTATTGGTTCTGTAACCGTCAGGAGGTTTAGGGATTTTCAGCAAGGCTGTGAGATGCTAAGAGCTGGGCATCGAGCTCAGTCCTGCAACTGGGCATCGAGCTCAGTCCTGCACTAAGGGGGAAATTACTTTTGAAAATTTTACAAGTCAGAAAAATGGAATTTATTGAAGTAAGTGCAGTACAGGTCTCCATCTGTGGAGCCAGGAGCCCCTGTGCCATGAACCGGTAGGAAACTCAGATGGTAACTGAGGCAAATTTCTGGAGGCTGAATGCAGACCAGCAGGAGAATGAGAGAACCCTGTGGGTCTGTGTCTGAATGGGGGATGGCTGTATCCTGTGTTCTACTCACATGCCCAGAGCATTCTCCAGAAGAAAGACGTGGTCTCCAGGGGAAGCGACTTTATCGAGGCTCGGGGATGAGGATTTACTCTCAATAATGGAGTACCCCTCCTAAGGGTAAGGAAAGCCCTACCACCGGAGAAACAGTTGTGAAGGTCACAGCCCAGAGACACAGACAACACTGGAACGCTCGGACTTAATCATAAGGGAATAGAGGGCTTCCCACCCACAGCTTCCCATCACACCAGCAGGCTCTGTATAACAGCAAGGTTACAGCAGAGCAGATGCAGGACAGACTCTCTGAGGAGAAGTACTGAGGAAACCAAAGTCAGGAAGGAGCACAGCAGGGAGCTGAGGAGAAGTGATACAGATGGACAGAGAGACGTGATAGAGTGGAATCTTTTAAATGCTCAAATAAAACCAGAGAGGGCAGAAAAAAAAAAAAGAGGGCTTAAAAATAGCAACTGCAACAAATAGAAGGCAGAAAAACGGTAGCTGTTGACCTAAGACCCAACCGTATGTTGTTTATAAGAGACTCACTTTAAATACAAAAACTCAGCTAGATCACAAGTCAAGGGAAGGAGAAAGATATGCCATGCTAACCCAATCAGTTGAAAGCTGGAGTAGCTTTATTGATTCTGGAAAATTCTAATTCCAAACAAAGAAAAATAGCAGGGATAAAGAGGAGCATTGCATCATAATAAAGGGCTCAATTTTCCAAGAAGACATAACAATGCTAAATGTGTTTGCACCTAATGAGAGTGTCAAAATGGCACCTGAAACCTGGGTTCCCCTCTTGGTGGGTGTTGAGCCGATAGACGTAGCCAAGGCAAAGACTGGGAGAAGGAAGGATTTGTTACTTGCAGCAAGTAAGGAGAACACCGGGGATCTCTCCCAAAGCAGTGTCTCCCCAACAGCAAAACTGGGGAAGTTCAGAGTTAAAGCTACGTGCATATTCGTGAGGGGGGTTGAGCAGAGGAGACTTCAGTATAGAGAGGGGGCAGAGGTCAACTGAGTCCAGTCTTTAGTTGATTGAAGTCAACAGGGTCAACATCATCATTCCATCCTCCACTTGGGAGGGAGCCTGAGTTCCTGCAGAATTGTAGCACATGTTCTGTACATCCCTTGAGGAACTCGGACTCTGTTTTATTGCTGACCGATTGTTTCTTGACTGCTTTTCCTTTGTTCCTGCATTCCTTTGTTCCCTGAAGATGATTAATTACTGAGACCTGTTCAAGGGTAAGCACTGTGTCCAGGCTCAGATCCCAAAACGGCTTCGGCCAAAAATGGCTTCTCTTATGTCAGGAAAGCCATGCCTGGTTCCCTCTCCCTGGGGACCCCTTACCCTATCTGGTTACACAAATACGTAAAGCAAACACTGATGGATATGAAAGGCGAAATAGATGAACCTATTATTATAGTTTATGACCTCAAAACCCTCTTTCAGTAACTGATAAATAAAACAGGCAGAATATCAGCAAAGATATAAATGATTGCACAGTCCTGTCAATCACCTTGTTGTAGTTGACACTTGTTAGAAGTAAGCATTAAACTGCAGCAGAGAACACACTCTTCTCAAGCTCACAGGGAACCTCACACCCTGGGCCACAGAACACAACTGACAGATAACTAAGAAATAGATATTGTACAGAGTATGTTCTCACAACACAGTGGAGTCAGACTAGAACCCAGTAACAAAACGATAACTGGAAGCTCCAAAATACTGGGAGAATAAACAACACATTTCTAAATCTGCAGGAGAAATTTAGAAATACCTTCAAGTGGGTGAAAATGAAATTATAATTAATCAGAATGTGTGGGATGCAGCAAAAGAAAGGCTTACAGGGAAGTTTATAACATTAAACACCTATATCGTCAAAGAAGAGAGATCGAAATGCAGTAATCTAAGTCTACACTTTAAGCAACTACAGAAAGAAGAGCAGTGTAATCCCCAAACAAGTAAAGAATAATAAACGATAAAAATCAGAGTAGAAATTAATAAAACTGAAAACAAGAAAATAGTATTTAAAATCAACATTTAATTTTTTTTGAAAAGGTCAATAAATTGTAGCATTTGGGAGAAGGGGAAGAGAGAGGGAACAATTTACCAATAGCAGAAGTATGAGAGAGGTCCTCCCTACTGACCTGTGGACGTTAAAAGGACCATAAAGGAATAGTGTGATGGCTCTAGGCCCACAACTTGATAACTTAGCTGAAATGGACCAATTTCTTGAGAGACACAAACTCCCTACCTCTCACCAGGAGAATTTGATAACTGAGGAGGCCTGTGAATATTAAGTAAGTTAATTAATATATAATTAATTAAATACTAAATAACCTTAATTGTTTAAGGTTATTAATTAATTAATTTAATATAATTAATTAAATAATAACCTTCCAAAAAATAAAGAACCAGTGATGGCTTCACTGCTGACTTCAGCTAAATATTTAAGGAAGAAATGATAGTAATTCTCCACCAACTCATCCAGAAAACAGAATCAGGGGAACACTTTTTAACTATGATACCAGTATTACCCTAGTACCAAACAAATAAAGATGTTACAAGAAAGGAAAACTATAGCTCAATATCTCTAATGAACATGTATGCAGAAATATTCAACAAAGTGATAATAAATCAAAATCAACACTATACAAATAAGTACACAGCACAACAGAGTGCGATTTATTCTCACTATACAAGGCTTGTTCAGAATTTGAACATCACTCAGTGTAATCAACATAAGAGGCAAAAGAAGAAAAATCCTCCTGTCCTATCACTTGTTGCTAGAGAGACATTTGACAAAATCCACTTCACGCTCATGAAAAAAACTCAGCAAAATAGGACTGCAGGGGAACTTTGTAAACATCATAAAGGACATCAATACAAAACCTACAAAGTATACTTAATGGGTTGACAATGGATTCTTTTCCCTTAAGATCGAGAATGAGTAAGCTCTTTCATCACTTTTCCATGGATATCAAACCTTCTGGGATGGTTAATTTCCTGTGTCAATTTGATGGGGTGACGAGATGCCTAGATACTTGGTTAAACATTATTATGGCGTGTGTGAGGGTATTTCTGGATGAACCAGTAGACCGAGCAAAGCAGAATGCCCTCCCGAATGGGAGTGGGCCTCCTCCAATCTGTTGAAGGCCTGGGTAGAATAAAAGGCTGAATAAAGAAGAATTCTTTCTCTCTGTCTGGCCGTCTTTGAGCTGAGACGTTGATCTTCTGTCTTTGGACTTAGACGCAGACTGGAACATACACCATTGGCTCTTCTGTTTCTCAGGCCTTCGCACTGGAACTGGACCGATCCGTTCTCCTGGGTCTGGGCTTTCCAGCCTCTGCAATCACACGACCAGTTCCTTATAATAAATCTTTTCACATATATACCCACTATTGATTCTGTTTCTCAGGAGAACCCTGGCTAATACACTCTCTTTGTTCATAGCTGAAAATGTTGTATAAGTAGGGAATCCCGGTGGTTCAACAAGACACTTTCCAGCACTAATAAGCAAAGAGGCAAGGAGACAGCAAACGAGGAGAATACACAGAAGCCAACTGCTTTCCTGTATGCGTCAAGGAACAGCTAGAATTTGACTTTAAGCAAACAAAGCCATTTACCACATAACCAAATAAATGAAATACTTAGCTGTAAAACGAAAAAAAAAAAAGTTTAGAGGATCTGTGTGTGGAAAGCTCTAGAACCTGAATGAAAGAAATATAATTATCTCAGTAAATTTAGAGGTATTCCAGGTACATAGGTAGGAAGACTCAATATTGTTTAGATGTCAGTTCTTCTCAGTTTTATCTGCATATTCAGTGCAATCCCATTCAAAATCCCAGCAAGTGGCTTTTAAAAATGAGACTTTTTTCAGAGCAGTTTTAGGTTCACAGCAAAAGTGAGTGGGAAGTGCAGAAATTTCCCATATACCCCTGCGCCCACCCATGCACAGTCTCCCTACCATCAGTATCGCCACCAGAGGGTTCATTTGTTACAATTGATGAACCTGAATTAACACATTGTAATCACTCAGTCCATAGTTTACATTAGGGTTCACTCTTGGTGGTGTACATCCTGGGAGTATTGATAAATGTATAATAACCTGTGTCCACTATTATAATGTCACACAGAATAATTTCACTGCCCTAAAAGTCCTTTGTGCACCACCAATTCATCCTCCCTCCCCACTAACCTCTGCAAGCACTGATCCTTTCACTGTCCATAGTTTTGCCTTTTTCAGAAAGTCTTGGAGTTGAAATCGTACCATGTGTAGCCTTTTCATGTTGGCTTCTTTCACTTAGTGATATGTGCATGTACCATTTGATTTTATAGCTTATTTCTTTTCAGCTTTCTTGATGTATCAGTTTATTTATCCATTCACCTACTGAAGGACATGGTTGGTTCTAAGTTTTGTCAATTATGAACAGAGTTGCTCTAAGATAGATTTATGTGTAGGTTTTCAACTCATTTGGGTAAATGCCAAGGAGCCTGGTTGCTGGATCATAGGTAGGAGTATGCATAGTTTTGTAAGAAACCACCAAACTGTCTTTCAAAGTGGCTGCACCATTTCTGCGTTTCCACTAGCAATGGATGGGAGTTCCTGTTGCTCCACGTCCTTGCCAGCAATTGGTGCTGTCAAGTGTTTTGGATTTTGGCCATTCCGATAGGTGTGTGATGCTATTTTGTTTTAATCTGCAATTCCCTGATAACATATGACGTGGACCAGTTTTTCATATGTTTATTTGCCATCTATATATCTTCTTTGGTGATGTGTCCGTTCAGATCTTTTGCCCATTTTATTAATCAGGTTGTGTGTTTGTTTGTTTGTTTGTTTTTGCGGTACGCGGGCCTCTCACTGCTGTGGCCTCTCCCATTGCGGAGCACAGGCTCCGGACGCGCAGGCTCAGCGGCCACGGCTCACGGGCCCAGCCGCTCCGTGGCACGTGGGATCTTCCCGGACCGGGGCACGAATCCGTGTTCCCTGCGTCGGCAGGCGGACTCTCAACCACTGCGCCACCAGGGGAGCCCTGTTTGTTTTTTATTATTGAGTTTTAAGAGTTTTTGGTGTGTTTTGGATAAGAGTCCTTTATCAGATGCGTGTTTTGCAAATATTTTTTTCCCAGTCTGTGGCTTGTCTCCTCATTTTCTTGAGCAGAGGATATATTTTTAGATGTAGAAAAACTGATGCTAAACTTTATTTGGAAAAAGTGAAAGACTCAGAAGAGCCAACATAGTTCTGAAGAAGGAAAATGAGGACTCAAACTACCGTATCAGAGGATTTACTCTAGAGCTACTGTAATCGACAGTGTTACATGGGCATAGCAATAGATACATAAGTGACTTCAGTTGTAGCAAAATACCACAAACTAGGTAGATTATATACAACAGAAATTTATTTCTCCCTGTTCTGGAGGCTGAAAGTCCAAGATCACGGGGCCAGCCTGGGTTGGGTTGCGTTCTGGGGAGAACCCTCTTCCAGGTTCATAGTAGACCCCATCTCACTGTGCCCCCATGTGGTGGAAGGGATGAGGGATCTTTCTGGGACCTCTTTTATCAGGGCTCTTGTGCCATCCTGAGGACTCCACCCTTATGACCTAAGCACCTTCCAAAGGCCCCACCTTCTAATACCATCATCTTTGGGGTTAGGATTTCAACAGATGGATTTGGGGGAAGCACAAACATTCAGACCATTGCCATAGGTCAAGGGAAAAGAAAAAACAGCCCAGATAGACTAACAAATACAATCGACTGACCTGCGACAAGAGAGCAAAGTCAACGTCATGGAGAAGGAATTGCATTTTCAGTACATGGTGCTGGAACAATTGGATGTCCACGTGCAAAGCACACGAGGATTTAGACACAGACTTTTCACAAGATTTACTCAAAACGGATCACAGACCTATACGTAAATGCAAAGTTATAAAGCTTCTTAAAGGAAACATGGGATAAAATGTTACTTTGGGTTTGGTGATCAGGTTTTAAATACAGCACTGAAAGCACAATCTTTGAGAGAAAAAATAAAGTAGACTGTATTAAAATTAAAAACTTCTACCCTGTGAAAGTCACTATTAGGAGAAAGAAAGGTAACTATAGATTAGTAGAAAACATTTACAAAACATATATCTACTAAAAAGGACTTGTGTCCATAATTAACAAAGAACTTTCAAAACTCAACAGTAGGAAAACTTTATTTTAAAACAGGCAAAGGGACCCAGCAATCCCAGTACTGGGCATATACCCTGAGAAAACCATAATTCAAAAAGAGTCATGTACCAAAATGTTCATTGCAGCTCTATGTACAATAGCCCGGAGATGGAAACAACCTAAGTGCCCATCGTCGTATGAACGGATAAAGAAGATGTGGCACATATATACAATGGAATATTACTCAGCCATAAAAAGAAACGAAATTGAGCTATTTGTAATGAGGTGGATAGATCTAGAGTCTGTCATACAGAGTGAAGTAAGTCAGAAAGAGAAAGACAAATACAGTATGCTAACACATATATATGGAATTTAAGGAAAAAAATGTCATGAAGAACCTAGGGGTAAGACAGGAATAAAGACACAGACCTACTAGAGAATGGACTTGAGGATATGGGGAGGGGGAAGGGTGAGCTGTGACAAAGCGAGAGAGAGGCATGGACATATATACACTACCAAGCGTAAGGTAGATAGCTAGTGGGAAGCAGCCGCATAGCACAGGGAGATCAGCTCGGTGCTTTGTGACCGCCTGGAGGGGTGGGATAGGGAGGGTGGGAGGCTGGAGGGGTGGGATAGGGATGGTGGGAGGGAGGGAGCCGCAAGAGGGAAGAGATATGGGAACATATGTATATGTATAAGTGATTCACTTTGTTATAAAGCAGAAACTAACACACCATTGTAAAGCAATTATACCCCAATAAAGATGTTAAAAAAATAAATTAAATAAAACAGGCAAAGGACCTGAACAGATACCTCATCAAAGATGATAAAGAGCTGTCAAACATATGAAAAGAAGCTCAACATCATTTGTCAGTAGGTAATTAAAAGTCAGTAATACCACCTGTATACCTATTAGAAAGGTTAAAGTCTGATGACACCACCAATTGTTGATAAGGGTGTAGAGCAACAGGAACTCTCATTCTTTGCTGTTGGGAATGCAAAATGGTGCAGCCACTTTGGAAGACAGTTTGGCATTTCTCACTAAACGGTCTTCTCATTGGATCTGTCAGCCGCAACCCTAAGTATTTACCCAAACCAAGATCAAGATGTCCTTCAATAGAAGAAGGTATAAATAAAGAGGGTATAGATATGCAATGAAATATTATTCAGCAATAAAAATAAGTGATCAGTTAAGCCAAGGATGCTCTTAAATTCACATCAGTAAGGCGCTAAATGTTCGTAATAGGGGGGCATGGTTGTGGGACATGTGAGAATAGTCTGTCCGATATTCTCAGTTTTCTATAAATCTAATACTGTTTTATAATAGAGATTTTATTTTAAAGCATTTAACATTTAGGAAGTTATCTCAATATATTTTAGAATCATGAGTTAGAGCTAACTATAGAAATTCCATGGTGAGTTGTACTCTGTTTCTTGCAAAATTAAAATAGAAGGAAGAAAATGAAAACAGAAATTAAAGTAATATCCAGGTTCCTGGAATCATCATGTTATTGAAGTAACCAATTTCCCAGGTTCATCTGGTGAATAAAGTGGAGAAAAGCTCAGATGTAGTTATGAAGTTCTAAGTTTTTCAAAATTCTCTCAGTTTTCATGGTGTCTTGATAGCTTATCTTTCTAGCCAGAATCCCCAGTAGCAGAATAATCTTAACTATTAACGTTTTTTCGTATTTGGTAAGATCTACAAAAATTCGCTGGTTTCAAATATGTTAAATTGAATTATCTCATAGTTATATATTTATTAATATTGTACAGAGGCAATTTAAATATGTACCCCTTATTTCTTTCTTACATAAAATGTGGTAATCTGGTAAATGAATAGATTACTAAATTTTATCCTTTGATTTCCTGTAATCATAGGCTCCAATGATTTAGAATGATGGTAGCCCAGATTAATATTTCATGTCAGTAAATGTTGCCAACTGTTGCTTTCACTCTGTAGTATCTGTGTTCTGACAAACGCAGTAGTTTATCTTGATCCAGTTATATATGAGATAAAAGGAATTAATATGACATGATATTGTGAGTCAGTTATTTAAACTGATCATTTCACCACTGTTTAATTTTCTTTTATAAATGCTTAAAAAGAAGTGCTTTGATTTCTATGGAATTTTAAGGAATTTAATTAGATTTTTTCTTTTTATTTATCTGTAGCAATTATACAGTTTTTATCATGCAGAGTCCAGGAGATGAGTTTTATTGTGTTATTGATTAAATTTAATGTTTCTGATTAAACAGATTCATCCTATGAACAATTATACTCCAAACCAAGGGTTTGCACTCATATTAAAACGTTTAAAGAAACTACATATTTACAATCTATCTTGTTTCTAGAAGCCTCAGGGTTAAACTTCCTTTTCAGCATGGTGTGACATTCTCGCTCATTTTCCAAATAGATTTCTGTGGACAAGGTTTGAGGCGTTACTGAAACCGTGATAACCTCTTTGTTAGTTTATCATTACATTTGCATATATACTTCATAGCTTAAGAAATTTATCAGTTTGTTTTCATGCAAGCCCTAGATCAAACTTACTTTACAAATATGGTAAATAAATGCACATCATTTTGCTTGTGTAAATACTCCCTTTAAGAGAGTCTTTTAAGAGAAGACTAGAAGTACAGCATTTCCCTTTATGGAAGCTGTAATGTGTGGTCTAAGGGGTTACCCCCGTTAGGAATATAAGTAGCAAAGATACTGTGCTTTCTGGGTCATCTCCTTTTACTCTCCTTTTGCAAGCCCACCCTCCTCCAGATCCTAGCACACTCCTGGCAGACATTCTCTTTTTTATCGAATGACTTTCTTTGAATTCTCTCAGAATGACTGCACTGCTCTGATTTGATAAAATGCATTTGAAACTTGCAGTGAATTGGTGTTGATCTTACTTTAAAATGTAGCTCTTCATTCTTTGTGGAAATTGGAAACAGTGATAACTTGGAGAATACAAATTACCAGAATATCCTAAAGACTAACTTTAGTCAGATCTTTCAATGTCCTGGGCACTACTTTTGTAAACTTCCTACTCTGTTCTATGTAGTGGTAAGGTTCTGCATCTTTTTTGTTTTTGTTTTTGTTTTTGCGGTACGCGGGCCTCTCACTGCTGTGGCCTCTCCTGTCGCGGAGCACAGGCTCCGGTCGCGCAGGCCCAGCGGCCATGGCTCACGGGCCCAGCTGCTCCGCGGCATGTGGGATCCTCCTGGACCAGGGCACGAACCCGCGTCCCCTGCATCGGCAGGCGGACTCTCAACCACTGCGCCACCAGGGAAGCCGGGTTCTGCATCTTTTTAACTTCATTTCTCCAGACACTGAGGAAGATGCTGCTAAGCAGTAAAATTCCCAACTGTGAAGAATAATAGAGTTTTTCATTCAAAAGCTTGATAATCCATACATTTAGTCGCTCCTAAAAGCATCACCTTTATCAACCCTGAACATTTCTCCGATCCGCAGTGTGGTCAGTCTCTCTTTCAACTGAATAGTAACATGGTAATGAAGACTCCAGGGGCCTGGCCCCCAGTTCTCACAATGGCACCAAGGCCAGTGACTGGCGAACAGAAAGAGTTTATAAATTAAGTGTTTAGGACATAAATAAATTAATAAAAATAAGTAAAAGGGAGGCTAATCCTTGAGAATAATTTCATGCGAACCCCATCCCAGCCCTGCTTCTTCTCTGTTTTTGTTTTTATCAATACAAGTGAGGTGACTAAAGTTCTTCATTACTTGTAGGGTCCCAAATTCAGTGCATTTTTCAATTTATAAGAATTACAATCTCAAATGGAAATTTATAGCTGGAAAATTTGGGGGCAGGGTGGCTCTAACCACATCTGATCCCACTCAGCACCTCACAACCCTGTAGATAATCAAGTCTTCTAATGAATGATGTTTATTTTCATTTATATGTTGCTCTTCTAACATAGCACAAGTATCTTCAGATTTTTCCACTATCCAAGCGTCAGAATTTTGATTACTTAATTTGAACATATTCTGCGGAGGTTTGACTGGTTAGAATAGAATAAGAAGCTTGACACTTAGATACTCACCCTGTTTTATGATATTTTTGGTCTCTGAGGACTTTATCTTCATCTCTAAGGATGCGGTATCCAGGAACAAAGAACTGGTCTGACAGTTGAAGGCGTGTTCTAAATCAGAAATCCTGTGTCTCAGAAGAGCACCTCGGGACTCTGCTGCCCCCATAGGAAGGGGAGACCTCGCAGCCTCCCAGGGCCCCTTGCCTGCTCTAGTTTTCTCATGCTACTACTGCATTCTAACATACACCCAATAGAACACTGTCATTAATTTACTGAAAAAAAAAATTATGTCATCTGTCTCACTCCCTCCATAATATAAGCATCACAGAGGTGAGAAATTTTGTCTCTTTTCCATGATGTACACCCATTCACACAAAAGGGCCTGGCACTTACTAGACATTTGGTTAAATGAAAACATGAACACATGCATGAACTTATTGCTTGAGTTTTCCAGTAATAATGAGAATTTGGAAACATCTTTGGAGATTAGTAGGTTGATGAATTAAAATGCCAAGTATAAATCACATAGAATTTTGTCTCTGCACCTGATAATGGACAAAATGTATGAGTTTGATATATTGAAGTTAATATTCCTTAACTGCCTGCAGTTTCTGTTTAGTCATCCTTTCATAGATGACCGATTAACAGGATCTTTTGTGAGTTACCTATAACCAAGGTAAAATAATGTATACACAGTGTAAAACTAACAAAAAATACGAATGTAAGCACAAGCAGATTAAGAAATGGGACATTGTTAATACTCCTAAAATCCCCAGTTTTCCAGTTGAATTCTTTTTCTGCCCCACACAAGGGTAACATCCAGTCTGAATTTTGTCATTATTAGTCTGTGATTTCTCATTCCAGTTTACTACACATGTCTATCTCCCATTCCTCTTGTTTTCTTTTCTATTTTTATATACATGTCATCATGTTGTATATGTTGTTCCATGACGTGCTTTTGTTACTCAGCACTGAGTTTGAGATTCACCTATAACAGATATTTAATTTGAGTGAATATATTACAGATACATAGTATATCTGTGTATATATATATATATAATTCCAGTGAATAAATATATTACTAAAATCCATAGCATTCTATACTGTGATGAGATGCAGTATTCATTCACTTAAATCCTATACACCAATGATAATAAATGGAAAAATATATATATACACATACACACATCCCTTACCCTGTCAGTGGACACACTTGGGTTCTGTTTTCCTGCTTCTGCAAACTGTGATATTGGGGACTGTTTATCCTTGTAGGTGGACCTCTGGTAGTGGAGCTGCTGTGTCAGGGAACGAGCAGATCATCACACGCAGAAACGTGACAGTGCACGTGCTCCTGAGTTATGAGTCCAGGTCCACGCCAATGCTTGGAGTTCTCAATGTGAAAGAAACAAATAAAAGCCAGTGTATTGGATTTCAAATGGTATACCATGTGGTTGGCATTTGTTTTTTCCTGACTGAATAACTGAGACCCTTTTCTTTTGATAAATGTTGGCCATTGGTGCTTTCTGCTGCTCCAAGTGCCTGTTTATATGAAGTTTACTCATTTTCTGTCAGGTCACCTGTTTTTGCTGCCATTGTTGTTGTTCAGTTGCCACTTTAAAAAATTCTGGATATCTTTTTTTTGTTGATTTTATATGTTGCAAATAACTTCTCTCGCTTCATACTGCTTTATTTTTGTTAACTTGTATTAATGGGTGGCTTTGACGACAAAAGTTTGGAATTTTAGTGTGTTTAAATTAATATCTCCTCTTGAAAAGAATTCCTTGTTTCTTAATAAATATATCCTTCCCAGTTTTGAAGTGATGCCGATATTCTTCTAAATGCAGGACAAAATTTTCAATAATCTGCTTTTAATTTTTAAATTTAGACAGTATTTTTGTGTATATAAAGTATGAGATTGTGATCCAGCTTCTTTCATTTCTTTATGGATGACCTGTTGTTTCAGACCGTTCGTGGAATAATGCATTAGATTCCACATGTAAGTGATATCATATATTTGTCTTTCTCTGTCTGGCTTACTTCACTCAGTATGACAGTCTCCAGGTCCATCCATGTTGCTGCAAAAAGCATTATTTCTTTTTTTATGGCGGAGTAATATTCCATTGTATATATGTACCACATCTTCTTTGTCCATTCCTCTGTTGGTGGACATTTAGGTTGTTTCCATGTCTTGGCTATTGTAAATAGTGCTGCAGTGAACATTAGGGTGGATGTATTATCTTTTCAAATTATGGTTTTCTCCAGGTATATGCTCAGTAGTGGGACTGCTGGATCATATGGTAACTCTGTTTTTAGTTGTTTACAGAACCTGCATACTGTTCTCCATAGTGGCTCTACCAATTTACATTCTTACCAACAGTGCAAGAGGGTTCCCTTTTCTCCACACACTCTCCAGCATTTATTGTTTGTAGATTGTTTTGATGATGGCCGTTCTGACTCGTGTGAGGTGATACCTCATTGTAGTTTTGATTTGCATTTCTCTGATAATTAGTGATGTTGAACATATTTTCATGTGCTTTTTGGCCATCTGTATGTCTTCTCTGGAGAAATGTCTATTTAGATCTTCTGCCCATTTTTTAGTGGGGTTGTTTGTTTTTTTGATATTGAGCTGCATGAGCTGTTTATAGATTTTGGAGATTAATTCCTTGTCAGTTGCTTTGCTCTGAGTCAGAGGAGCGTGCGGGGGTGTAGGGCCCGAGCTCAGGGTCAGGTATGTCCTGGATGTCAGGACAACCTTTTCTTTCCTTCTTTTCTTCCCTCCCTCCCTTCCTCCCTCCCTCCCTCCTTTCCTTTCCTTTTCTTTTCTTTCTGGAGCCAACACCCTGCAGACTTGATCCTGTGTGGGGATCGCTGTTACCGCTGCTGGGAACTCCGTCTAGGGCAGCGGAAGCCGCGGGCTACTGCTCCCCCAACCTCACCAAGAGGTGAGAACCAGAAAGTCTGAGGCCAAATTCACCGCAGCCGTTTTAGTAAACAGGCACAGACGCAGTCATGCCGCTGCTCCATGTGCTTGAAAACCTCAGAGTCTGACATGATCCCTGCAGGAGTGGTTCCCGCTACGGGGATGGTGACGTAAAGCAGAGCTCAGAAAACTTTCTGTAAAGGGCCAGATGTGCTAGGTTTTCTGGGCTGGGGTCTCTGTCACGACTACTGAGCTCCAGTGTTGAAGTGCCCAAGAAGCCATAAGACAATAAAAACAGAATGACCTGGGCGCCAACACACCTGTATTTACCAACCAGGCAGCGGACCTTCTGTGGCCCGTGGGCTAGTGTTTCCAGGATTCCGATGAAAAGGCTAGATCGGCCAGGCTTCTGGTCGCGCGGAGCGGCGTGTCTATGAAGAGAGATGACACCAACCAGGCAGACCTCACCAGGGCTTTGGGGCCCCTGCACTTTCTCTCGTTCATGTGCACGTCTGATGCCAAGTAATGAAAATCGCCTGTAGGTTTTCACAACAAGGTTGCGATCACTCCGTAGCTGTCCCTACAATGTTGATTCCTGTTTCGGGCAACTCAGGTGCTGCCGGGTCACCTCCAGGCTTCATACACAGTTAAGTTATGCACCTGCGTCCAAGCTCTGCCTACCACATGTTTTAAAGTGAATTTCCACGCGGAGGATTTACCTGTCTGCTTCGTGAGGATGCAGTTGTTGATAAGGGGTGGGTGGGGGGCAAATGGTGGGGTGGGAGGAAGAAAAACCCCTGCACACTGTCATTAGGAAGGTGGGGACTGGCACTGGCCAGTGTCTCTCTGTTCCCTCCCGGCTCCCAGTAAGGCCTCAGCCTGCTTTGGACCCCCGCCGTGTCTTCTTTCCTTCACGCCTGGTTTCAGCTATAGCCTTGCTCACCGAGAGCCCCTGGGCTCTTTTCACTGTCTCTGTCCTGCGGCTGCTCTAAGAGCTTATTAGTTCTCTGCACGGTTCCCATTCAGAGAGGGAGATTTAATCGCCAGAACGTGATGCTGTTGTGAAAGGACTTCGCTGCCCTTTTCAAAGTTTGATGTCGGGGTGGGTCTCTTTGGTAGATTAATGTTGTCTTTCTTCCACAGTAACTACACGTTGACATCTTTTGCATTAATATACTGAGTGAGTGAGCAAAGAATTGAAGGAATGAACGTATTAACAGGAAGTTCTGATAGTAGTTCACTAACATTATTTGGAAGAAGGCAGCAACGCTTTCTTTATTTGAGGGCTCATTAAATGCCATAAATTGCATTTTCAGGTTCCCAGTAAAGGTGGTTTTGTACAGAGTTTTTCAGTTGAAGAATCTGAAGCTAAAAGTTTGTAGTTTTTTTTTTTTTTTTTGGCGGTACGCGGGCCTCTCACTGCTGTGGCCTCTCCCGTTGCGGAGCACAGGCTCCGGACGCGCAGGCTCAGCGGCCATGGCTCACGGGCCCAGCCGCTGCACGGCACGTGGGATCCTCCCGGACCGGGGCACGAACCCGTGTCCCCCGCATCGGCAGGTGGACTCTCAACCACTGCGCCACCAGGGAAGCCCAGTGTGTAGCTTTTTCACAGTCCTTCACCAGTTGACTGTAGAGCTAGAGCTTTCCCCGTGTCCGTAGTATTTCTGCACCGTCTGCCATTCCGCATTGCCTCAAGAGCCAGCACAGTAGTGGAAACAGGTTTGCAGGGTGAGCTGCAGAGAAGCCTGGCCACGGGTGCAGGGCGTCACCACCAAGCAGGAGGAGAAGCTGGCGGAGTCGCTTCCGGCGTGACGTCATCACAGCCCGCCTTCAGGGTCGGGCAGGAGGAAGGAGACTTGGGCTTCACTCCGCAAAGCTGAGGCGCCGTTCACGGCTCATGATGGCTCTCTGTCTCTTCTCGTACTCTCCTGGGTCTCACCTGAAGCCACTCCCCTCCGGCTGCCTGGTAGGTGTCCAGGCCCTCTGCTTGCACTTCTCCCGGGGGCCCTGCATTCCTAAGATGACTTATAAGGTCCTCCTTGTTCTTTCTGCTTCCCTCCGGGGCGGGGCTGGGTGAAACGCGCACCCTGTGTCTGGGAATCCCGAGCTACTCTGCCTTCGTGTAACTGCTTCTCAGGGATGATGGACTGCTTGCCCTAAGGGGATGCTGGCAACGGAGGCAGAGAGCTGATCAATCCAAGCGACAAATTGCTGGGGACACCAGACACTCGTGTGCGGGTGGCCGTCCGAGTGTCACCTGCCACTGGCTCCCTCAGTTCTGGTGCAGCAGATCACATGTGGGGACTGTGCTGTGGGAAACCGCACTTCTGTTTGAGGATGTGAAAAGCCCTACAGAGTAGGAATCTGACTTAATGGACAAATACAGTTATATCTGAGGGTGGAGACTGTTAGTAATAGCCGCGTGTGGAAAATGGCAGGAGCGGAGATCACTGGTAAAAGGAAAATTCGCCATCGATGGGTTTGCAAGACCTTACCTGCTCCCACAGACAGCAGAGGCTCTTGAGTTCATTAGAGGGATTTTTAACTTTACTTGCTGGTTTTTCAACTCTCTAAATCCTTTTATCTTTGTAGCATATATGGCCTCCCAGCCAAAACTGGTAAACACAATTCTGATCTAATTTAATACCTACATCAGCGTACATTTTAAATATCATATCAGCAGGTCCATAAACAGCTCTGCTAATAATGTATGAAATAGCTTAGCACAGCTCCAGACACATTACCATTGCCAGCACCAAAGTAAAATCCCATTTACTTCTGTGTAAAAGTGTTTGATACTGAATTTGCTTTCCCCTGGACTGTAATTAACAACACTTTGAACTGCTAAGAAGATTCCATTGACTGGTGATATTAATCACATGTTCACGGAGAAATTGACTATTGCGTTTGATTTTTTTTTGCTTATGTGCATCTAATCACTGATTAAAACTAAGGAAATGGATCTTTTCACCATGCTCCTTGGACATTTATTTTCTTGGTAGGTTTAGTCTATAAAGATTTCTCCCTCTCTATTGGATCTTGCTTCTAAATTTCTATAGATGTGTGGAATAAGCCCAAGAAACAGTATTTCTTGTCAAGACCAACAGTTTATTCCAGATAATTAAATCCAAGATGGTTCAAAGAAAACACAGCAAGGATCATAAATTAGGTTCTATCAAGGGATATAGGATGTTCCTCATGAACGGATACTGACAAAACAATTTTGTGGGAAGCTTTAAAAAGTCGTTAATAGTTTTGAAACTTTTGAAAACTAGCATATGAGAAGAAAGCTACAAGGTTTAGTTCTGTGTCTTTAAAATATGCTTCAGACATTAACAGCTGTTTCATCTTTATATTTGACAGTATTCTGAGCTTGCATCCAAGATTTCTGCGCATATACTCTTGTGAATGCTAGGGCCGATTTTTTTTTTTTTTGCGGTACGCGGGCCTCTCACTGTTGTGGCCTCTCCCGTTGCAGAGCACAGGCTCCGGACGCGCAGGCTCAGCGGCCACGGCTCACGGGCCCAGCCGCTCCGCGGCACAAGGGATCCTCCCGGACCGGGGCACGAACCCGCGTCCCCTGCATCTGCAGGCAGACTCTCAACCACTGCACCACCAGGGAAGCCCTGTTCTTGTGGATTTTGAAGCCACAGTTATTGTTTCATGTCCTCTGACCCTGACCCTGTGAGGCTGAGGCAGATTTAACACTTTGTATATGGCTACATTATGTTGCCACAACGATGACCTCTTTATAGACTAGGTCAGGGGTCCCCAAACCCCGGGCTGTGGACAAGCACCTGTTCGCGGCCTGTTAGGAACCGGGCCGCACAGCAGGTGGTGAGTGAGGGGCCAGTGAAGCTTCATCTCCCGCTCCCCTCCCCATTGCTCGCATTACTGCCTGCACCTTCCCCCTGCCCCGGTCCATGGAAAAACTGTCTTCCACGAAACCTGTCCCTGGTGCCAAAAAGGCTGGGGACCGCTGGACTAAATTACGGGAGAACAGAGGCTGCGCCTGCGTACTTCACCTTCCAGCGGCCAGAGCCTCCCCTGTACCTGGCCCCTCAAAGCTTTTGAATGGACATTTGTGAAGCTCCCCCTCCCTCCCCCCTTACTGCTCCCCCCTCATTCTTTTCTCTTTGTCCTCCTTCTGTAAGTGGCTCACCTGCAATAACTAAGTGCAATATAAAATGAAACCAAACATATGTAGTATAATGGGTACTAATACTAATCTTTTTTTTTTTTTTTTTTGCGGTACGCGGGGCTCTCACTGTCGCGGCCTCTACCGTTGCGGAGCACAGGCTCCGGACGCGCAGGCTCAGTGGCCATGGCTCACGGGCCCAGCCGCCCCGCGGCATGTGGGATCTTCCCGGACCGGGGCACGAACCCGTGTCCCCTGCCTCGGCAGGCGGACTCTCAACCACTGCGCCACCAGGGAAGCACTAATACTAATCTTTTATCCCATAATATTCAAAACTTACTTAACGTTTGCCGTTGTTAAAGTGCCAGTGGGGAGCGCAGAGCACCAGTAAAACTGGATACCACAGGCTAAACGTTAGCACTGAGCCATTAAATAGTTTATTCATTTTTTGGTGTGTTCAGGAGAAAGACAAAGGAAGCAGAATTGTTTGTTCTAAAAGTTACACGTATAAAACGGCTTACTTCTTTTTTTCCAACTGAAAGCACCTGTAATGTAGATATTGTCTTGTTTTACATCAGATTGTTTTAAAAGAAGGTTTGTTCCTTTAACAACATTCTGGTAATTTAAGCTACAAGATGCAGTTGATAAGAATATCATGTGTATTTCCTTAAGAATTTCGTTTCTCTTCATCTGAGCTATAGTTTTTTGTCTTTCTTTTTATAAGGATGAGATCACAGTAGTACAAGATGGTAGGCATTGCAGGGTTGTGTGCAAACCTGAAGAACTCTGAAAAGTGGGTGTGTCTGTGTGTGAACACCGGTGTACACACACACATACTTGTTACAAAACATTAATTATCCTTTCAAAACTGATCTTTTCAGATCATAAAATTAATACCAAAAGAATATCATGTTTTTAAATTTAAGGTACATTTATTATTTCCTATCTTCCTTTATATAGGATAAAGGGGGTGAACCTCAACCGTACAACTTCTGGTTTTAGTTTTTATTTCAGTTGGTGTATTTATTTTAACGTGATTAAAAAAATCAGCTCAATTGCATGCATACTTTTAGATGTATGTGTCAGACTTCCACTTCAGTCTCTCTGTGTGGACATGATATCACTATGGTAAATTTATTTTTATTGGTATGGTTCTAACAGGATGTAAAAGTAGCAAGCTGAGTTATGAAGAGAACTATATAAATTTTAAAACATTTCTAATTTTTGGTTGCTGGTATCTGGAGTCGCACTTTTCTGATTTTCTAAATATTTATTTTGGCTATTAGATTACCTAATGCAAAAAAAAAGTCTTGTAGTAGAGCATAAGCCTAATTAATTAGTGGACACTTAAGAAAATAAGCTGTACTAGTTTAAAACTTTGTAGATTTCTTATTGTGGAAGAGGCTATTAGCAAGCATACAGGTTATAATTTTTATATTGGTTTCTAGGTTGTGTGCTTCCTTATAATTAGAGTTGGAAAATGCACAGCTCTGTATAGGATTCCCTATGTTATAAAATTTTACTGTAATTCATTTTAATGTACATTTTAGTGTGCAAGCACATTTATTTCCTATTCTTACGTTTGTTGACAGGTGCTGCTTTTTGATGACTGCAGACTGTGGGAGGAGGGATGAACTGATACTTGTCCTAAATCCCTTGCAAATATTGTTACTGATTTTATCTCACCTCTTTATCATAAGGAAAAATATTATTTAGTGTAGTTTTTCTCCAGCTCTCAAATTGGCTTGAAATGTTCTCAGCCTTTTGGAGATGTGATGTTTTTTTATTGCTGGATTCATAACATTTTATCAGGAAACACTGTCAACGTAGATACAGGACATTTGGGGGACACACCTGTGAGGACCTTGGTCCACATCAAGTCCATCAGAGCTGCCGAGGGTGCGCACAAGCTCGGTGTGGTTTGCAGCCTGTGCTGGGCAGGGACAGAGATGGGACTGAGCATTGAAAAGCCTTCTTAGCTGTTTGACATGAACATTTATATTGATCTCTGTTTCTATGGATTAACTCCAGTAGTGATGAATTTGGGTTTGTATGTCTGTTTTGGTTTCATCTTTTAATAATTCATTTTGTTGTATTTTACTAAAGGCTTGTTCTGAAATGTTTGGGAAAAATAGATGTTCTCCCCCCAGCCTGCCCCTTCTGAGGCCCTGCTGCATCGCACAGGCATGACAGTGAAGTGACTGAATCTTGCAATTGAAGAGACTAGGGGAGATTTGAAATTCCTTTCCTTCAAAGTCCTGATGGTGGAAAAATGAAATGTTCTTGTGTCCTAAGAGGGGAAGGGTCTCCAGCACCTCGAACCTAGCCCGAAGGGCCCTACATCCTGGCAGTCTTGCTTCTGGGCTTGGATGGGGTGGGTGCAGCCACTCGCTGTGAACAAATCAAAGGTGCAGTAGTGATGGGGTGTCATCCTGGGATGAGCGTAAAGAGACCGTCTTGTGTGCCAGGCTCCCTGGCGGGGTCCTCACATGGAGGGTGGCCCCGTGGGGACCCCCGTGTGGCAGGGAAGGGGCTGAGCCAGTAAGGAGCTGGGACCCCCATCCAGAAGGGAGCAAGGGTGCTACATCACCTAAAATGCCTGACAGATCGGAAGCTCTTTGTCAGTCAGGCCTCTAGGAGGGAGTGTAGCCTGGCTGGCACCTTGATTGCCCCTGAGAGAGCCTTTGAGCCATGCCTGGATTCCGGACCTTCCAGAACTCTAAGATGGATGGTTCTTGTCCCAAGCCTCTAGATTTGGGCCTGAAAGGAGGTGGGGTTGCTTTTTCTGGTCCTGGTGCACAGAGAAGCAAGTGGCTCCTGGGGGGACTGTGTTTTAGCCACTGTCCTCCCCATTATCCTTTACTGATTGTAATGCCCGTTATTGGCTTTCTGGTAACTGGGCTATTTTTAGAAACTACTGTGTCGATGGTGTTGGTACTGTTGTTTCAGTGTTTGTTTGTTTGTTTTTTGCGGTGCGCGGGCCTCTCACTGTTGTGGCCTCTCCCGTTGCGGAGCACAGGCTCCGGACACGCAGGCTCAGCGGCCACGGCTCATGGGCCCAGCCGCTCCACGGCACGTGGGATCCACCCGGACCGGGGCACGAACCCGTGTCCCGTGCATCGGCAGGCGGACTCCCAACCACTGCGCCACCAGGGAAGCCCTGTTTCAGTGTTTTAAGAAGTCTGAAATGTAAACGTTAAATATTGGAACAAACCCCAATATGTATACATTACTAATTTTTTGAATTGAGCAAAGGGTCATTCTTTCAGAAAGTCTCTCTCTGCAGAGAAGAGGAAGAAGGTAATACTCACAGAGCGAAACTTCTAGGGCAACACCTCACGCTTTAGTTCGAAGATTTTATCAACCAGTGAACTGTGAATGTAATACTGTTACTAGAGATAATAGCTGTGCATCAGCATCTCAATTTATAGATGAGGAAATAGAATTATAATAATAACAACCATGAGGGCATATCAAAACTTGTCTTAAACCCAAAAGTGAAATCTCAGCGTGAACCAAATAGCTTTCAATTTTTGTCTAAGTATAGATACTTTCAGAAAGGAGTTCCCAGGTATTGATCATGAATAAGGACCCAGTTGTACGTAATCGGAGTTCGTGTGTAAGTATATCCCATGCCCACTCTGTCACTATAGCATCTAAAGAGCTTACTTTTTGCTGCTGGAGGTGTAAAAAAGCACAGAAATACACTCTTGACTCAGTAAGGAACCAACTAATATCCTTTGTTTCTTAACATAGCACATTCTAAAAATGAGAAATACTATTTTGCTTTCATTTATGATGAGTAACTTCTGTCTATTTTACACAGTATTTAAATTTTGACTAGTACTATATTTTCATTGACTTTTATATGCTAATGATTTGTATCAGACTGATAGTATGCATTTAATATTTGTATATAATATAAACTTATTTACATTTGATATGATGAAACATTTGAATTACACTCAATATTTAGTTTCATGTAGTTGTTTGAAATCATGAATTTTGAACACTAAGATAATGTTTTAAATACCAAAAGATTGGGATTGACATATACAACTGCTATATATAAAATAGGTAACTGGGGCTTCCCTGGTGGCGCAGTGGTTGAGAGTCCGCCTGCCGATGCAGGGGACACGGGTTCGTGCCCCGGTCGGGGAAGATCCCACATGTCGCGGAGCGGCTGGGCCCATGAGCCGTGGCCACTGAGCCTGCGCGTCCGGAGCCTGTGCTCCGCAACGGGAGAGACCACAGTGGTGGGAGGCCCGCGTACCACACACACACACACAAAACATCACTTGTGTTAAGTAGAATATATATATAAATAACTGATTCACTTTGCTGTACACCTGAAAGTAAGACAACATTGTAAATCAACTAAACTCCAATAAAAATTAATTTTAAAAAACACCAAAAGAATGTGAAATAAATATGGAAATCTGGATGCTGCTCTTTTGTTCCGATGACTAAACAATAGCTAAAGTTTTGATTTACTAACCTGAGCAGTCTTCTAGGGTTAGAAAGTAGTTATGTAGAACCTGGAAGCAGGTTGTATCAATTCGCCCGTGGTTTTCATTTTAAATGGAGAATCATGATGTCATACAGAATTGTCAGGCATCCGTTTGCCACACATTTGCAACCTGGGCCTAAAACACTTCTTTTGTGTAAAATATCATAAGAACTTTTAGAATCACATTCTTCTGTGGTTCTGGATTATACATCTTGATTTCTTGTGCTGAAAATATGGTAAATGCATTTGTGGATTATCCAGGGCTACCTGATATATTTATGATCAGAGGGTGGAAATGAAATACTTGGCAAATTCATGGGCTTGAAGGTTTGGAGATTGAATCACACAGATTCAGAACATTAAACACCTTTTTTTTTTCCCCCAACCCAAAATATTTGTTATCCTGTATTAATGGAAATAGAGGTATTCCATTAAATATTGCTTTTGTATATTTTTTTACACGCGTTCTTTTATGGGGCATCATAGTCCAGGATAGGAGGGATTTGGGTCTTTTCCAGTTTAAGACCCACTTTGCAGGCCTTAGGGGCCCAGTCATGACAACTCCCCTGGGCTCTGCGTCGGGGGTGGGGGGCGCAGAGCAGCCTTGTCTCAATAAAACTTTATTTGTAAAAACAGGTGGTGGGCCACCCATGGGGTGCATTGACTCGCCTGTGCTGTTCTCAGCGGGTTTAAGCATGTGTTCTTGGCTTCACCCCCTCCACCTTCAGCAGGTGGCTGATCTCTCTCTGCTTCCCTGGCCTCACCTGTGCAGCAGAAGTGACAGCAGACACGCTGCCTCTTACAGATGCTGAATGCTAGGTTCTGGGAACCTGGTCCCAGGCAAGCGAGTGGAGCCCCAGGCCACTGTGCTTCTCAGTTTCTGTTCCTGTTGGTGTTCTTATAGTTAAAACCAAGGCTCCCAATATTTGAAAGTCCTTATTTTATTTATTAAGGCAAATACTTCTGTGTCATTCCCTGAAATTAATGAAATGTAAGTTTTGTATATCAGTGTGGAACTAACCAGTCCACATACATATGCAGAAGAATTTTAGCCTTGATGTGCAGGGACTTTCAGAGACAGTTGAGGAATCCTCCAATGCACATTTCTTTTGGCACAGTTTATTTATGTGTTTAATCTGCGGTGAGTCGGGGAGCATAAAAGTGCTCTCTGAGAAGTAAAAGGCTCACTAAAGTGGTATAAATGAATTCTCTCAGGGTCCTAGGACATCCCTGGAGAAACGAGAGGGACTTGAGTAATAAACACGGCCTTGGGGGCTGAAACGGTTGTCTCATGGATAATTCCTTTGTGCCCAGACAGAGCTTACTTCCTCTATCTTGGGATCAAATCATGTTTTAAGGGGGGGGGGGGCTTCCTCTTGTGTGAAATGTACTGGCTTAACTCTTAACACTGGGCATTCCTCCCACGATGGGGTGAGATGAACATGAGGCTGTCACAACATAGAACACATTTCAAAAAACACAGACTTTCTTTGCTGTGCTTGAGCTTACAGAACTAGCAGTGCCTCGTGAGTTTTCTGAGCTGTTGAAACACAGCAAACAACAAGAGGTCACTTTAGTTGGGAAATCCTAAAGTTTAGTGCGAGAGGGCTTGGGGGACGTAATCGCGAATCACAGAAATTCTAGGGAACTTCCCTCGCCAGCCCTCAGCATAGGCCCACACAGGCGTCATCATACCGTTTGACTTCTGTGGACATTTACAAAGATTAACAGAGCTTTTGTTAATAAGTAGAGCAATAGCTTAGAATAGAATCCAAACGTACGATTGTACAACAGTTCAGAATCGGGTGTATTCCTGTCTTTTATGTTTTCCCCAAATGCAGACGCTTTGCTGATTATTTGCTCCTTGGGAATACACAGATCTTTCAGTGTGGAGACTTTGGCCCAATCTCTCTTCCCTGGAAGATGACTAGGGGCCCGAATTGCTCTCTCTGTCTCTATGCTCCTATGACTGTGTCCTATTAGGGTGACCAGGAAGTCGTTTGTCTCCTGCCGGCTTGTGGAAAAGCTATTGGTGGTCGTGGTCGTTGCTGGGAATCAGGACTTCACCAAATAGAGGCCAGAGGGTCCAGGCTGCGATGTCAGGGGAGTGGGTATGGATGCAGAGTGATCGAAGGGGAGCAGGGGATGCCGGGAAAGTCCAGGATGGGAAATAGGGTCAGAGGATGAGCAGGGGATTCCCAGGGAAGAATGGACAGAGGACAGACTGATATCCACACACACAGTCAGTATGCTGAGGACACCCTGGGACGTGACCCTGGATCTGCTGCAGGGCCAGTGGCCCCGTTCCAAGGCCAAACCCATCATGCAGCATCAGATTCCCAGTGGGACTGACCTTGTAAGGATTTACCTTATGGGTTGCAGCTTAAATTCTGCCAACAAGGGCTCTTTGGAGGTTCTGGATTCTGTGTATGAGAAGGTGCAACGAAGCCAGAGGTGGAGAGCTTGTGTGTACATTTTTATCCTCAGGACTAACTAACTGTATGACTTGGGAGGCCTTCCAGCTATTAATTACTTGCTAATATACCACAGTTTTCTATTCTCTCTCATGTTTTTGAGTTCTGACTGTGCTCAGCCCGGTATCACTTTGAGTCTCTAGAAAGTGATGGTGGTTGATTTTGGCTGCTGTCTGGGAATTCAGGAGGGGGTGGGGCAAGTGGTTTTTCTGCCCGTGGCTGATGATGGCTTCCCGTGGAGCAGCCCCACCACCACCCCAGGCTCTGTTGATGAGCAGGTTACGGGGCCAGGCTGGGCTAGGGGCGGGGGATGCCCTGAACCTTTCCTGGGAGTGACAGGAAGGGAGGATGCACAAGAGGAAAGCCCCCGATGGGCACCTTCTCCTGCAGGTTGGGAGCTCCGATGCCCTTTCACAGAGGGAGGCCTGGGAGGACAGGGTGATCCTTTGAGACCTGGGTAGGGGCTCACCCTCGGGTCTCTGTGTCCTACGTGAGCGTGTGAAGACCTCTCACCTACATTGCAGATTATCTGCTTGCTTTCTCTGAAACAGGGTCCATCTGGACTGCAGCCGGCTCTCACATCAGATTCTGGGCTCGTTGAAATCAGAGGCCACATGTCACTAGGTTTTCTTTTTCCTTAGCATCTACTAGAAGCAAAATAAATATTTATTGGAAGGATTGAACAAAACACATCCTGAGTCTCTGATACAACGTTGGATTTGTGAGTAAGGTCACACGATGTGCGTGTGGCTTCAGAGGTCAGGGGTCACAGTACTCCAAAGGCGTCTTTCTCTCTGCCCTCCCCATAGGTTGCAGGCTTCCCCCAGCAACTCCACATGTTTTACTGAAAAATCCCATTTTCATATGATGTCAATTTAATAAGATAGTCATTCTTAACATCATAATGGTAAGTGATAATTACTCGAATGTTTTTCTGGCTGGAATAATAATAGGTACCATTATTAATAAGGTAATAATTATTAATAATAATATTATTAATAATAGGTACCAATTTTTAAGTGCTTATTGTGAGCTATAAGCTATATTCATACTTTGCATATTTTAATAATTTAATCTTCCTCAGTTTAAGGGCATTATTACTAGTCTCAATTTTCAGAACAGAACAGGTACGGTCAGAGTTGAAATATCAGAGTAACTGATATTAAATATAGGCGTTTCTTATTCAGAAACCTCACTCTTGGGCCTCCGATGTCCTATTATATGTTTCTCTTTTTTTTCTTTCTTCATATCTTTTTATTCTCATTCATTGAAATTGTCAAGCTAGGATTTGAAAATTTGTACCAAGATAAGTTTATCTGTCTTCCTAATTATTATTTCTGACATTTTCTCAGACTTTCATTTTTCATCATAATTCATAAAAATATTTGAAACATAATTGTTATGTGAATGACATCACTGATAAAACACTACTGCTTTTGGAGGTTGGTTGTTTCACCAACCCGCTCCCTCCGGTCCCCCAAGTGCTCTATACTGGGATTTGTAGCTACAAGATTTTGTTACATAAGTCCTTTTCTCTCTTATACTAAATTTCAGTTCCTAATCATGGTTGACCCACATTTTACACTGCAGATTCAACCATTTCAAATCAAGTCAGGCAGTCCTGGATCTGTTATATCGTTTAAAGTAGTGAAATACAACCTGTAAATTCTTAACATAATGAAATATACTTATAAATGCCTTAGAGTAAAAGATGCAATCTAGGTGGACCTGTCAGTTAAAAGCAAGACTGGGAGACAGCTGTTGAGGGGGGCTTTCTCCTTCTTGTCCTGACGCCATCACTTCAGGGGAGAGTTTATCCCAAAGACCCTTACTGTAATAAGTGTCAGTGCACACAGTGGGAAATACCAGAGATGTGTGTTTATTTACTTTGTATCTGGACTAAGATTGCTGGGTTTCCATAGTCATAAATAGGTAGTTGTGCAAATCTGGAAAGAAATCTTATCAATCTCATACCCCATGGGTTTTTTTGGGGGGGGAGTGGCAAAGCTGACTGGCTAAAACATAGCTGCCTGTGAGTTGTCTCATATGACTAAAGTATTATTTAAGTGTCATTTAAATGTTTTAGACAGACACTGATGAAATGTATCTCTATAATAGACTCATCTATTTAAAATATATATGTATACATTTATATATATGTATATATCTTGACAGAGATGCATGAGTGTGTTTTGTGTGCATTTGTGTGTGTGTGTGTGTTCCAAATGGATGACTAATACAAAGGCCCCACATGACATCCTAGATACTCTGATGGCAGACTTCAGGTGGGGAAGGGACGTACTGTGGAAATACTGTCACCTAAACGATCTCGGTGTAGGTTGGCCCTAAAATCCTATACCCCACCTGAAACTGGACTGTCATATTTTGGGGATATGAGTATGGCGTTTCAGAACTACCCACCGTTGATAACCATCACTTTAGCACTTATTTTATTTTTACAGTGTCTCCAAAAGCATTATCTTCCGTGTCCCATTACAATGTCTCCAAAAGCATTATCTTCCGTGTCCCATTACAATGTCTCCAAAAGCATTATCTTCCATGTCCCATTTTGTAATCGTGTAAATACTGTTTTTTATAGCTTAACAATCCTTTATACCAGTTATTTAATATAAATTACAGAACACTTATGGGAATATAGGACACAGTTGTGTCCAGTAGTCATCAATAGAATCTTTATTGATTATTATTTAAAGGTGGTGTGCCCTGCTAGCAATTTTCAAATACATATCTCAGGAAGGTCCCATTGTCCGCACAAACCTTCGTGGCCTCGGGAGCAGCTTGTGTGGCTCAGCACAAGTGATATGATGCCTGACCTGAGTGTAGCTCTTCTCATATTCAGCTCTAGCCCTTGGGGGGCTCTTGGAGCTTCCAGTCTCTCCTATTCCCGGTTGATCATGTGTTAGAATCCATGAGGATACTGAGTAATCCCTGCCCTAGTTTTCTAGTCCCTGTGATTCCTTCAGGCATCGGGAGAATTAATCACCGTAGATGCAGCAGTGAGTGAATGAACCAGACAGTTCATCCGAGGATATAAACTGGTCCTTCCCACCTACTTCATCTGGACAACGCCTGATTCTGACCAGCTCTTGTCATGGGAAACTAGTTTCTCTATTCTGGGCATGGTTTTTATTCTGAAACATATATTCTGAATGTATAAGAAAGTACTTAGACATTTATGTATGCGTGATTTGTTATAAAATATAAGCAACATGGAAGCACAGACGTATGAAGAAATAACTAAAGGTTGGTAAATCCACACAGATAGATGTGAGACGTTCAGTATTTTGACAAAACATATTAATACAGTTGTAAAATGCTCTTAATAAAATGAGGCACAAAACATCTGGATATAATATTGAACATAACGGTATTATCTCAATATAGTAAAACATGTGTGAAGAATAATCTGTTCCTGTTAGCAGTTCTTTGCTGTAGGATAATTTGATTCATTTGTGTTTCTGTATTTCCCAAAAACTCTGCATCACGGGTCCTCAGGTAGGTGGTTTTTCCCCCTGAGGAGGCGCTTGGCAGTATTCGGCGACCGTCTTGATTGCCACACCTTGAGGGAGGTCACTGCTGGCCTGTCATGGGTGGAGGTCAGGGATGCTGCTAAGCAGCCTGCAATGCTCAACAGAGCCATTCCCCCACCTGCCCCCACCCAAGACAACAAAGAATTATCTGCTCAAAGTGTCAGTGGTGGCGAGGGTGAGAAATTGTGCTCTACATTAAACATGTGTCTTATTTAAAATCAGGAAAAATAGGACATTAAAACCCCAAGGAAAAGGCTTAAATCACAGGATACAGAAATCAAATTTTCTTGTACAGACCGCATTTTGGGGAGAACTGTCAAATATTATTTCTTTCAATATAAGAAATTGGAAAAGGTGCAGAATTGACTCATTGTCAGTATAATTCACGGTGTAAGCTCTGGAGTGTGAGGTTTGCCCAGTGGGACCCTCGGGCTTGGTGTCAGTCATCTGAACCTGAGTTTCTCCAGTCATGGGCATTTCCTGAGTTGTTTTCTAAATCCCCAGTTGGCTTATTCTGGATCTAAATTGAAGCCTGGGAACAACCAATAGTCACTAAAGCTTTTTGAGACAAAAGAAATTGCGCCTGAATGAATACTTTATGTGAAAATACTTTGATTTCTCATCCTGGCAACATTCCTAAGATTTAATGCGGTGAAACCATTTTCAGAAAAATAAAAGTCTCGTGATGTGAGAACACAAAGACAAATATCTAAAAATAGCTAATAGGGGAAGGACTTTGCTTTTCTGTACCATGTCAGATGGCCAGCTGTCCGTGATGCCCTTGACATAACAAAAAGCCAGGTCACGTTGTACATTATGATTACAGATTTTTTATAGCTCTGATCCCAGAATAAGCCAGTGTCATCATGTCATTCTGAAGGACGTTCAGTTAAGTTGTCGAGGTTCGCTTTTACCATCGCGTTGTTTTCTCTACATGCCCACGTACTTCCTGCTAACCCGTACAGTGTTGAGTATTTCAAGCACTCCCTGTCGTGGCAGGCGTAATGCTGTCATGTTATCAGGCCTCAGTGTCAGCTCCATCCCTGTGCCAGCCTTTCCGCAGCCCAGAGTCACCATTGTAGGAGACACCTTCTCGCACCTTTCTGGATGGTGCCGTGGTAGCTGTACCGCTTGAGAAAGTCTGAGGGGACAGCAGAGGTACTTGTCTTCTGGCATTAACCACAGTCATTAATGTTGGCTTTGCAAAAGTTCTCTGCATCTCACGTCTGACATTTGGGGGAGGGTTGCAGTGTGGACATCACTTCGAAAAATGTGATGAGGGGTCCATAGCTCTTTCTACAAAAAAACAGAAACACTGCAGGACTTTGTCAGCAGTCATGACAACTTGTCCGGTGGTGATGTTGACCAGACACTAAAGGGATGACCTTAGTCCTTCTGACTGGCAAACATGCTTTAGCACCTGCTTCTTGCCAAGAGTGGCCTGGTGCTTTGCAGTTTTGTAACTAATCCCCGCACCACCCTTACCAGACCAGGTAGGTATTCTTTTTCCGACTTTAGTACAAGCACCTGAGGTTTAGACCGTCTTTTTCTCTAGCCTCATGCAGTTATTAGATGGTGGAGCCAGACTTCAAATTCAGGTCTGCATCTCCAGAGCCATCACCAGGTGCCAGAGTCTGGCTTTGCCTGTGTTTCAGGAGAATCCCAGACCTCTCCACGCTTAGAATGGAACACAGCCATCTTCCCCACGCAGTGAGCGGTAACCTGAAAAAGTGATTACATGAGTGTGCTGTGATCTTCAGCTGAAGTTTGAGAATTTGAGTGTAGGTACTTGATTTGAAAACCTAGTTTCCCAAGATTTGTATCATGCTGTAATTTTTTTAGAAGTGAGATTTTAAGATGAGACTAAACAATCACTATTTGGGTATTTATCCAGTGGTGTTATCCATCCTTCATCCAATCCTGGATAATTTAGCGTAGAACCCGTCAGCGTGTGTTGCCCTAAAATGCCCCCTCTCTTGTTATAACCCTATCTCAACATAAATAGAAGACAGACAGACGTTTCTTCTGCGGTTTTTCTTTCCCTCTTTCCTTTGAGGGTGAGAGATGGGGGTGAGAAAGGTGGTAATGAGTGATTCGTCGCAATAAGGAAAATGTTCTGTAACAATTTAAAAATGTTCAATAAATAAATTAGGGAAGTATATTTATTTCTGTAATTAAAATGCTCTATGTTCCCTCCCAGTACACTGGAGGGTGTTAGCAAAGAGGGTAGAAGGAGATTGAAAGAATCTCTGCTTGGCCTTCTGGGTTCCCTACATTCTGAGGTTTCTGGTGGGTTAGGATTTGGGGCTGGGGACTGTTTGATCAAGGAGCATCCTGTAGTGCACTTCTCTTGCTTATGATGGTGGAAATAGCTTATTAATTTGAGCAGTGAAATCGGTTCTGTTTGCATAAGAGATGATCTGTTTGAGGTGCCTTTACAAGGCTTTTAGGTAAAAACAGTGAAAAAAATTGAGTCAGTTGGCTCAGCTCTGTGCACTATCTGTTGCCCCACTTTTGTGCTTTATGGTCAGATGTACTAAATATACAGTAAATGTAATGATTCTTTCCCATATCAAAGATTGAAACTTTAGGCAAGATTTAATTAGGTGCACATTTTTTCTCAAGCTTCCTGGTGCATTCTGATGAATTCCTTAGATGTTCAGTTGCCTGTGACTGATGTTCATAAAGTATATTTATAGTGTCTGGGCTGCTGCAGAGTCACCTGGTATGTTTCCTGCTATGGTAACTGTTCCAGTTACTGGTTTTTTTTGTTTCTTTGTTCTTTGAGGAGAAAGTAATTTTTTAAATTATCTCAGGGACATTTAATTGAACAGAAATCTCATGTTCAATTTACTTTGTTTACTTGAAATCTTATAGCCAAATATGTGGCTCGTTTCTCGTTGCCCCAATTTCCTTATTTATTATTTATTTCATATTTAATTATAACATATATATATTTTTAAATTAATTTTTATTGGAGTATAGTTGGCTTACAATGTTGTATTTCAGGTGTACGGTAAAGTGAATCAGTTATACACATACACAGATACACTCATTTTTAGGTACTTTTCCCATACAGGCCATTACAGAGCATTGATTAGAGTCCCCTGAGCTATACAGAGGTCCTTATTAAGTCATCTGTTTTATACATAGTGGTGTGTACATGTCAACCCTAGTCTCCCAATTTATCCCCCGCTTTCCCCCTCCATTTACTCATGTACTAGTGCAAAGTGCAGTTGTGTAATTGGAAACTGGTGGATGCTTTTATAAGCTTATTAGCTTCACGTAATCGTGTGCTATACTGCACATTGAAAGTATCGCGTTATAATATTTAGGTGATGTGGCAACCAAAACAGTTAAATTCTTACAGTATAGTAAATGTTGACTTGCCATGAAAATGAACACATTTACTGAAAGATATTTCTATAACGTGTTAACAGTGTATTCTCATTTGATAACTATTGTTTTTCTCTTGTTCCTTTTTTTTCTTTTTGTTTGTTTATTTTTTTATAATTTACTGCTTGCCATTGCAGGAAGTAGAGGTTTGTATTCAGCTTCTGTATTTCACATTTTATTTTTGATTTTATATGAATGTTTACATTTTAATTACTCATAGACACTCAATTCACATTATTTTTCTCCTTAGGATGATTATTTCCGCACTTGGAGTCCAGGAAAGGCCTTCGATGGGGGTAAGAATGTCATTATTTTAAAATAAATGTTTTTACGTGTTTACAATCACTGAACTTTAAGCATGATATTTATTGCCTGGTTAGATTTTAAAATACTAAATAGGAGAGCTTAGATGAATGGAAAAAATTCATGCCATAATTACTTTCACTTCAGAATATTATAGTTAGAGATAAGTTACTTAGGTATTGTGATTTGTCAAGGTGTCTCTCATTTTTAGGATCGTATCTGATTTGTCTGGTTTAGGCTTCTGAACTTTACTGTGTCCATTCTTATTAGCTGATACAAGTCACTTCATCCAGTCCTCAGATATATTCAAGTACTTTCGCTGGGAAAGAGATTTATTTTTGCAAAATTTCAAAACAAATGGCTTTGCTGTGTCATTTTCAGTAAATAAAAGCTCTCCTTTAAAATGGAGCAGTCTGGTAATTAGACTCAGCTGGTGTCTTAGTAAGACCCAAAGGAAAACTCTTGTGTTGAAAAACTGTACCCGCAGTTCGTGGTCTTGGTTGGCCCCCTTGAGACGGAGGGCAGAACACACACACGGGACAGGAAGCCCTTCCCCGGGTGCAGGAGATGCCCGATCTCAATGCAGTCATAATTACGTAAGTAAACAGATTTGTTTACCAAACTGTACACTATTAGAACCAGACTCTTCCTTTTTTGTTTTGTTTTTTTTTTTTTGCGGTACGCGGGCCTCTCACTGCTGCGGCCTCTCCCGCTGCGGAGCACAGGCTCCGGACGCGCAGGCTCGGCGGCCATGGCTCACGGGCCCAGCCGCTCCGCGGCACGTGGGATCTTCCCGGACCGGGGCGCGAACCCGTGTCCCCTGCATCGGCAGGCGGACTCTCAACCACTGCGCCACCAGGGAAGCCCCAGACTCTTCCTTTTAAAGTTTGAAACAGAAGAAATTTCTACTTTGCGTCGGCTATAGTAACCTTACATAACATGGTATCCCTGAAGGAGTATTATTTAAAAGTAGAAGTTTTTTTTTTCAATGAGCCGTGCTGTGCCATTAAAGGAAGCTTTACAGTATTGTGCTGTGTTTCCTAATATTTGGGATGAATGCTACCTCAGCCAGCCTCTGAGTAGGGACCAGCTGGGATGGACAAAGGATTGTGGTCAACGTAGAAATTAACCTTCAGTCGGAAACAGCAATTCACATCCTGCCCCTTCTGTAACGTTACTTTCTTTGTTCCTTACTTCGTGATTTCACTGTTATTATCCAGTGTGTTAATTTGTGGGATTTACATAAAAATGATTTTGATGTGGTTACTGTAAGTCAAGCGAAAGGCACTAAAAGACAGGCAATGAAAAAATACAGGCAAATATGCTTCACATCATTACACTTTGCAGGTACTGTGTTTACAAATTGAAGGTTTGTGGCAACCCTGCATTCAACAAGTCTGTTGGTGCCAGTTTTCCAACAACATTTGCTCCCTTCCTGTCTTGTGTCACATTTTGGTCATTCTCACCTTATTTCAAACTTTTTCTTTATTGTTATATTCATTATGGTGATCTGTGATCAGGGATCTTTGGTGTTACTGTTGTAATTGTTTTGAGGCATCACGAGCTCCACCCAAATAAGATCATAAATGTGATAAATGTTGTGTGTTTTGACTGCTCTACCGACCAACCTTTCCTCCGTCTCTGACCCTCTCCTCGGGCCCCCGTATTCCCTGAGACACAGCAGTACTGAAATTAGGCCAATTAATAACCTACACTGGCCTCTAAGTGTTCAAGTGCAAAGAAGAGTCACAAGTCTCTCAGTTTAAATCAAAAGCTAGAAATGATGAAGCCCAGTGAGGAAGGTGTGTCACTGGTGGGAATGTAAATTGGTGCAGCCATTATGGAGAATGGTGTGGAGGGTCCTTAAAAATCTAAAAATAGAGCTACCGTATGACCCAGCAATCCCACTCCTGGGCATATATCCTGAGAAAGCCATAATCCAAAAAGGTACATGCACCCCAGTGTTCATTGCAGCACTATTTACGACAGCCAAGACATGGAAGCAACATAAATGCCCATTGACAGGAGAATGGATAAAGAATATGTGGTCCATATATACAATGGAGTATTACTCAGCCATAAAAAAGAATGAAATAATGCCATTTGCGGCAACATGGATGGACCTAGAGATTATCATACTAAGTGAAGTAAGTCAGACAGAGAAACACAAATAGATCATATGATATCACTTATATGTGGAATCTACAAAAAAGATAAAAATGAACTTATTTACAAAACAGATATAGACTCACGGGCTTAGAAAATAAACTTATGGTTACCAAAGGGGAAGGGTAGGGGGAGGGATAAATTCGGAGTTTGGGATTAACATATACACAGATAACCAACAAGAACCTACTATATAGCACAGGGAGCCATACTCAGTGTCTTGTGATAACCTATAATGGAAAAAGAATCTAGAAAAAATATATATGTATATAATATATATATTATTTATATATTATATAATATATATAATATAAATATTATATATATTATATATATTCTTTTCTAGATATATATACACACATATATAGATATATATACACACACACACACATATATATATATATATATATATATATATTCAGCCATACATATATGGCTGAATCACTTTTTTGTACACCTGAAACTAACACAACATTGTGAATAAACTACAGTTCAATAGAGATTTAAAAAAAAAAAAAAGCAAGCCAAGATAGGCCAAAAACAGTGAGCCAGGTTCTGAAAGCAAAGGAAAAGTTCTTGAAGGAAATTAAAAGTTGGTGCTCCAGTGAACACATGGATGCCAAGAAAGCCAAACAGCCTTCTTGCTGACATGGAAAAAATTCTAGTGGCTGAATAGAAGATCAAACCAGCCACACCATTTCCTAAACCAGAGCCTCCTCCAGAGCCAGGCCCCACTCTCTCCCATTCTGTAAAGGCTGAAAGAGGTAAGGAAGCTGCGGACGAAGAGTTTCAAGCTATAGCAGAGGTTGGTTCGTGGTGTTGAAGGAGAGAAGCTGTCTTGTCTCCATAACCTAAAAGTGCAAAGTAAAGCAGCGAGGGGGTGATGTAGGAGCTGCAGCAAGTTACCCAGAAGATCTAGCCGAGATAATTAATGAAGCTGGCCACGCTAAACAACAGATTTTCAGTGTAGACGAAAACAGCCTTCTGTTATAAGAAGATGCCGTCTAGGAGAGCTGGAAGGAGAGGCTGAGCCTCTTGTTAGGGGCTAATGCAGCTGGTGAGCTTACGTTGAAGCCAGTGCTAATTTACCGTTCTGAGAATCCCATAATTAAGAATTATGCTAAATATACTCTGCCTGTGCTCTGTAAATGGAACAACAAAGCCTGGATGACAACACATCTGTTTACAGTATGCTTTACTGAATATTATAAGCCCACTGTTGAGACCTACTGCTCAAAAAAAAAAAAAAAAAAAAAAATCCTTTCAAAATGTTACTGCTCGTTGACAAGGCACCTGGTCACCCAAAGCTCTGATGGAGATGGATAGTGAGATTAATGTCATTTTCATATCTGCTATGCTGACACAGCATCTATTCTGCAGCCCGTGGATCAAAGAGGAACATTATGATTCATGGGAAGAGCTTAAGATACCAACCTTAACAGGAGTTTGGAAGAATTGATTCTAACCCTCGTGGATGACTCGGAGGGGTTCAAGATTTCAGTGGAGGCAGGAACTGCAGATGTGGTGGAAACAGCAGGATAACTAGAGTTAGGAGTGGAGCCTGAGGATGTGCCTGAATTGCTACAGTCTCAGGATCAAACTTTAATGGATGAGGAACCGCTTCTTACGGGAGAGCAAAGAAAGTGGTTTCTTGAGATGGAATCTACTCCTG
>NW_006785319.1:5556056-5569541 GCF_000442215.2 Lipotes vexillifer
AAGACTGCTGAAATGACAGCGAAGGATTAGAATGTGACATAAACGTCGTTGATAACGCAGCAGCAGCAGGGTTTGAGAAGACTGCCTCCAATTTTGAATGAAGTTCTCCTGTGGGTAAAATGCTATCAAACAGCATTCATGCTACTGAGAAGTCATTGATGAAGGGGAGAGTCAATTGATTCGGCAAACTTCCTTGTTGTCTTACTTTTAAAAACTGCCGCAGTCACCCCCGCCTTCTGCAACCATCACCCTGATCGGTCAGCAGCCACCAACATCCAGGCAAGACCCTCCGCCAGCAAGAAGGTCATAACTCACTGAAGGCTCATAGGATGGTTAGCATTTTGTAGCAAAAAAGTATTTTTAATTAGGGTACGTGCGTTGTTTTTTTTAGACATAATGCACAATTAATAGGCTACAGTAGAGTGTAAACATAACTTTTATATATTTTAAATATATATATTTTATATTTTTCTTTTTAACTTTATATTAAAAAATGCATGTGACTCACTTTATTGCAATATTTGCTTTATTGTGGTTGTCTGGAACCGAACCCACAATCTCTGAGGTATGCCTGCAGTGAAATGCAGACTGAGATATATGTGCATATGCTTTCTTGGGAAATGAATTTTTACTGTGGAATCATAAACCTTGAAAAATTGCAGTTATCTACGAAACGGATGTTAACACTTAAATTTGCCATACTTGGTGTAGCCAATTACAAATAAGATGCTTTGTTTTTTCTCATTTGTGTGTATGAATATCTGTTGCACTGCAATTTATCTCTTGTTTAAAAAGAAAAAGAGATCGTTATATAGAGAGGCTTCCAAATCCTGAGGTACTGGTAAGACTGCTGTACTTTACTATTTGAAGAAGTCTTTGACCTAACAACTTGTCAAGTATCATATTTATCAAGCAGAGAGTAGCTCAGGCATGATGACAGCTAACGTTTGTAAAGTGTCCTATATGCAGCCACTGTTCTAAGTATTCAGTATATGAGTTACATTAGTTCATTAATCTTCACGGTCACCCTGCCGGGTGGATGGGGAAGGTGAGGCCTGAGGCGTTGAAGGTCCTGCCAAGGTCATATTCCTACAAAGTGGCAGAGCCTGGCCTTGGGTCCAGGCAGTGTGACCCCTGCACCCCATTTCCTGATTGCTAGGAGGTACTGTCACTCGTATGGTAGCACTAAGATGAAATAATGGCATACGAATGGAATTTTGAAGATTGTGCTTTAAGAATAAGTATTTACTTGACTGAGCTTAGAAATATTGCTGTTAGCTTTGTTTCTGTACTGAAAATGATATTTTGTACACTATCAGGTTTTGATTGATTGAACATATAGTTGATAAATATACATGGGAAAGTTTTGTATTCAAAAAATAAGAAAGAAGGGGAAAATAAGTTTGAACTACATGTATTTTTTTCTATTTTGTTTTTTTGTGTGTTGAGTCAAATTAACCAACCCATTTGTAGACCATAGTGAGGAGTGAGAAAAATCATCCTGTTCTCATCTGGCTTTGAATAAGGTAGATAGTGTCATCTCATTGGGATAGAATAGACACTTGACATGTGTTAATTTCTAATGTTTCTTGTTCTTTCTGATGAAGGAATTTTCCATTAAGGATCATTTTCAAAATGATTGAGCTGTTGAACATAATTCAGAATACTTTTTATGAGTGTTTTAAGTTTTAATATATCACGTTTTTCATTGGCTTATAGACATCAATATCATATCAATATAAATTGATTTTCCCCAGTTTCTTTACTGGGGGTCTGGCATATTTCTGAAAAGAGCAAAGAAAAATTTACGTTAGCACAGAACATTTTTCTGATAATGTTTGTATAATTTTTACCATATTCATTTAAAATTATATTTTACTTCCATTTCTATTATGTTCCACAAAATATGCAAAAATACCACAAATTTAAATGTTACTTAATATTTCATAATATTAATGGCATAATTTCTGAGCGCAAAACTCCTCTTCATGTGTATCCACAGATGTACCCACACATACATACACAACATGGATACATAGTTACACACTCAGCAAACACACGTTGGCACCTGCAAACTTGCCTCTAGGTAAAAATCAACTGATTGTTCACATATAGCTCATTTGCCTTCTGGTTTTGCTGTGACATTTTCCATTTCATGTGAGTTTCTTTTTTTAATTAATCAGAACATTCCCACTTATTTTAAACCACTAAAATAGTAAGAGTTTTGGAAAAAATATAACGGTTTTAAGTGAATTAAAGTAAATATATTTTGGTGATGGTGAACTTGCTTTGAAGTAAAAGAAGGTATACTGATGCCATAAATAAATTGCTTTTGATTGCTCTACCTAGAATTTTCTGTGCCATTACTTCTGTTCATTTGTTGACACAACATAAATTGCTTGAAAAATAGTTTTAACGAGGACGTGCACCTTCTTGAACATGGCATAAAAATTCTGTGTTTGCCATGAGAAACTGAAGGGGGTAGTTCAGGAATGCACCTAGAGGGGCAGCATGATAAGGATTTTAAATAACTTAATAAATGCTTCGGATAAATATGCTGTAGATTTAAAATATAGTCACTTATTTCCTTTTCACTACATTCTTCCCGCCTTGTTTTTGGTTGGGGGTTAATTTGGGTAATAGCTAAGTTGCTGAAATGTTTAGCCTTCGTTCTTGAGAGTTGTTTAGAGAATCTACTTGTCCCGAAGTGCTGTGTCTCTAAGGACCCCCTTTTATCCAAAAGGTTTTTTCTCCAGCATTTGATATCTACGAGCCCGAGATGAAAGAGATTCAGGCTAAATGTGTTTTCTGTATTTCCCCAGTCTTACCTTCCAAACCAGCTGAGAGTCCTCCCCTTGGTCCTTACCGTGTGGTGAATTACGTAAAGAAGCTGAATTTAATAGATCCAGAGATCTCAGGCAGATCAGTTCTCTGTTACTGATGTGTTGTTACCCCTGCTGGTGCAGATTTCCAGGGATGTGGAATTAGGGCAGGAGTGTAGCTGTGCTTTCGTCAGCATCTGTGTGTCACCGCAGTTTCGCACTGTGCTCTGTTTCTGAGCCTGGCCCTCTCTGGGAAGGGTAGCTTGACTGCTACTGGCTGGTTAAGTTGTATTTAAATTAAACAAAACGTTCCTGAAGAGGTGATGTGCTAGGACACCATTCCTAAACGCCAGCCGCTCAAAATCTAGCTGTGAGAGATGAGCACGGGCAGCCAGCTCTGTGTCTGCATGAGCCATCCTTGCCCGGGAGTGGAGGGCTGAGAAGACTTACTTGTACGCGTATCCACTGCTTCTGTCTTTCCAGGAGCAGGTCTCAGAACTTACCTGATTCCCCTAATTTCTCCTACTCGTTTGCAAAGCATCTCACATATTCCCACAGTCACAGCTTGAGGCATCCTCTGCATCCCGCCTCTGGCTGCAAAGGGAGAGCTGTGGAGGCTTCATCTGGAGCTTTTTCCCCCTCAGTGAACAGAGCTGTTGAGTATTGTGGCTGTAATTATTTCTGAAATTGAAGAAGCCTTGTGTTTGGGAAAATACACCCCCAAACGCATCTTTCCCTCCTTAAAATGTACCCCCATATTCTTGAAGGTGCATGTATGTGGTGACACATGTAGGAATTGTCTTTCTCCCAGATGCCTTTAACTTTTCACTTGTTCCACGAGGATAATTTTTTCATGTTCTGAGAAGGTGTTGGTTGGTGGTCTGGACCACAGGCCTGGCTGCCCTGCTTCCCAGCAGAGGCTTACTGGTCCCCGACGCTATTTAGTTCATGGGCTGGGGTATTTGGGCACTTTTCTAGTAGAAAAATGGGTGTTCCCAGAACTGAAATTCAGTGGGGACAATATGCAAAGATGTTTATATGATTACAATATTTTTAAATGCTTCCATTTAAAAATTTTCCATTTAAAAATGCTTTCATTTAAAAATATAAATTCTGAACCGTTATTTTATCTGAACCTTTATTTGATCAACACACAAGAATTGATTTCAGATTTTTTTTATCACTTTGGACAGAGTACTTGTTAGGGTTTTCAAGGGCTAATGACCATGCCTCTTACATCGTACGTTGGCAACCTTGGCTTATAGAACCCTCTGGAAAACCTGCAAAAAAACCCCTGTGTTCAATGTAGAAACCAACAGGGCGTCTTCATTTACCCTATGTCAGAGTGTACAACTACACAGGACTTTTAAGTGAGAAAAGTATTTCCTCTCCCCATCCAATTTTGATTTATACAAGAATAGTATTTATTTTGTTTTATACCAAAATCTATAAAATATAGGAATCAGAAATCTTAGATTGTTTCATTCTATGTCAGATAGTGCCTTTTTTCCTCCACAGAATAATAAAGATCTGGTCTGTGTTTTTAATTTATAAGATACAATCAAGATTAATGGCACTTCATTTGGTTCATATCACAGTAGCCTGCATAGGTGGCAAGAAGGGAATTATATTTATTTCTTTTCAGTGAGCTTATGTGTTAGTAAATTGTGAATCAGATTTTTAGAACGAGGGATTGATCAAATTCACTTCAAAGGTATTCTATTCTGATACATAAGAAATAATATATTTATCTCAAACCTTGTTAATCTAACCTAGTAATAAGTATTGTGAAGGTTGAAAAACACTAGAGATATACAGGAAATGATACTTAAGCAGGAATCCTCCCCTGGATAAAGGAGTGATTTTCAGTCCTGCCTCACATGAGAATTACTAAGCACCCAGTTAAAATGCAGCTGCCTGGGCTCAGTCCCTGAATGTTTGAGTTAATTTATCTGGGACAGATTTGGGGCACTTCCTGTGTGTTTGTGTGTGTGTTTTAATTTTAAAAATTGTGATAAAATTTACATAACATAAAGTTTACTGTTTTACACATTTTAAGTGTATAGTTCACTGTTATTAAATACATTCACACAGTTGTGTAATCGTCACCACCATCCATTTCCAGAATGTTTTCATCTTCCCAAACTGAAACTTTGACCCCATCACACAGTCATTCCCCATCCCACCCCCACAGCCCTTGGTCCCCACCATCTACTTCTATCTCTATTATTTGACTCCTCTAAGGCCCTCGCGTAAGCGGAATCATGCAGGGTCTGTCCTTTTGTGACTGACATTTCACTTAGCATCATGTCCTCAAGGTTCACCTACGTTGTAGCACGTGTCAGAGTTCCTTTCCTTTTTGAGGCTGACTAATGTTCTATTGTATTATGTACGTGTCACATTTTGTTAATCCATTGATCCATTCATGGACACTTGGGTTGCTTCCCCACTTTGGTTATTGTGAAAATGCAGCTATGAACATTAGAATACAAATATCTGGTTGAATGTCTGCTTTCAATTCCTTTGAGTGTATACCCAGAATTGGAATTGCTGGATCTTGTAGTAATTCCATGGATAATTATTTGAGGAACCATCATACTGTTCTCCAGAGCAGCCGTATCATTTTACATTCCCACCAGCAATGCGGAAGAGTTCCAGTTTCTCCACATCTTCACCAATATTTGTTATTTTGTTTTCTTGAAAACAATATCCCTCCTAATGGATATGTATATATTTCTGCTTTAAGTTCTACAATTTATTATTTTATGCAGTTAACAGTTGAGAATCACAGGGTACGAGTAGTGACATCAAAATAATTCCTCTCATTTCCTCATTCTGTTCTGCAGTACTGAGAAGTTTATGGTCAAAACAGCTGTTCTTTTGAAGACAATCAAAAATGTCAGGGAATTTTAAATTACCTCTTCGCCTTTTCAGAGCTGGTGCCAGAAGCAGGTGCAAAGGAGTTTGAGAATGGATTGTGGGAATCAAGAAACCCTCAAAGACAGAAGCATAGTTTCCACTGAAAAAGCACTGCTTATGTGTCGGCCTTAAAAAGTAGATACATTCTTTACAAAGGAAAAAAGTTGAGAGAAGTTGGTAAAGGTAACAAAGCTAGTAGGCGTAGCTGGGTCTGAAGTCTCTTGTTAGTGGGTTTGAGTCCTTTCCTCTTTCTAGCCTTGTATGCATGTGTTCTGTTTCTCAACTCAGATGTATTATTTATGAAGAGACATGGTAGGGATTGAAACCGCAGGATGTGTGGGCAGGGGTTGGAGCGGGGGTCCGAGGAGCTTAGGTTCTTTGTCTGGGTGCAGAAAGAAGTCAGCCAGAGGCAAAGTGATAGGTAAGAAGTGATTTATTAATGTAGGACGCTTGTGAGAAATGCCAGCAAGCAATCCAGCGCTGCCCCTAGAATTTAGTGGGCTCCATATTTATCATCAAAGGAAAAGTGGGGAGGGAGAGAGGACCACCTGCTTCCTCATTCTTGAGTAGACATCAAGCTTCCATCATCAGCTCCTTCACACAAGGTGGGGGCGTTTTCTTGTCCCTATGTGGTCAAGCTGGGGCAGTCACAGCACTATTAGGAGAAGGGTGGTAACATATGCTAAAAAATGGTAAATCATCGCAGCTTTCAGTATAATGTCACCTTTTCCTTATATTTTTGTTTTTAAGGTGCACAGAGGAGCGTGTCCTAGGAAATATGAACTTACTGAGCTCACTGGGCAGGGTGTGGGTTTCAGTCCACCATGGTTTTTTTTTGTTTTTTGTGTTTTTTTTGCGGTACGCGGGCCTCTCACTGTTGTGGCCTCTCCCGTTGCGGAGCACAGGCTCCGGACGCGCAGGCTCAGTGGCCATGGCTCACGGGCCCAGCCGCTCCGCGGCATGTGGGATCTTCCCGGACCGGGACACGAACCCGTGTCGCCTGCATCGGCAGGCGGACTCTCAACCACTGCGCCACCAGGGAAGCCCTCCACCATGGTTTTATTGTCTGGGCGCATGTCTCATGCTTCTCTTGCTTGGTTTTGTTGTTAAGCAAGCCTGCTTTCTTGAGTGATCATTAACTCACAGGGTCTCCCATACATTTTTCTCTGCTTACTATCCCCTAACGAGCTTAACTATTTAATCACCTACTTTGTCCCTTCACTCTGTCCTTATCAGGATGACACAGCGTTAGCTAGCAATCCTCCAGTATACATGGTACCCTGTTTAGAATTGCTCCACTACCGACGAAAGGAGGTGTTTGTAACTTGTGTTCTAATTTTAGAACAGAGAAATATAGATTTTTAAACTCACTTATGTAATTATTATCCAACAAGTGCAAGGATTTTTGTAGTGGGTGTATTTCCATTTCTTGGGGACAGTTAGAGCATATCTGCAAGGCAAGAAAATGTTCTAACGACATAAGAAAGCCTTTGTGGAATACTTTCTTGGAAGTACTTTTCCTTGAAGTCTCTTGACCACGATTCTCACCTCACTTCCTTACAAGCATTGGAGGAAAGAAGAACATGTGTTGGGAATTCCTGGTAATTCCCTGGCGGTCCAGTGGTTAGGATTCCGCGCTTTCACTGCCAGGCGCCTGGGTTCGATTCCTGGTCATTCGGGGAACTCAGATCCCACATGTCGTGTGGCACGGCCGAAATGAAAACAAAAAGTACATGTGTTCTTAGGTTATTGAAGTGTTGGCCCTGAAACTCAGAGGTGCCTGTGCCCTGTCACTAACACAGCTGAGCAATGCCTGCATCTCAGGGAGCCTGGGGTTCAGCCTGGACTCAGACTTTCTCTTCAGATGTGCCAAGCAGGCGTTTACTATGTGAAGGCAGCTTGTTAAGTTAAACAAACATTTTTTTTCCTTATGCCCAATCTGGGGTCCTATATCCGTGATCAAGAGCAAATAAATCCATGCTTCTACCTGAAAATTATTGGAATATTAGAAACTAACCAATATGACGCTCTTTTTAGGAGTTTTTGTTTAATGAGTCACTTTTTAAATTAATGAATATTTTATTATTTTTAAAATAAATTTATTTTTATTTTATTTACTTATTTTTGGCTGTGTTGGGTCTTTGTTGCTGCACATGGGCGTTCTCTAGTTGCAGCGAGCGGGGGGTGCTCTTCCTTGTAGTGAGCAGGCTTCTCATCGTGGCGCCTTCTCTTGTTGTGGAGCACGGGCTCTAGGTGCTTGGGCTTCAGTAGTTGTGGCACATGGGCTCAGTAGTTGTGGCTTGTGGGCTCTAGAGCACAGGCTTAGTAGTTGTGGCTCACGGGCTCTAGAGCGCAGGCTCAGTAGTTGTGGCTCATGGGCTCTAGAGCACAGGCTCAGTAGTTGTGGCTTGCGGGCTCTAGAGCGCAGGCTCAGTAGTTGTGGCTCACGGGCTCAGTAGTTGTGGCACATGGGCTCAGTAGTTGTGGCTCGTGGGCTCTAGAGTGCAGGCTCAGTAGCTGTGGCACATGGGCTTAGTTGCTCCACGGCATGTGGGCTCTTCCCGGACCAGGGCTCGAACCCGTGTCTCCTGCATTGGCAGGCGGGTTCTTAACCGCTGCACCACCAGGGAAGCCCCATAATGAATATTTTAGATGAGAATCCTCGGCTGCTCATCACAGAGACCCTGGAATGTCATGGTCACGGTTTCTTCTAGTTCTGACATTTCACAAATTATTTAATATAAATTTTTTATAGATCGCTAATTTTGCTCCTTCGCCCCAGACTTTATATTTTCCTCTTTGCTCAGCATGTTTCTTGGTGACTCTGCCCAGGCGCTCCTGAGGTGCTGAGATAAATGGCCAGTTGTGGGGAATGTTTGCTTGGGCCACTGAGACGTGAGTTAGAGTCACAGCTGAGGAATGCTGGCTACTTACCTCGTGCCAGACACAACCATTCTACAGGTGTCTTCCTCTGATTAAAAAAAAATTAGGAACAAATTCTAATTCAAAAAGTTGTGAAACTGAATGAAAAACGTGTAAAACCTATACACACAGTAATATAAGGTGTTTAGTATTTTTCCTTCTCTCTCTCTCATATTTCTTTTGAAAATAATTAGTAAACTTTTACTACTTTTATTTATGTGAAAACAGTATTCTTGCCCTGACATGAAGTATTTATCTGTTCTATAGTATTTTTTAATAGATAAGAGTGGTCACAGAAATTCTTGGGCTTCATACCCTTGAACAATAATTATTTTGAGAGATTTTGTGAAAAATTTTCTTCCTTGACAAGTTTAGAGTAACGATATTGGGTAGAACAGTGTTTCTTATTATATTAAGCAGCATACATTACAATTTGTAATTAATAAGACAAAATCAATTAGGCTTATCAGTACCATTTATGGAGTAGTAAAAAGGAGTATACACCCTCGATTCAGTTATTAAAATAATTTTCTACAGCATAAAAGATAGTCTTTTTAAAAGAGTAACATTGAAATGCCCCCCTTTAAAATAATTACTTTTCCTTTTTTAATTTTAAATAATCTGATCAAAAAACATATCTTCTTGATTGTGGTCATGGTATAAAAAAGATTTACCAGTGTTTCACCTGTAAAACCTGGGAATTTCTGTTACTGTTTAAAAGGTGAGAAGGCCTGAACAGAAAGATACTCTTTTAAGCACGGTTTATTACATTTTTAAAAAACAGACCTTATTTTTCAGAGCGATTATAAGTTCACAGCAACGTTGAGCAGAAGGTCCAGAGATTTAGCACAAGCCCCCTGACCCCCGCGCACAGGCACAGTCTCTCCGCCATCAACATCCCCACCAGACAGTACATTTGTTATACTTGATGAACCTGCATAGACACATCACATCACCTACGTTTTCACCCTGTGTTACCACTTCAGCATGGTCAAGCCCTTTCAGGCAGTAAGAATAAAATAGAGAACTAGACCCAAACTCATCCAGGGAGAAGTAAACATTCCAGGTGACCTCTGAGACTAAAATTGCAAAATATTGCGTCATTGTGGATCTCTCAGAATGCTCTCGTTGTTGACATAACAGATAACAGGGCAGCTGTCCCTCTGCTCACCTGATGTTTTCAGTGTAAGACCATAGAAATCTAGAAAGCCATATTGATTTTCATTAGAATATAGAATGGTGTCGATATGTGACTTGGTAACTTTGCTCACCATTAGTTGTAGATTTTCATCATAAAGGACAGTATTTGGCAGAGAAGGTTTAAAGAAGAATATGAGTAGACCCTTCCATTCGAGAAGTTCTGTATTTCAGAGGACAGCACTTTATCACTCGTCTCTTATTTGAGAGTCCACTGAATAATAATCAAAATCATCCCAAATAATTGTCAGCAAAAATATCTTAAGGTGATTTTTTGTATTTTCTTCTGTGCCTGGTTTACAGCAGAACTGAAAGATATTTTCAGTCGAACTGTGCCTCAGCACAAGACTGTACCAGGGACAGAAGGAAAGAAACAAGGTCAAGAAGACCTTGCCTTGAAGGCGCAGGAACTCCCAGGCTCTTGGGTGTGTCCCACGTAGCTTAGAGAAGAGCAGGTGAGGATAACAGGCCAGACCATCAGAATTCAAAGTCCAGGGAAATACACTGACATATTGTCTAGGCACACCAAACACAGCTCAGGTAGGTCAGGCAAGTGTGTGTCTTATTAGGAAGGTCCTGTTCTGTCAGTGGGCAACGACAGCAGTAGGGGGAGTCTAATTTAAGTTTTTTGGCAAGATAACGTTAAATCGTCTTTCATAAACGTTTAAGATGTGAGGATGAGAAACAGGCTTATATGGTTGGGAGTTTTGTTGCCGAAGCCCAAATAGGATGTTTATCTTTAATGATTGTGTCTATGCTGTGGTGAAAACTTGAAGTTCAGGTCCTGGCTGGTAAGGGGTGGAGTGGCAGAGATGGGTTTGCACGGCGCTAACTGCACGAGTGATGTGAGGTTGCAGCGAAAGGCGGTGTTTGCAGAGCTCCTGGCAGTAGGCGCCTGAGTCGGTAGGACTTATCCGGCATTGTGTCCCTGTTCAGACAGAGGACCTCTAACCTTGGTCACAGCAATGAAGATGTGAATGAACTCCGCAGATCTGGCTCAAAAGCCAGGAAACTGGGAGGAGTCTGCCAGCAGGCCCTGTGGCAGGAAAGGAGACGGAGAGCTAGTTACCAGGACTAAGGAAGCTACAGACCAGGTTTCGTGAAGGGCCAGAGAGCAGCCTGACACCGCAGGATAGATACACCGCAGGAGGCAGGTGTACGGAGCCAGTGGCTTTGGTCCATCCACCTCCCTGTTAAACGGGGACTCTTTATTTCCTTCTGCGAAGGAACGGGATCCTGTTAGGACTTGTCTCATACTCTAGGAGATTATCTGTCTGTCTACCTAATCATCTATCTATCCATCTATCATCTATCTATCATCTATCTATCATCTATCTATCATCTCTATCACTATATCTATTTATCTGTCTATCCTATCTATCTATCATGTATCTGTCTGCCTATCTCTATATCTATCATCTAAGTATGTATCTATCTACCTATTTCTATATCTATCTACGTATCTATATGTTTATGTATGTATATGATGATATATATGTATATCTCTCATCATCTCTTCCATTATTTCCTCTTCTCTCATGACACTGAAACCTGCCCATTTTCAGACATCGCCCTTCAGTCCACATATGGGGTCACACTTAGGTGTCGTGATAACCATATAGAAATAATGAAAACCATAAAGCAAAACAAAAACAAACCAAAAATGTGCCCATATGTCAGGTCTGTGCAGTCACAGTCTGTAGAAGAAAGAGCATTTTTGTGCCTTAGGGCTTCACCCCTGTTGTGTTTTCCTTCTCTTTGGAGGTGATCTAAGTGTGAATTGGACAAAGTCAACTCTCTTTTGTTCGCTAATCACTATAGTCTACTTCTCTTTTAAACTGATCCTGAATAAGTTCCTATCGAGTTTAAACTAATTTATGAAAACAGTATATTTTATCAATGATAAATGTGAATTTGAGAACTAATACATTACTCGAAATATACTTAAGTACAAATGTATTTGTTCACAAAATAATTGCCTGATATGAAAAGAGTCTCAAGATTTTAAAACTGCATGGAGATAAATTATCTTTTTATTCTAAAAAGACTTTATTTCACTATGAAAATGACGTCATTGTTGATTAGTTCAAAATATCTGTGCCCTTTTCATTGCATTCAGTGCCCATTCATTAGCATTGCTTTATACGCAGATATATAAGTGGCAGTAATTTTTCTGGCTAGAGCACCACTAGTTTAAGTTAATGGAAATTCTCACAGATAACAGATCTCAGAGGCCATGCTTTATCTTTAGTAAAAGTTTGCTATTGGGGGTGCACGTGTGAGAGCTATAGTTTTAATCACAGAACATGGCTGTCTTGCTGAGCTGATAGAAGAGAATTGTCACCATACTGCTGAGTTATGCTCCACAGGCAGCCCTGTTTTTAATTAGGTGGTTACATCGCCCTCAAGATGTGCTTTCAAACCTTATCTCCATCTTTCAATTAAGCAAAAGACATTCATTATCTCCTGCTGAGAAATACAGGGATGGCTTTTTTATCAGTTATTCCTTTCCATGCCTACTTTCTTTGGTTTTCAGCAGTTTCTTTTTGTTGTCTTTTTATAAATAAACCTTGGGTATTTGGATTCAAATTTTATCCCTAAATTTCTCAGTTTATTATCTTGCTTGGACATGAAAACTAATAAATATTATTTTATATACATAGAATTAAAAATTTTGTCCCCTCTTTCTAGGTTGGGTACACTTTTATTTAAGCTTTCTAGAATTCGAGAGAACTCAGAGGGTTTTCAGAATCTGGAAATCTTTTTGTTCCAATATTCAGATTCTTTCTGAAAGTTATTTGTTATAAGACATTTCAGAAAGAAGGTAGTGGCTACTCTATTACTATTTGTTTTCTCATGTTACATGTAATTTCTTGTGGACAGAAGGGAATTCTGAAGTCAGGCGTATATGACAAACATAATAATTTATTATTCAGTGAGACGCTTATTGTGATACAACAGCTGATGAATTTGAAGTGCATTAATCAGAAGAAAGAAGAGGATTGGTTGTGATTTTATTGAGGAGAATCTTCTTCCAGTTAATTCACATGGAGAATTGAGACAGTTTATGGATAGCAGCACCTTCAGTAAGTTCATACAAAATGTTTCTCGTACCTGGACAGAGGCAGGCAAGGATGCTGCCTTAGCATCCTTAAGCATCCTTGGAGGGGCTGTGCCTTGTGTGGAGGCTTACCATGGACCTGTCTGCCTTGTATCCACTGACTCAGCGTAATTCTTCCCCTATATTTCAGGGAATATATTTCACTCAATTTTGCTTTCACTTACTGTCTTCAGATGAGCAAAGACTCCTCCCTCACAGGACGTGTGAGGATTAGATAGTCTGTCTGGGGTAGTGAGGATGGTACTTAGTCCACAGGAGACACTTAACAACAACAGCAGCAGTAATGATGCCTAATAACGTGTTATCAGGTAAGTATAGCTTCTTGACTTACAGTTTTAAAGAACGAATATACATTTTTTGTTTTCCCAAACATGATGTTACCTTTAGCATTTATTTAAAAATATAAACCCTTAAAAATGCCCAAAGGTAAATTAGTTCTAGTCAAGGATTCCTTTTAGTTTTGAAAAGTCTTGTATTAATGCTCGGCCCTACTGATTTCCTGCT
>NW_006785319.1:5569602-5588252 GCF_000442215.2 Lipotes vexillifer
CCTGCTGATAAATTAGTGGTCATGTTTATTGCGACGATGATGTCATGATACCATGATATTATGACTAACATTTCTGCCAATGGCTTTCAACTAAATTAAATCACAGCGGGTGATAATGCAGCCCTGCTGAGTATCTGTGCTGAGCTCGAGCAGTTGAGAAATAAAACCATTGGTCGTAATTGAAGAATTCGGGTTTCTCTGTAGTAGTTTTTCACAGGAAACTAAAGAGGATGAGTCCAAATTGGCCCAGAATAACACGATAATCACTCCTTATTGCCTCATTAGCATCTTAAGAGATAATGACAGTGGAGACCTTTAGTGTGTTTTCCACAACCTAAATAGAAACGCAACTGATAATTTTTAGAGTTGGAGACAGAACAAAATGTCATTAAAGTCAGGCTCTTGTCTTCTCAGCTTTTTTATGTTGCTGTTGTTGTGTTTCCTGCGATAGTTAAGAAAACTGAGTTGAAATAAACCCGTGTGTCTTGGTAGAACACCTGTATCCTTTCTTTGTAGAGCTGGGCTTACCTGTGAGCACGCCTCCTGTCTGTGTTAGGTCTCAGCCATGCGTTACAAGCCTTGACTGGGCATGTAGCACCCACAGAGGTGGATGCACGATGTTCCGTGTGACCTTAGGAACCACACAGGACAGTTACGTGACTTTACTGACGTTGAAGCCAGATTTCAGTGGTGGTGTAACCTGTGAGGCTGGCGGACTTCCAGCCCTGGGTCCCGCCCTCCAATTCTCCTTTCCTGCCAGTGACAGCTGGCGTGCCCACCAGCATTGCCACCTGCGTCTTTGCCTCTGACACCAGCTGGTAATTGAGCATCTTTAGAGTCAGTAATTAAGTCATGTGCAAAAATTGGACACTTCATGTGTACCTCACATACCTGCTCCCGCCCCGCCCCTCAAAAATTGCCCTAAAATCTTGGCTTTGTTTAATGGCGGTTGATTTCTTGTTTCTCAGGCTTGTAAGTTGGGCTCTTTCAGCCTCTTCCTCTTCATTCAGATTCTCTCTTAATCTGGTGAAGTAAATCAGCAGCTGCTCCTGCTGTGGTGAGTTTATATACGTCGTCAGCTTTAGTGTCAAGCAGAATAAATCAACCCTGGCTTGAGCTGAGCGTGAAGGTAAATGGCTAGAGTGAGGGCTACCATTGTCTGCATCCTTTGCTGGTCCAGATTACAAGTCCTGAGGAGCTAGATCGGATGGGTAGGTCCAGGTCTCACATTCACTCCATGACTGAGGCGCTTAGGCCCTGTGACTGGAGTAGAAGCATGTTGAGGTGATGGGGGGATGAACCTGAGAGGAAGACAGGCCTGTGACAGGAGGAGGGTGGCTCAGGAGGGGACGATCCACACCTGTTTTCTTCCTGCTGTTCCACCCCCGGGCGCTCACACTCTGCTCCAGGCTTGGTCTTTGCTTCTAGATCTCCTTTACTCTGCCCTTCAATCCACAGGAGGTGAGCGGCATCCTACGACAGAGCTTCAGTTTCATGAACTAAATGTCTTTTCTCCCATCTCCACACTTTCTCTTCACCGTGCGTGGCTTTGTGGTAGGTGAGCCGTTCACCACTTACATCGTTGATACTGGGATGTGTCCGTCAACACCCTGATCACAGAACGTGTGACGTTTAGGACCTTACAGTGCTGTCAGAGAATACAATATATTAGTCAAGTGAAGGAATATTTGTGTTTGCGGAAGATAACGAACAATAAAGGAGATATATTCTCTTTGTCCTCAACACGTGTGAATATCCCTTTACTGAAATAGATCAGCCATATAATAAAACAATTCATAATGGACTATAATACATGTAGGATTTATTGTATTTATGTTGTCTTTTCTCATATCTGTAATATAGTACCCTGTGACAGGCTAAGACTCAATCAGTATGAAAATATTATTAGACCAGATTTTTTTTTTTTTTTTTTTTGCGGTATGCGGGCCTCTCACTGCTGTGGCCTGCCCCCCATTGCGGAGCACAGGCTCCGGACGCGCAGGCCCAGCGGCCATGGCTCACGGGCCCAGCCGCTCCGCGGCATGTGGGATCTTCCCGGACCGGGGCATGAACCCGTGTCCCCTGCGTCGGCAGGCGGACTCTCAACCACTGCGCCACCAGGGAAGCCCTAGACCAGATTTTTTATTAATTGGATGTTATTCGTCTGAGTGTAAAAATATAGGAATTTATCTTAACATTAATGTGAAGATTAAACTCAAATTAGTAACTTCGGGTGAAGTTTACTTTTTAAGTTTAATTTGTGGATTATGCCTCAAAGATATGATATGGTAAGTAAATTATGAAGAAGGGAAAATAGGAAAGCTACGGTCTCGTTGAACTCAGGACCAGCAGAGCAGGCGGCCTGGGCTGTGGGTTCATGTGTGACCCAGTACAGAGGCGACCAGAAGCTCCGTTACCGGGGGATGGTTAAAAGCGCGCTTGCAGGGAACTCTGCTTAAGAAGTAGGAGTAATGTCTGAAAACGGCAACTTCTCAAGACAGCTCCCGCCCACGTAAAGCTGTGGGTAGAGCAAGAGGGAGACTCACGTGCAGGGTTGGGACAAACCTCTCCGGGCTGTAAGCTCGGTGACTAGACGAGCGATGTCAGCAGCCGGACCTCTGGATGGAACTTGGACCTGTTTCGATGCCAGTTCTTGTCTGGGAGCCTCAAAGGCCCAAATGTAAACAGCCCCTCAAAGCATGGAGGGACTCAGGGAAGGAGACAGAGAGGAGAGAGAGATTGTTCTGGTCAAGATGAGCCTTCAAATCAAAGTTGTAAAAGACACGAGGGAAAATAAAGCAGAGAAACATTAATAAAGGTAATTAGCAGGATTGGAAAAATTAACACTAACTGTGCATTGAAGGACCTATTCCAAGAGAAGAATCAAATTAAATTCTGGCAGTTGAGTAGAATGAGTAACTTAAGTGCTGATGAACTCCAGGTGTTGACTTCTGAGTGTACGTGGTAAACCCCAGCTTAAGACAGATGGGGACCAAAAACGTTTAAGCAGTGAAAATGTCCATTTTGCATCATGTAAGCTCAGAAACTTCCAGGCAAGTCTGTGCGTCCTGTTGTCCCTTGGCCCGTCCGTGCCTTCCAGAATTATCTTCCTTTGTGCTGCCGTGTGGCTCCCTGGTGGTGGTCTTTGACCTGTCTCTGTAGGGTTGTGAAACATTCTGGCCACGTGGCTGCTGTAACTACCAGGACGGTGGCTGTGAGTCCAGGAATCTGACTCAGATGAGTTGGTGCCAGTTTTGTCCTCCTGACCTGGGGAGACCGAGCAGGGAGACCAGGGCAGGTGTGGGACTCGCCTTCTGATGTTTCCCTGCCCTGTCTTCCTTGCCTAAGTCACCATCCCTGGATGAGAACTTCAGGACCCACCTTGAGAACATGTCTGGGAGAAATGGGACCAGTTGCCCGTCACCGTTTACTTACATTTGCGTTCAGAGGGTTGATGCGTGGGCATCACCAGATTTTACTATAATCCTTTTCCCTAACATTTTTCTCCAACCAGGACCAGCTGGCAAGAAATGGCAGCAATGAAATTTGGGTGATTTCTTTATAAGTCAATTACTTAAGACAAGTTAAATAAAAATGCAGTGAATGAGTAGATGTTAATTTTTCTGTCTTAGAAATAGTAAATATTGCCCTTAAAAAAAATCATTTATTATTTCAAACAATGAGTTTGTAAAGTCTGAACCTTTTGTTTAAAGATTTTTTTTTCAAACTCCAACATTCTTACAGTCTATACTTCATGAATTGCATAAAATAATAATATTTTGTTAATCCAGTTTCAATACATGATGCAATTCACCTACTGTTTCTGCAGTTACATGCTCAGGAAACTCACCTGGTTTAGTGAATCTAAGAGACTGTGAGATATTTTCAACACCTCCCTCACTGGTACCTTTCCCTTTTTATTCTGGCCTTAAGAAACAGATGCATCCCACCTCACCACCTCCCTTTTCTCCATGCTGCCAGGACTAATTGTGCCTAGATTGGTGTTTTATTTGATTTAGTGGGTTTTAGAGGTGAGCAGTTTTTTTTCCTTTTCTTTTCTTTTATTTATTTATTTATTTTTTCCGGTACGTGGGCCTCTCACTGTTGTGGCCTCTCCCGTTGCGGAGCACAGGCTCCGGGCACGCAGGCTCAGTGGCCATGGCTCACGGGCCCAGCCGCTCCGCGGCATGTGGGATCCTCCCGGACCGGGGCACGAACCCGTGTCCCCTGCATCGGCAGGCGGACTCTCAACCACTGCGCCACCAGGGAAGCCCTCTTTTCTTTTATTATTTTATATTTTATTTTATTTATTCTATGCCACTCCCTGAGGCATGCAGTATCTTAGTTCCCCAACCAGGGATCGAACCTGTGCCCCCTGCAGTGGAAGCGCGGACTCTTAACCACTGGACCACCAGGGAAGTCCCTTCTTTTTCTTTTGGCAGTGAGAAATCAGGAGATGATTATTTTTATAGAGAAAAATGATGTTAAACAATGTTATTAAAAACGGTGTGTATTCAAGACACTTTTAATATTCCTGCAAAGGTGGGTACTGGGATGTTATAGAGAAACTTTGAATTTATCCTGCTATTCTTTTTGGAAACTGACAAGTACTTGCCCAGCACTTCTCCCGGAGGCTCAGTAAACTTCTCACCTGCCTGACAGTCCTAGCACGTGACCGCCTGACACAGTATTTCCTGCTGGGCGACGGGGACTCTGTCTTCAGGCTGCCTGCCACCTGCCCAACAGGCCGGGTTCTGTGAGGTTGGCCCCTAACAGAACCCACTTAGCACATCAGCACCTGTCAGGGGGGCTCTCAGCTGTGTGTCAGGGCAGGAAGGTCGGGGGCCTCCGCTCAGTGGACATTCCCTCCAGCTTTGTCCACAAGTGTCCGGTCGCTTGTCTAGGACACACAACACATGTCGCCATGGTGGCCGACATCCTAAAGCCCCGGGAGGTCCCCCTCTCAGCTGAAATAAGGATGTACCATGGGGCTGTGAATATAAGAAGTCGGTGACCGTGCTGCTCTCTTTTCCTTACATTCGGCCAGTTAGATGCAGCCTAAGGGTTACAACCACTGAGCACAAGAAGGTCAGAGAATGTGGTGAAATGATGCTTCAGTTTCGTGATGGTTGTTACATGGTATTATTTTCATTCTGTTCCTTTTATTTCCTGATAGCCTCGTCAAAAAGATACATTTCTAATATTTACTATTAACAACTACGCAGCCGTTCATTGCTGCTGATTCCACGTGTTTGATGTGGAGCCGCATCTTGTCGTTCTCGGCTTTTGTGCCAGGACTGGATGCTGCTCTGGTTTAGGCCTGATCGGACCCCATTGCCTTGTCCGTTTACAAACCCAGAAAAGTGACTAGGAAGACTTTTTGAGTGTTTTGGCTATTTTGATAAATGCCTCAGTCAACAAAAATTTCCAGTGTCTTTAGATTTCTAAATTAGTTGTTTGGGGATGTTAACTCGCTGGATGTGGTGGTGGTACCGAGCCAAACTCGGGTCCACTCACCCACGCGCAGTAAAGCCAGTCCCCTGACGTCGGGTCGTGGTGAAGGAAGGTGCAGTGTTTATTGCAGGCTCCAAACAAGGATTGCAGGGCATCTAGTGCTTAAAGCACCCAGACTTGCCGAAGGCTTTCAGGGAAGGGATTTTAAAGACAGAGTGAGGGCAAGTGTAAAACCGTCTTCATTTTAAAGGTCTGGGCGCCCTTAAAACCTCTTTCCATATTTAAGATGTTAAGATCCCCACGGTTATGTGGAAGTCTTTTGTGGACGTTACCAACAGCCTGTAAGTGCACATTTGAGAAAGTGAGATCTAATTCTGCATTCTTTTTCCTGTCATTACTTGTTTTTCATTGACTTTACCTGTCCTTAGTGTACAATAGTTACCTTATAAAAGAACATGCTTCACTGATGGGGAGGGCTTGATTTTCAGTACCTAAGTTTCAGGTGAAATGTGTCATCTTTGATTTTTGATTGTGTCCTCTCCTGGGCTGAGATAGTTCATGGAGAAAGCCTTAAATATTATCTTGGAGAACGGAGCTTTTTCTTTTGAAAGCCTCGTAAAAAGGAGGAAATGAGGCTTTCCTCATTTTTACTGATGCATGATTTACATAAAATAAAGTGAAATAAATTAAAATATACAGTTTGATCCATTTTCGTGGATGCAGATCATTGAATTAATACCACCTCAGTCGAAGCAGAAAGAGAGAGCACACCTTCCTCACACTGTCTGCTCTGCCCTCTCTCCTAGCCCCCGGCCCCATCCCCCGTCCTGGCCTGACCCAAGCCATCCCTACTCCGAGATGTTGGAACTTCTTTCATTTAATTTAGTTTAGCTTGCTGTAGAATTTGATGTACATGGAACTACACTGTGTGTATATCTCATGTCTACTATTTTTTGATCGGTATAATGTTTTTGAGACTCAGCCAACATTTTTGCATTTTTGGGGGGTTTTTTTGAGTCTGTTTTATTGTTGGGTAGTATTCTGTCTGCATGACAACAATTTGTTGATTCACTCCTCCACTGATGGGTATTTGAGTTCTTTCTTATAACCGTGGATGCCACAAACATTTTTGTAATAGTCTTTTTGTGAACATGCAAAAAAATTATCTTGGCTGAATTCATAGACGTAGCGTGGTTTAACTATATAACAAAGCGCTGAACTACGTTCCAGAGAGGTCATGCAGGGCGTCAGTTTATGTCCTGTCATCTCTCAACACACCTTTCTCTGCAGCCGTGGAGCTGGATCCGGGAGCACATGGCCTTTGTAGCCAACACAAAGTTCAGCTTTGTCAGTAGAGGGGCTACAAGGGCGTTGCATAGTGGCGGGGGGGCGGTTCTCTCTGGTTTCTCCTTATGTCTTGGCAGGGGTACATGATGGAGACAGGCAGGGGTCTCCACCGCAGCTGCACCCCATGGCAGGCTTGCACACCCCAGGCTCAGGGGACGCCTCACACCCCAGGTCTTGCACTGGAGAATGGATGCCCGATACTCAGGGTCCCCACGAGCACACTCCTGTCAGCGCCAGCCGAGCCGCACATGGGGTGGAGGCTTCCTGGTGCCCCCCAGCTGCAGTCCCTCCCTCCAGCCTGGGTGCACCCATACCAGCCATGGGGGCAGTGGGACGCTGTTGCCTGCTCTCCAGAGACTGTGGCCCAGCTCAGTCCTGTCAGCCAGATGCTCAGGCACCCAGTGGGTGGTAGCTTTCTCCAGCGAGGTCTGCGTCCCAAGTCTGGGAGGAGCCGTGGGTTCCTGGGTCAGTTCCTCCCCTTTGCTCTGCCTCAGCGTCAGTGTTTGCCTCTGTTTCAGGACGAAGCGTGTAGGTGCTTAGAAGCCCTGATTGTGTCTCTTAGGGATTAGCTTCATTGTCCTTTCAGAAAGAATGCATGTGGACATTATCATTTTTCCTTTTAAATAGGCAAAAACGGAAGAGTAGAGTTTACTTCGGGAAGCCGTGAGCTTAGAGTCAGTGGCCTGATCAAGGGCAGAGTGTGGCTCAGGGTAGGTGTTTGTAGCTGCCTGGCAAGTCACAGAAGTTTTGTAGGACTTTAATAACTGTCACTTAGAATACAAACAAGAATGGGCAAATGGAGTACTTTCTGTACATCTGGAAATGTTCTAGGCAGTTAACACACATTTATGCAAAGTCACATAAACGTATTTTCTACTCAGTACTCATTTTCTAAATTATTTCTTATTTTTTAATGTCATGGCTCCCAGGTCAGTTAAAGCACAAAACTACAGAATATGTTATTTTATATTTTAGAATTAGCCCAATTTCTTCCGTTTATAGGTGAAGACATTGGGTATAGAATAGTTAGGGGCATAAGCAGGAACTGTAGGTAAACATTATTTCATAAGACAAGCTGTTATTGTTGTATTTTTAGGGACTTTTCCTTATGATTCTGTTTCAGGCAGCCCTTTAGTAAATGTGAACCAAATCATAGGTATGTTTAGCTCTAATATTGGAAAGAAAATCCCAGATATAAACCTTTATGATGGAGATTAAATGTCATCATCTTTATATATGAAATAATAGATTTGAAAATGGAAACCGGTAAAAATGAGTTTTACACGTAACCAATTTTTCTGGAATGCATCTACTTTATAAAAGAAACACTACTAGCATTTCTCACTTTAAGGGTCAATATGATGTATTGACAAAGAAAAAGAATGATAAAGAACTGAAGAGAATGTCATGTTGAAAATCTTCATCAGTCTTTGACTAGAACAGAACAACTCTAGGAAGAGATTCTGCCTTGTGGCTCCCGGAGTTTTCATTAACTTTGATTGATCAATGCAGTAGTCAGTTGCATTTAATACACCTTTATAAGATAGGATATTATTGAAATAAACACTCTTATATTTGATATATATTTATTACAAAATAAATTAATCAAGCCATTGCATCTGAATCTGTGAATTGTGTAGACCTCCACATGTAGTGTTTGTAGTGGGGACACCAAGTTAGAGTGGGTGGTTTTTATGTAACTGAAATGATAGTAAGGTTCAAACTAAGAAAGTCACTGCAAAGACTTGAGGCTACATTTAATCACATTTAACACCATAAAACTGGCTGTCAAAAGTCTAATTAACTCTCAGGCATTAGTCTGTTTTCCACGCTGCTCACTTGCACAGCCTTTCATTATAACATCTGGCAAAGGTTTAAAACATTCCCTAGAAGACCCCTTCTTCCTTTAGTTTCACGGCGTAGAGCTACAGTGAAGTGAACTCTTGTTAGAAAAGCAACAAAAGCATATTTGATGCTTGAACCATGAGGAAGGCTTTTAATCTCATTTCGGGGTTGCAGGTTACTTCATTTTTTGTAAAAGCATCCAATTAAGCTTCAAGAGACAGGTTCCAAGTGAATGCTGATACGTATGTTGATTTTACTCTTTAGTGCTGTTGACATTTTTCCAAAATTAAAACCCAACTTTCGGTGGCGCAGTTCACCTGCTCTTAAATCATGATGAATATCCAACTGAGTCTTTGTTTTCTTGGTCTTATTCCAACTGCTAAAGAGTTCTCTCATCACCTGAATACACTTTACGTTACCAGTTGAAATTCAGAAGGGCGCGTTTGCTCAGATGTTTGCTAGACTAGCTGGAGATGAACATTCCAAAGCACAAAATTTTGATGATAACAAAATATTATAATATTCGGGAGGTAAAGAATGATTGCCTACGTGGACGGCAAGCAGACGTACTAGTTAGCGGCATCTGACGGCAAAAGAACATGAAATAATATCTTCATTGTGGTAAAGAAAAAATAATTATCAAATAAAGTTCCAGGCACAGCTAAATTACCCTTTAAGAGGGGCTGAAAAATAAAGATACATTCCGAAAAATAAATAAATATCGAAGGCAGAGCACAAATTGTGCTTTGTTGAAACGATCGCAAAAGGATGTACTTCAACAAATAGAAGGAAGTCATACAAGAAAACCCAAAAGGAAGAGTGAATTGCAAGAAGCAGTGATGGGCATAAATTGGTAGGCTTGATAATTTTAGATGCGCTATGTCAGTAAAAATAATAATAATAGAAATAATGACTAATTTGCAGGGGTGGGGTGGTAACGTGTGGTGTAACTAATAGAAAGTGGGGGGCTTCCCTGGTGGCGCAGTGGTTGAGAATCTGCCTGCTAATGCAGGGGACACGGGTTCGAGCCCTGGTCTGGGAGGATCCCACGTGCCGCGGAGCAACTAGGCTCGTGAGCCACAACTACTGAGCCTGCGCGTCTGGAGCCTGTGCTCCGCAGCAAGAGAGGCCGCGACAGTGAGAGGCCCGCGCACTGCGATGAAGAGTGGCCCCTGCTTGCCACAACTAGAGAAAGCCCTCGCACAGAAACGAAGACCCAACACAGCAAAAATAAATAAATTAGTTAATAAACTCCTACCCCCAACATCTTCTTTAAAAAAAAAAAAAGACAAAATGGTGAGGAAAGTGAATTTCAAAGATTTGATGCTGATGTGTTCGAAGGTCCTAGTTCCCTTTAGAAGGAGGACGAACGACTTATTATATGGGTATTCTTATCAGTTATGCCAGCTATGCACGTAAACATCTAAAGGAATCAACTAAAGAGATGTCATAATTTTCAAACCAGCTGGAAGGACAAAGGTGCTAAATGAATAAAATACAACCAGTGCACTATGAGGCAGGGAAGGGGAAAGAAAAGCAAAGGAAAAAGAACACTGCGAAATAGAAAGCACAAAATAACGTGATAGAAAAGAGTCCAGTTATATAAAAAAAAAATTACAATAGGTAAAACAGAAAAAGAGATAAATTGTCTTAGGTTGGGCTTCTAAATCCATCTAAGGGTTTCGAAAGCTGCCTTTAAAATATAAAAATTAAGAATTGAAAAATAAAGGGATTGGAGGAAAAGTTCACCAGGAAAATACAAGTCAGAAGAAGAAAAGTAGTTACAGCAACATTAATGTCGGACAAAGTGTACGTAGTGGAAGGGAGAATCAGGAAGTTTCTTCAGTGGATTCAGGTTGCTGCCTCCACACACCTGTTCAAACCAGGTGTTGCCTGAGCCCCTGAAACCATTTCTGCCCTGCTCTGTGGCCACCCTTGGCCCCGTGCCCATCTTCCTTATCCCTTCTCTCCTGGACATTTTGTTAGTTTCCCCGTTGGTCATGTATTCTTCAGAGCATCTCCAGATTCTTGTGTGTGACAAACCTCATTACGCCACTCCCCAACTCAAAATCCCTCAACCATGTAGCATTACTGACAAGGTGAAACTCCAGTGGGTCAGAAGCTTCCATCTTCATTCCCCAGTGTTTCCCCACACTACTTGCTGGTGTCACCCACATTTGCATTTCACTGATCCTGAACTGTCTGCCACTCCCTGAATAGGGAATCCTCTCGCCATTATATAATCCCTTCATCTGCGTGTGTGTGTTTGTTACCACAAAGCTAAATACACACACACACACACACACACACACACACACACACACGTATATAATATACACCCAACAGTGTATTCTACTTAGCTATTTATTCGTCTCTCTTCCAGTAAAAGGGTTGAGTCTGTGGGGAGCACGTAGGGTATGTGGTGTCATGTGTGCTGAAATGCAATAATCCACTTTAGGAGCACGATGAAAAGAATGAAATTTTGCTATTTGCAGTAACATGGGTAAGTCAGACAAAGAAAGACTTATATGTGGAAGTTAATATAATAAAAAAGAGACAGACTCACAGATACAGAGAACAAACTAGTCATTACTAGTGGGCAGGGGAGTAAGAGGTACAAGCTATTAGGTATAAGATAAGTTACAAGTATATATTGTACAACACAGGGAATATAGCCAGTATTCTATGATAATTATAAATGGAGAGTAACCTTTAAAAATCGTGAATCACTTGCTGTACACTTGTAACAATCAAATGTTGTACACTTGTAACTTATATAAGTCGACTATACTTCAGTAATAAAAGGAGGAAAAAAATATCAGTTAAGTCCTCAGGTTAGTTCATATCAATGAGAAAGATTATTGAATTATTAGATTATTATTAGATTAGTGGACGAAGAAAAGAACATAACCAAGTGAATTGAATGCACTAGCTGAAATCTTCCTAGGTGTGGTTTTACTGGGTGATTGAGAGAAAGTTAAAAACACTAATGCAGGATAGAATAGGATTAGGTAATTTGAAAAAGATGGAAAGAATGGAGCGCAGTGGGGGGCGGAGGTGGTTTTATCCAGCCTCTAAGATACAGGATTGATTCTGATCCATGGGCTTCAGCCAAGAGGAAGATGGTTGTGTCATTGTTGTGATTTCAAGAATAAAATCTCAGGCATCTGTATTTATAGCCTGTGATGTTTTATAGTTGTAAGCTGCCAACAATGAGTTCTACTCGGAAGTACAGATGGTTAAAATCACATGCACAGAAAGTGTCTTCTTTTGTTGCAGATTCTCCGTACGGGCTTCCTCGTGTTCACTTTCTGTTATATTTTCCATCTCTTGACAAAGGCTCCTGCCTTCTCTTTTATTTGATCATTTATGGAAAGTTTTATGCCAAACTTGCATTAAATTCTTTTTCATGTGCTGTATTTGTTCTGATAATTTCCTTCTCACTCTACATCAATTTTTGAGTTCTGATCTATCTTATTAAATAGATATAACATGAGAGGGTCATGGAACTTTTGAAAATTACCTAATGTGGGCTATATAAGGTAAAGAAAACTGAAAGAAATAACTATAGCTATCAATAGTCTTCATTCAAAGTACAATTAGATTAGATTAACCATGATAGTTTTATATGTACTATATAGTGTTTCATTTCAAAGTGGAAATACTCCTTTTTTAGAGTGATGTCCTAGATTAACTATATCAACAATGAGTATATGACATATACGTTTACAAGGCACAGTTGTAGGTGCCATGTCATTGTTTAGTTGTTAGACAGAATTCTTTAATTTTAATCAATATTTAAAAGTCATATTAATAATTAAAAATCAAAGTAGACTGAGGACTAGAAATAGCTCGACATTTTTAAGGTGTACAAAGTTATTGTATGTTTTTCTTTTATGTTGTCCAACAGGAAATCGTATGATTCCAAGGTATCATCGTTTTTTAATTAGCGGCAGTTTAAACTGTGACGGTATAATGAGAATGTCCCAGAAATTTGCATTTTCATACTGAACAAAGAATGCTTAACGTTTTATAGGGAATAAAATAATACAGTTTATCTTAATTTTTGATACTACTTAGAAATTAAGAGAAAGTATAGTTGAGCTAATCATTGCTTGTCAGAAAGTGTTTCGCTTAGACTGGAGGAAATGGGAGATTTGTGTTGCAAATACATGTGTTTAATGTCTTGACCATTTTATTGGATTGCCCAGAAAGTTCATTTGGGTTTTTCTGTAAGATCTTTTTGGCCAACCCAACATCATGCTATGTCTGTTAGGGAATATTTTATCAATATATGTGTTCATATTCTTTATTTTAAACTTCACGTTTGTTTGAAATCTCAAATAAGAGTTTTACACAGATATACTTTGTATTTTTTTTTTTTAATAAATTTGTTTTATTTATGTATTTTTGGCTGTGTTGGGTCTTCGTTGCAGTGCAGGGGCTTCTCATTGTGGTGGCTTCTCTTGTTGCGGAGCACGGGCTCCAAGCGCACGGGCTTCAGTAGTTGTGGCTCGCGGGCTGTAGAGCGCAGCCTCAGTAGTTGTGGTGCCCAGGTTCAGTGGCTCTGCGGCATGTGGGATCTTCCCGGACCAGGGCTCGAACCCGCGTCCCCTGCACTGGCAGGCGGATTCTTAACCATTGTGCCACCAGGGAAGCCCTATACTTCGTATTTTTAAAGGAAGAAAATATGTATCTATCTATATCTGTCTATATGCAATATATATACACATATATCTGTTTATATACATATTTTACTGGATTCACTGATTGTCAAAATGAACTCATTTATTTAGGTTATTGACTAAATATGCCTAAGATTTAACATATTCGTAAAACTAAGTTCGATTCATACACCACATATTAGCTCTAATTTACCTACGTTTGTCTACAAAAGACTGGCTCAAACCTACCTTTCATGTCCAGTGAAAAGCCCAGGGTCCTCCCAGATACTTTTTAAGATTCCAAATGCACATTCTTTTGGTCACCCTGGCTTCTACATGCACTGGGATTTTATGTTCAGCTTGCTGCGTCTCATGGATTCTCTCTCTCAACTTTGACCTGTACCCAAACTGGACACTCAGCCTTTTCCTTATCTATACCAACTCCCTCTCTGGCCTCCCCCCCCATAATAAATCACAAGAAAATATCACTAAGCATCACCAGTAGAGATCACCAATAGCTATATTATTTAAACTAGAGAAAAGGTGTCAACAACACAATGCCTATCAACTAGTGAATGGACAAATAAATGTAGAATAGCCATGCAATGAAATATTATTCAGCAACATAAAAGAATGCAGCTATAACATGGTTGGACCTTGAAAACATTGTTCTAAATGAAGGAAACCACTCAGAAAAGACCACATATTATATGATTCCATTTGTATGAAATCTATAGAGACAAAAAATCGATTAGCGGGTGCCCACTGTAGGTGGTTGTCATAGGTTGGGAGAATAAGGGTGATAACTAAAGGGTATGGCTATTTTTCTGAGGTGATAATACTATTCTGAAATTGATTAATAGTTTTACAAATATGAATATACTGAAAAACCATTGAATTAATTTTTATTAAAATATAATTGACTTAAAATATTATATTCGTTTCAGGTGTACAACATAGTGCTTCAGTATTTCTGTACATTATAAAATGAGCACCTCAGTAAGTCTAGTTACCATATGTCACTGTACAAAGTTATTACAATACTGTCGAGTCTATTCCCTATAAGGTTCCTTACATCCTATGCCTTATTCACTTTGTAACTGGATGTTTGTACCTCATTTCATGTTCTCCACTCATCCCCCCACATCCCCTCCCCTCTGGCACCCACCAGCTTATTCTCTGTATCTATAAGCCTGTTTCTGTTTTCTTATGTTTGTTCATTTGTTTTGTTTTTTAGATTCCACGTATAAGTGTAAAATCATACAGTATTTTTCCTTCTCCATCTGACTTATTTCACTGAGCATAATAACCCTCCAGGTCCATCCATGTTGCTGCAAATGGCATGATTTCATTCTTTTTTACAGCTGAGTAATATTCCATTGTATATATGAACCACATCATCTTTATCCATTCATCTGTCAGTGGACACGTAGGTTGCTTCCATGTCTTGGCTATTGTAAATACTGCTGCAGTGAACATAGGGTGGCAGAGATCTATTCAAATTTGTGTTTTTCTTTTCTTTGGATAAATATGCAGGAGTGGGATTGCTGGATCATACGGTAGTTCTATTTTTAGTTTTTTGAGAAACTTCCATACTGTTTTCTACAGTGGCTGCACCACTTTACATTCCCACCAACAGGGTACAGGGGTTCCCTTTTCTCTACATGCTCTACCAGTACTTGTTTTTTATTGTCTTTTTGTAACAGCCATTCTGACAGGGGTGAGGTGATATCTCATTGTGGTTTTGATTTATGTTTCCCTCATGATTATTGATGCTGAGCATCTTTTCACGTGCCTGTTGACATCTGTATGTCTTCTTTGGAAAATGTCTGTTCAGGTCTTCTGCCCAACTTTTAATTGGGTTGTTTGTTTTTTGATGCTGAGTTGAATGAGGACCCCTGGGCTAGGGGGCCCCTTGAGGGGCTGAGATCCCTTGCTCCTTGGGGAGAACCTCTGCAGTTTTGATTATCTTCCCGTTTGTGGGGTGCCAACACAGGGGTATGGGTCTTGACTATACTGCAGATTTTAAAATTTAAAAGAATGTATCGTATAGTAAACCAAATCTTAACCAAATTTTAAACTTTAAAAGAATAAATCATATAGTATGTGAGTTACATTGCAGTAAAACTGATATTAAAAAAAAAAAAACCACAACCACAGCAACAAATTACACAGTTTTGTGTTGGCAGCCACCAAGATAGAGGATTTTTTCTGGAGATACAGTAGTTCAGATGTCAGGCACAAACAGTTTAAAAATGAAAATACATCTCATTTCCTACCATGATGCCCTCAGGCAGCCCCGCATACAGCTGTAGACTTTTCTTGGAGATCCCAAGACTCTAATGTCGACTGACACCCTTTTGGGTTTCAGCCTTTTTTTCTACCCACCTGCATCCATCCAGGAAAAGCAGAAGTATAATTTATAATTCTTCACTGATACAAATATTGCAGCAACACACCCTACCTTCATTTCTCCACGTTGAATGCTTAGAAGGCAGTAGCAGCTACAGAGAGTTTCGGTCATAAAGTTTCTGTTTTGATCACACATAGTCTGATCACAGGGGTTTGTGCATTTCAGCTTCTGAACAGAATGGATGAGACTAAACTACAAATCTCTACTGACTCTGTGTTCCGTGAGTGGAAGCAAAACTGCCTCTTAATAGAGGAAGAATGTGAACAAAATTTACAGCTGAATGCTCTGTCAATTCCCTGATCAAATTGTGTTTGATGAGATTAGAACCTCCATTGTACAGAAACTTATTTTAATGTTTTCTGTGCAATCTCTTTCTTTTTTTTTTTAGCTCTAGACCCAACTAAAGACCCGTGCTTAAAGCTGAAATGTAGTCGCCACGAAGTGTGCATCATTCAAGGTTCTCAGACCGCAGTCTGCGTTGGTCAGCGGAGGCTCACGCACAGGTAACTTCGTAAACTCAGTCCCACTGACTGAATGGTTCTGTACCAGGAGTTACTGCCGAGTATGAATGTTTGGCAACGTCTGCTAAGCTTTTATCCAGAGTTTATTGAAACAGTTGCAAAACCTTGGCTAATACAATCATGATTCGCTTGGGTTAAACATTGTTATCAGTCAGAATTACTCTAGATTATAGAATTTAGGCATATATTGTTAGAAGAGGGTTTTTGTGAAGATTGCGTTAGAGGAGCTATATCTGCATACTTATACTTTTTTCAAGTTTAAGGAAAGTACAGTTTGGGTATCTTCTAAGTATTTCTGCATATGCCAACCCAAAAGTCCTATATCCCTCAGGGGAGAGTTAGGAACAAAGTTAATAGGAAAAAAAAGTGAATGATTGATGTTTATTAAAAAAAGCATCGCAACTAGAGGTCTGGGTCTTCAAGGAACCAGTGGTACTGCTGAAGCCCTGGGGTCTGTTCCCTGAAGGCTGACACAAAATCCCAAGAGGAGAAGAGAGTGTTTAAATATCTTATGTCAAGATCAGCACTGCTTCTGTCGGGTAGGTTGCCTGTGGAGAGGTGCCAGCAATTTAGAAACAGGATGTGGACTTCGGTGCTGAGTCAGGATGGGAACATGGCACAACCCACAAAGTGCAATCACGGGGTAGCTGACCGAGGCGGCAGGTGTACCCACTCCCTCTGTTACTCTAAAAGGAATTCTCTTTACGAGAACACTCTCTTCTGTGACAGTGGCTGTGATTATTCATGTTTTGTTTTCACATCAAATGAGCAAGAGAATTTCGCTATTTCAGGGGTGCTCAGAGACAAATTGGTTTTTGACTTTAGTGTACTGACATCTAAATTGTGTTAGTCAAACACACCAGCCGACCCAGAATAAGAACATCAGAGAGTGATAACGTAAGTAGCAGTTCTAGGAAGCAGCCAGCGTTTAAGTTTCTTTGATGTTCCTTATTTACAGGAAAGCACTTACACATTAAGCCCTTTATTCCGTGCTGAGTAGATTAGCGGGGGTCTCCGTTCCCTTTGCCCTGGCGGTGATGGCTGAACTCAAATACAGGGGCAGGTCAGTGTAGCCGAGATAGAGTTTTGGGAATGAGTTCACTTGGGACAAAGAATCGTGTCATATCAGTAACTTCCTCGTGGAACTAATAGAGGGATGGGGGGAAAAGAGAAGCACAGCATGGGGCCGGGAAGTGTAGGAGCCTCCCAGGAAAGGGCATTTCCTGAAATCAGCGCACTCTGGGCGCGGGGGGAGTTACAGGGGGGGTGAAGCATTTATCAGGTATTTACCCCCAGGCAATCATGACCTCTCTGTCGGTTTTATAGGAGGACAGCAACACTTTGGGCCAGAAGTTTATTTTTTTCCATATTTCCTTAGAATTCCAAACAGTTACTGAATTTCTTGGAGTTTCTATTTATTAGTCATGAAACATTTAAAATATTAGTATGTAAACATACATGTAGGGGTGTGGGAGAGGCGATTTCTACTTGAGAAGTCAGGAGGATGGTGTGGAAATGAATCCCTAAGTTGCAGAGAGTCCTTCGCTACATTTCATAGAAAAGCAAAACTGTTTGATCGCACGTTTCCGAGACCTCGGGGAGGTTTCCATGCACCCACATTTAACACCTTGGGAAAGGCTCTTTTTCCATCTCACCCCAGCTCCCTGAACCCCAAGAGGAGAGCAGGTGTAGACTTCCCAGTTAATAGCATGTCTGGGGCAGAGATGGTCTCCTGACGACCGCTGACCAATGAGCTGGGAGACGCTGAAATAACTGATGTCACAGAGCCAGGGAGCTTCAGAGCATCCACTCCTGTTTACTGACACCTGTGTCAGTGCTTTTTACCCATGTGCCTCTCACTGCTTCTCTGACTTACTGTAAACAGACTTAACTACAGACAAAAAGAAACTTCCTTGACCTGGTAAAGACTCTCGGAGGCCAAGAGCTAAATTTGAGTGTAAGCAGGTGAAGCGTCCTGAATCAGGACCACGGCCGGCTCTGCCTGGGCTGCAGTGGTGGGCTGCGTGAGGGCTGAGCTTTGAGGAGGTGGGCATCGGAGTGTTTTTGTAAATAGTGTTTAGTCCATTTCTGTTTCCGATAGAGACTTTAAAAATTGCACTCAGTACACACTATATTCAATAAATAAAAAACTAGTTTCTGAAGAAGTAAACTTAACATTTGACGTGCTTTGAGGATGTCGGCACATAGGGAATGTTTATACAGCACTTAGGGAAGGAGGGCTGTCATGCAGTGTGATCAGTAATGTAAATAATCGACTAATGTAAGTAACGTAGAGCTTACGTTGGGGGATTGTGTGTGTTTTGGGGGTGAGGCATGGAAACAGAGAAAACGGGCTTAATTAATCAATTTCGGCCATTTACATTGCTTAGGTTAGAAATTCCTGCT
>NW_006785319.1:5588262-5647104 GCF_000442215.2 Lipotes vexillifer
TTCCTGCTGTTTTTCATTTATAGGAACAACTTATTGTTTCTTTCCTCGATCTCATGTAGGAGAAAAATGAATCCTTGCCTTATTCCAAAGAGTTCTTCCTAAGCTCCGCCCCCCCCAACTAGATAGCACACGCTTGTCCTTGTTACCTCAGTGCCCTGGACTTCTCATCCTGTGACACCCACCATGCTGGCGATGAATCATCTAACACCATCTCCTCAATTGACTGGATGTTTCCTGAAAGTGGGTTTGTGTCTTATTCACCACTTTATACTCAGAACCTGGCATACTTACTGGCTCGTGTATATTTTTGTTGAAGAGTGTATTAAAATACCTGTTATTTATAGAACATTTGGAGGAAAAAAATGAGTAGTTTGATCAATTGAATTGGTTAGTCTAGATAACCTCAGTCTGAAAGTTGTTTTCTGTGCTTATTTGTTGAAGGTGGTCTGGGAAGGGTGTAGAAGTCAGTCAACAAACGTTTTAAAGTAAATGTATTGAATGATTGAAGCAAATAAGTTACTGCCAGTAAAAAAAGGGTGAGGAAGATATGAAATTGTGAGAGAGAGATTAGTCCATAACTGTTTGAAGAAACTGGTAGGTACTCGGCTTAGATTTGCAAATATCTCAGATAATTGGTAAATATTTCCTTCCTTAGTGCTTTAAATAACATTGTCTTCTGACCAGAGAAACAGCCTGCTTCCAAAGCTCACTCTGTGCTTCACCCTGGCTTTGCAGACGTAGAGCGTTGTGTAAACTTCCACATATGTCGTGTTTAACGTCACGTGTTTGGACGTTTGTCTCCTGATGGCTTTTTTCTGTGAAGAATTGGTCTCAGACAAGCATGAAGCCTGTGTTCTTGTGCTGCTTTCTGTTACTCTTTCCATTTCCATCACTGTGAAACCAAATAGTTTTATGAACAGTGAGAAATATCATGGACTGCAGCACGCTTTCCACGATGGCAACATAGCCAGTTGTGTAGGGGGTTTGATAGGAAGTGTGTGCTGGCTTCCCAGGTATGACTCTGATCCCGTTTCACATTGTTACTCTGGGGAAAAGTTCCCAGTATGTTGGTAGCTAAGGGTGTTGTTCCCTAGTGTTTGTGTGTTGTGAACAGGGGTCCAGGGTTTGCATATTGTGAGCAGAGCCCAGGGCTTTTGCTCCTTTGCTGCCTGTACAGCTGCTGGTGATTAGCATTATTTCTAGATCAGTGTTTTGGGCTTCAATCGATGCTGCTGGTATTTTTTTTAAAAAAAAATGGTTTGGCAAAATAAGCAAGGAGCAAGGTTGAATAAATTGTTATAGGACGGAACCAGCCCTGTTAATTTCTGCTTCATTTACACCAAAGGTTGAAAATAAAATCAATAAGGAAATGCTTTTGGCCTCCTAAGAAGGCATTAAATCAAAGAATGGTGAAGCTAGTTTAAAATGCTCCTTATCAAAAATAGATATCAAAAGAGAGTGAATCCTAAAGCTCCTCTATTTTAACTACATACTTTTGGAATTCATAGTTTGAATGACCTTAATTAAAAGAAGATCTAGGGCTTCCCTGGTGGCGCAGTGGTTGAGAGTCCGCCTGCCGACGCGGGGGACACGGGTTCGTGCCCCGGTCCGGGAAGATCCCACATGCCGCGGAGCGGCGCAAAAAAAAAAAAAGAAGAAGATCTAATTTCTTTGGGTAATTATTAAATGCATGGCTATGGTATTTATATTTCCATTGCTATACTGTTGAGATATTTATGATGGGAGGATTCAATCTCAAGGTGTAAGTTTAGCAGAGTCCCCGAAATATTTAAACTGAATTGAACTTACCATAGCTATTTTGAAGTCATGACCCTCTATGGTACATGAAGGCACTGATATTGTTCTTAGGGAGAGCGAAATCCAACGTTTATTTCAAACTTAACGTGTGCAAAGCTCTTCACTAAGTGCCTTAAATTGATTTAGTTTTTACAACAACCCTAGTGTTTTATCCCAAAGATTATTGCGCCCATTATACAGAAACAAAAGCCGAAGCTCAGAGATTCTGGGTATTCTGCCTGAGATTACTCGTATAGACAGAGAGAGAGGGAGAGAAATAGGGCAGGTTTAAGATTTGAAATCATGTCTACCTTTTTTATATAAGCATTCCTTTTTAATAATAAATGGACTTTAATTGTGTTTTTGGATAGATGTTTATATAACTCATCGAGTATCTCCGTGAATCTCTTTGGTTAGAATATAGACTGTTTGCAACACTGTTTTTTTACTAGACTTTATTTTTCAGAGCAGTTTTCAGTTTACAGCAAAATTGGACAGAAGTTAGAGAATTTCCCATGTGCCCCCTGCCCCACATGTGCACAGCTTCCCCACTGTCACCACCCCCATCGGATGGGACATTTGTTACAATTGTAAACCTACACTGACACGTCGGGGTTCCCCAAAGTCCACAGCTCATATTACTTTTTAATATTAATTGCATTTAAGAAACAGGTCATAATATTTTGAATACTACAGTGAATTAGTGTAACGTTGTTTGATTCCTCTTTTTAAGACACAGATAATAGCTAAACTTCATAGTGTTTCATTTATGTCTGGAACTTTTCTAAAGATATGCATATTATATATAATATATATTTGTGTGTATATGTATGCGTATAGTTGCATACAGACACATGTATGCATAACTGATCTCACAACAGTAATGTGAGGTGAAGTGGGTTACTGTTATTACCTCATTTTATTCATGGAAAAAGCTGGGACACAGAATTTATAGAATTTGCTCAAGTGATAGATTTGGACATTGAACCTAGCCATTGAGCTTCCAGAATTTATTCTCTTAATTATTATTGCTGTCTTTTGAAACATACTATTTAATATTGATAAAGCATTTATATAAACGAGGCATTCTTCTAAGCATTATGGAGATAACTCATTTTATCTTAAAACAATCCTACATTCCTTTACAAAAATCTCTGGCTAACGACCGCCTGATGCATAGTTTCTCAGCATATTTTAATGCACATCCTTTCTTGCTGAAAATGCAGTTCTTTGGTTCTCCTTTTATTCTGATATCAGCCTCAAGAGCCACTTGGGAATTGCTTAGAAGAAGACAATTGAATTTGTTAGACTGTCCATTTACATCAGTCCACATGATTTGGTCAGGTTTTACTTTAGATGTTCCCCATCACACAAACAAAGCACATTTCTCAAATATAGAACTAAGTAACATTGACAGTACTTTTTAAGTGCACAGCACTCATATCATTACTGTGATATTATTTCCTCCTGTTGAAAGTCTGATGTCCTCAGGTAGCCCCTTCTGACTTGACTGGGCAGCTTCCCAGCCCTTGGGGCAGGGCGGGGCAGCCCTGTCAGACAGGAAACTCTCTGTAGGCATGTTTCAGGACACACACCTGAGCCAGACTGCCTGCCTTCATGGTCTCACCTCCTCTACTTGGCTCTGTGACCTTGGGCAAGTCACTTAACCTCTCTGTGTTTCAGTCTCTTCCTCTGTCAAGAAGGAATGAGAAAAATTGTACTTTCTGATGATGTTTGAAGGACTAATGAGTTAATATACAAAAACAGTTAGAACAGTACCTGATCTAAAGTGGGCGGGCATAATATAAGGGTGAGCTGCTGCCACTTTTTCCTAAACATGTTGTGTATTTTGTAATCATAGACTTTCATTATGTCTGAGTTTTTCCCTAGTTAAATGTTCTGCCCATCTCTTCCCTTGTTTTTCTGGCATGTTCTCCAATCTGCAGAAGCTTTTAGCGTTCATGGTTAATGGTGTGTAATTTGAAACTAGACTGGCTGGCTTTGAGGTCTGATAGAGGATGACTCTGAACACATTAAACTCCCCAAGACTCAGTTTTCCTGTTTGTAAGACAGACATGATAATTATGCGATCTGTGCTTTTGTGAGAATTAAAGACATCATTTGTGTCCAGCTCTTATCACCGTGTAAGCACTCAGTAAACATTAACCTTTGAGAAATCTCAATTCGGCTTTCTCTCACATGCCTCCCAGCCCAAGGAAGAATCAAACTCCTTTATGACTGTGTCCATAGCACATTAGAAACACTTTTAATCTCCCTGCATTATAGTTGTTTGTGTTTGTATTTAATAGGTAAAGGTTGAGTTGCTGTTGTATGTGAGAACATTGGGTGGCTCCCATCATGAGGGTGGGAGATGAAGATTCCTTTCTACTTCGTGTACAAGGACACGTGTGATGTCGCTGTTGAGGATGGAGAGGATAGACGTGGTGGAATATGTGAGGACGGCTGCTTAGAGGGAAGAGCCGGGCGTCAGCGCTCCCGACAGCTGTTAGGTGCTGTGGCTTGGACAGCCTTGCTGCCTTCAGTGGTTTTTCTGGTTCATGTCGTTTACCGCTGCCTGTTTCCCCATTCCCAGTGAAGAGAGACTTCAGACCAGGAAGCCCAGAGTACACGAGCGGGTCCCCCTTGCGTAGGACCTCCTGGACTGCTTGGGGCAAAGTCACCTGTGATGGCCTCGGGCATGTCCTCTGTGTCCTTTCCGAGGGCTGGAAGCCCAGTGGGCAGCCCCGGGCATGGGGAACAGAAGGAGTGCGTTCATGCACAAGCCCTTTTCTCTGCCATCCATTCTGGCTCCCTGACAGTCTCTTATACAAGGAAAAGAGTAAGAATTGGGGAAAAGTGCAATGAAGGAAGATTCAAATATTGCTCGATGGAGTACAGTTTGCAGAATAGACCAGAGAACAGTGAGGCCCTTGGAGAGAGGAAAAACTGGGTAATTCATGAAGAAGGTAAGCTCTAGGGATGTACTTTAGGGGGATCTTAGCATCTCCTAAACCCATGTCCTTTAGTGATGGGGATTAAGAGTCTCAGATTCAAAGTCCAATTACATTAATTAGAGTTCTGAATTATAGGAAGAGAGAGAATTACACAGGCCAAATAGCTGCTTTTTACATTAAACAAATATCCCATCCTTTTGTCTATAAGGAGGTTAAAACTGCTATTTTTATTTTTCTAGATAGAAATCTATTTCTATATTGTCGTAATTTACTATTTTGAAGGAACTGGGAAAAAACCATAACTGTTTATTAGTTAAATGTAAAGAAGTAGGAAAATAATATACAAAAATGGTGTAATTGACACCAACTTTAACATTTTCCTTGAACTCTTATGAAAACAACATGTGGGAAGGGAACCCCTTTAAAAGATGGAAAAGGGGGTGCACAGTGCCCGCCCCCTCCCAAGAACCCTCAGTCCGCTCCTGCTCTTCCAGAAACTTCCTACACACACAAATCCATACAAACACAATTATCTCCTAATGGGAGTGTTTTATGCACGTTGTTGTGCTTTGTTTTCCTAACTTAATATGTTTTTCACATTTGCAACTCAGCATATGCATCTTACTCCTTTGAATGGCCGTAAAAATCCCTGACATGTAGGCACCACAATTTATTTACCCAATATCGCATTGATGGACATTAGGGTTAGCCCTAGCTGTTCCTCTTATACTGTTACTTACCGCACTCTGTGACGTGCATCTTTCTGTCCACGTGTGCATATTTTGACCGTAAATTCCTAACAATTGAGTTGGTAAGTCAAAGGGAATGTATATTTAAATCTTGAAAGATGTTGCCTAACGCCCCACAAAGAAATTGTATCAGTTTCTCTACTTCAAGCAATATATGCTGGTGCCTGTTTATCACACCCTTGCCAGTACAAAATACGGTTAAAATATTAGTAATTTAGAAGTTTCAATTGTTATGATTTATTCTTGACTTTAAATTGGTTTATATAAAATCACATGATCCTATCAATAGATGCAAAAAATGCATTTGACAAAATCCAACACCCATTCATAATAAAAACTTTCAGTAAACTAGGATTAGAGGTGAACTTTCTCTGCTTGATAAAAAATATCTACAAAAAACCGACAGCTAACATCATATTCAATGGTGAGAAACTTGAAGTTTTCCCACTAAGATCAGTTACAAAGCAAGGCTCTCCCCTATCACCAGTCCTTTTCAACATCATATGGTAAGTTCTAGTTAATTTGAAAATAACAAAAAGGAAATAAGTGTATACATATTGGTAAGGAAGAAATTAAACTGCCTTTGCAGATGAAATGGTCATCTGATATAGAAAATATGAAAGAATTGACAAAAAAAAAAAACCCTGCTAGAACTAATAAGCAATCACAGCAAGGTTGAAGGACACACAGTTAACGTACAAAGGTCATTTCATCGCTATATTCCAGTAATGTACAAGTGGAATTTGACCTTAATAAAAACAGTAACGTTTTAACAATTTGGTTAAAGTTCTTCCATGGATTAGAGAACTGATGTTCTTGATGTGTCCATACACCCAAAGCCAATCTATAGATTCAATACAATCATTGAGTTCCAGTGGTGTTCTTCACAGAAATAGAAAAAGCAATTCTTTAATTTGTATGAAACCAGAGAAGACACCAAATAGTCAAAGCAATTTTGAGAAAAAGGACAAAGCCAGAGACATCATGCTTCCTAATTTCAAACTGTACTACAAAGCTATAATAATTAAAACAGCATGGTACTGACATAAACATGGGCATATAGACCAGTGGAACAGAACACAGTGCCCCGTAATGAACCCCTGCATACACAGTCAACTAATATTTGACAAAGGAGTCAAAAACACTCAATGGAGAAAGGACAGTTTATTCAATAAATGGTTCTGGGGAAACTGGATAACCACATACAGAAAATGATACTGGACCACTTACAAAAATTAACTCAAACTGTATTAATTAAACATAGATCAGATACTGTAGAACTCCAAGAAGAAAACAGGGAAGAAGCTCCTTGAATTGGTCTCGGCAATGCTATTTTGCATATGACACAAAAGGCAAAAGCAATGAAAGCAAAAATGGGACTACACCAAGCTAAGAAGCTTCTGCACAGGAAAAGAAACCATCAACTAAATGAAAAGGCAACCTACAGAATGGGAGACATATTTGCAAACCGCATATCAGATAAGGGGTTGTTATCCAAAATATATAAAGAACCCATACAAGTCAATAACAAAAAACAAACAGTCTGACTTAAGAATAGGCAGAGGACCTGTCTAGGCATTTTTTTCAAAGAAGACATACGGATGGTCAGTAGACACATAAGATGCTCAGCATCACTCATCATCAGGGCAATGCAAATCAAAACCATAATGAGATAGCAACTCATACCTGTCACAATATCTGTTATCAAAGAGACAACAAATAACAAGTGTTGGTGACGATGTGGAGAAATGGGAACCCTCGTACACTGTTGGTGGGAATGTAAACTGGTCCAGCCACTGTGGAAAACAATATGGAGGTTCCTCAAAAAATTAAAAATAGATCTACCATATTATCCTGCAATCCCACTCCTGGGTATGTATCCAAAGGAAATGAAAACCAGAGTTTGAAGATTTATATATATTTCCATGTTTATTGTAGCATTATTCTCAATAACCAAGATTTGGAAACAACCTAAGTGTCAATCAGTGGATGAATGGATGAAGACATTGTGGCATATATATACGCAATGAGATATTATTCAACCATAAGAAAGAAGGAAATCCTGCCGTTTGCAACAATATGAAGGGACCTGTGGGCATCATACTTATTGAGATAAGCCAGACTGAGAAAGACAAATATTGCATGATATCACTTATATGTGGAATCTAACAAAGCTGAAATCATAGAAACAGAGCATAGAATGGTGGTTTCCAGTGGCTGGCAGTTGGGGGAACTTGGCAAGATGTTGCTCCAAGAGTACAAACTTGAAACTAGAAGATGAATGAGTCTTGGAGACTGAATGTACCACGTAGTGATTACTGGCAACAATACTGTGTTATGTACTTCAAAATTGCTGAAAGACTAGACCTTAAAAGTTTTTGCCACAAACAAGAAATGATAGTTTCCTGATGTATAGAGGTATGAAAGTTTCAGTGGCAATCGTGTTGCAGTAAATAAAATGTATCAAATCAACTCATTGTATACCTTCAACTTACACAGTATCATCTGTAAGTTATATCTCAATATAAACAAAACAGTACCATTAACATTGGTGCCCCCAAAATGAAATACTTAAGGAATAACCTAACAAAACGAGTATAATATGTATATGAGGAAATCTACAAAAGTGTTGAAAGAAATCAAAGAAGAAAAAAATAAATAGATATTCCATGTTCGTGTGTAAGAAGACTTGATATTGTCAAGATGTCAGTTCTTCCCAACTTGATCTACAGATTCAATTCAATTCCAGTCAAAATCCCAGCAAGTTATTTTGTGGATACGACAAACCGATTCTAAGTTTATGTGGAGAAGCAAAAGACCCAGAATAGCCAACAGGATATTGAAGGAGAAGGGACAAAGTAGGAGGCCTGACAGTACCTGATGTCAAGACTTAGAATAAAGCTGCAGTAATCAAGACAGGGTGGTTTCAGGGAAAGAATAGACAAATAGATCAGTGGAACAGAATAGAGAGCCCTGTAGTAGACCCACATAAAGGCAGTCAGCTAATCTTTGACAAAGGAGCAAAGATGGTCTTTTCAACAAATGGTGCTGGAACAACTGGACATCCACATGCAAAAAATGAATGTAGACACGGACCTTATATCTTTCACAAAAATAAACTTATAATGGACCACAGATCTAATAGAAAACACAAAACTGTTACATTCCTATAAGATAACAAAGGAGAAATCTAGACGACCTTAGGTACGGCACTGCCTTTTGATATATAACATCAAAGACACAATCTGTGAAAGAAATAAAGGATAAGGTGGACTGCATGGCAAGTAAAAACTTCTGCAGAAGACAGTGTCAAGAGGATGAGAAGACAAGGCACAGACTGAAAAAAAATACTTGGAAAAGACACATCCGATAAAGGACTGTTATCCAAAATATGCAAAGATCTCTTAAAACTCAATAATAACAAAACAAATAACCTGAATTTAAAAATGTACCATAGACTTTAACAGATACCTCACCAAAGAAGATGTATAGATGACAATAAGCAGAAGAAAAGATGCTCCATATCCTATGCCATCAGGGAAATGCAAGTTAAAACAACAACGAGATTCCACTCTACACCCGTTAGAATGGCGGAAATTCACAGCACTGACAGCCTTGAAGCCTGGAGAGGATGTGAAGCAACAGGAACTCCCATCCCTGCTGGTGGGAATGCAGATTGGTGCAGCCACTTTGAAACACGGTTTGGCAGTTTGTGACGTAAATAAATATATCCTAACCATGTGTTTCAGCAATCACACTCCTTGGTATTTACCCAGTTGAGTTGAAAATGTATGTCCACAAAAAAAACCTGCACACAGGCATGTTTATAGCAGCTCTTTTCACAATTGTGGAAACATGGAAGCAACTCAGATGTCCTTCGGCCGGTGATGGGTAAATAACGTGGGTAGCATCCAGGCTGTGAACTATTATTCAGCACTAAAAAGAAATGAGCTATCAAGCCCTGAAAAGATAATGAAGAAATCTGAAATGGATATTATTAAGCCGATATTTAGAAGTCGGTCTAAGAAGATGGCATTCTGTGTGATTCCAGCTATGTGACGTTCTGGAAAGGGCAAAAACTATGGAAACAGTATAAAGATCAGTGGTTGCCAGGGGTTGGGGGAGAAGGGGGGAGGGAATGAATAGGTGGAGCACAGAGGGCTTTTAGGGCCGTGAAACTACTCTGTATGACACTATAATGGTGGATACAGGTTATTATTCATGTGTCCACACCCACCAAGTGTCCACACCCACCAAGAGCGAACCCTGATGTAAACCGTGGACTTTGTGTACTGATACAGGTTCCTCACCTGTAACAAACGGACCACTAGGTGGGGATGTTGATAATGGGGAGGCTGTGCTTGGGGGGAGGGGGGGAGGGTCTACGGGAAGTCGCTGCACCTCAGCTTTTCTGTGGACCTTAAACTGCTCTAAGGAAATAAAGGTTTTTGCTTTTTTTAAAAAAATCTCTTTTCAGTTTCAAGAAACATGTGTGTGTTTAAAAATGCATGGATTGGTGGTTTAATATCAGTCATACCCTTCCAAGTTGTAACATGGTGAAACATAGTGGTGAATTAAAGAAATTTGACCGAAGCAATAACATTTTTTGGACCTGAAGCTTTTTTTTTTTTTCAAACAAGAGGAGAGTTTTATTACAAGATAAGAAGGTTTAATAAAAAAGGTTTGGTAAAAAGGTCCCAACACTAGAAAGTATGTGTTAGATATTTAAACAGTAACAAAATGTGCATAATTTACTCGTTCTCTATTAATTAGACCTATTATTTTTAAAGCAGTTGGTGTTTGATGGACAGGTGCTCTGATGAACCTAATTACTGTTTTACATGTTTCCAGTTTTGGTAATTTCCTCATCAAATGAATATTTCTTATTCTAAATAGTTCCCTCTTTAAATAATTTCATTTTTTAGCATTTTAGAGAATTTAGTATGATGATTCTTAATACTGTGATTTCCAGTTCAGCTATGAATTCATTTAATTTTAATTATGATATTTTAAATCTTACACCTGAACTTTCTAGTACCAAGATTTCATTAAAAAATTCAACATTTTGGGTAAATTACAGCTGAACCTCTTGTTAGCCAAGTGTTGGCAGAGAGACTGTAGTGTTTCTGGGTGAGGCTGGAGCATATTAATTTTTAAACTTTTGCAGAAAGGCTTTTGTAGCTGACTCATGTAGATAATTAGGGAATGTAGAGTCATGTGCTGCTGTATTCAGTGAATGGTTTGTGTTTCTTCTCCTAGATTCCTGATTTATTTTACTTAAATATTTCCTTTAGGTTTCTTTAAAATACTTTGAAAACCATTTTTAATGTTGGGCCTATCATCAAAATATGCAACTCTATGCTTCCTATTTATTTTCTCTATTCCCATTGTGATTTTGAATGTGTAAGTTGTATTCACTGATGTTCATCTGTGGGCAGAGACCATGGACCACACAGCAGAGGGCCCCCCTTCCCTTCCATGGGGTAGACAGTTGCCGGGAAGTGGCTGCCCTGCCGGGTACACAGTTTTCAGCAGCATTTCACCCTGGTCCTCTTTGTGAGGTCACGTGAGGAGCTTCTGTGAGTGGACCCAGCTAGAGGTAAGGTTTGCCACATTAGAGACGATTCAGGAGTGGGCGTGACCGCTTCCTCTCTCATTCCTGCCCAGGAACTAAAGGCAGTCATTCTAAGGCCTGGGGTGTGGTAGACCCACAGGGAATAAGGAACTTGGTACCAGAATTGCCATGTGAAAGGTCCTCCGAGGAACAGTCTCATCGGCACATTTTATGACAGAAAAATAAACTTATATTAAGACACTGACATTTTAAGCTGTGCGGTCGTAGCTAGCATTATCCCAAGTGTATTTGAAATCTACTCTCAAGAAAATTTGAGGATGACATGCATTGTGGAAAATCATAGACGTACGTGGTGGAGTCATGGTCATGACCAAGTTTTACGTTGGTTACAAACACAGGATTACAGACAGCTGTCGGAGAGCTGGTCCACTGGGCATCTCCTCTGAGCATGATGTGGCATCTTGTGCCCTAAGGACCGGCAACCTCCCAGGGTGCACATACCCGAATGTCGCGCGTATTTCATTCCCACTGGAGGCACTTTGCGTACTTGTCACAGATGAAATTGTAGCATGTGAGACACAGGGACCACTGATTGGAGTTTCCAGATGATTATAAAGAATTACTCCAGACTGTGGGGTCTCAGTAAAGTTAGAGGGATTTTGCCTGTTTTATATTAAAGACACTACATGACTTGTATTAATTTAAGTCGTAGGCGCAACACGTAATTATTTATAACCTTTGTGCTTCGATGACAAAGATAAGAAGCTAACACACTTGTGGGAACAGAGTACAGGCCTCATCATTTCTCTGGGGTCCCTTCTTGTTTTAGCATTAGGTCCACTGATATGTGTATAAGGTTTGCAACTAGAAGAAAAAATGATTTTGGATCTGGAAAGTTCTTTAGAGGCAACTTAATTCAACCCTGCATTCTAAATATAAGGCAGTGATTTTTATGATTATGGAAATGGTGATGATGAGGTTTGGGTTGAGTATCATAGGAAAAACAATGCCTAAATATTTATTGCTAAGTTTACTAGGAAATCTGTAGGCACTTTACATGTGTTACTTTACTTGGTAGGTACTGTCTTGTCCTCATTTTACAGGTAAAGACACTGAAACTCAGGTTGTTTACATGAATTGCAAAGTCCACACAAGCATCGGTGGCCGAGCCAGGAGCTGGGTTTTCGCCTAGTGATGTCTGAGCCCCCAGTTTTCGCTGCCACAGTTGGTACTTATTAACTTACTTGTGGAGTCACACAGCTATTTATTAATATATTTAAGACTAAAGTCTAGTCCTTCTGCATCCACAGGCTTGTGTGGCTGTAAGAATTGATGTCCCCCGAGGGTGTAGACCATACACACATTCTGGGAATTGTTCTGTGAGTTCTGTGGTTGTAAAAGGATCTCTTCTTATTAAGCTTCCTGTTTTCCCACCTTCCTTGGGTGAAAGCTTCGGCTTCTTCACAGAGAAAGTAGAAGCCATCCTTGTGTTCCCTCTGATGCTCTGTTTACTAACTTGCTGAGTTATCAGTTTAAGTAACACTTGTGAAACACCTGGTCAGTCTTCCACATAATCACTGCGATTGTCATTGTTACTATTATTAACAGCAGAGCCCTCATCATTCTCTCTTGTAAACTCCAGTCCCTCAACTTGGGTTCTAGACTCCAGTCATCCCATCTCTGTAATCCTTGCTCTAATTAAATTATTGCTCAGTACAATATCTTAAGCCTTTGTCTATCTGTTTACTTATTTACTTGAGTATATAAACAAATTTAAGTTTCTACAAGGATTAAAAAAAGCATTAGGGACTTCCCTGGTGGTCCAGTGGTTAGGACTTGGCACTTTCACTGCCGAAAGTTAGGGTTCAATCCCTGGTCGGGGAACTAAGATCCTGCAAGCCACGTGGTGCGGCGGAGAAAAAAAAGCAAGCAAACATATAAAAGCTCCACACTCCCTCTTTGCCTGTGTTCCCCTTCTAAGGCTTACAGGCAATTCTACTGCCGTTTGCTGGCAAATCTCTTAGAAGAATTTCATTTTTATTTCTTTGCTTCTCATTTGATTATCCACATGATTATTAAACATTCCTACAAGTTGTCTTTCCATAAGTGGAGAATTTTGTCTTACTTTAACTTACAATTACTTGACTTAACTTAAAATTTTTATGCAGCTCAAGCAATGAAGCTACTTTCCTGTAGAACACTGGTAATTTCCATGTCGCCAAATTCATCGTTCATTGTTTTGTTCTTATCTTTTTTGAGTTTTCTGTGTCCACTTATTAATTCATTCTTCATTGAACCCACATATTGGGCATCCCTCATGAGCCGATCACTCATGGGGGCACTTGGATTACAGTGTATTTCGGGCAAAGAAAGCCCCGAATTTTGTCCCTTTCCCATTTTGGAATTAAAGGCAGAAAATAAAGAAATGACACAATACTCAGAATAATGTAAGGTTGTGATAGATGATAAGGTAAAATAGAGCTGACTAAAGGGAGATACAGGGGGTAGGGGGCAGCCTTCTCAGGATAGATGATTAAAAATTACCCGATGAAATCAGTCATTTTCAGGTATCAGGGAAGAGTGATCCAGGCACGGAGAACAGACAGTGAAAAGGCCTGTGGCAAAAGCAACCTCGGCATGTGCCCCAAAGCCAGAACCAAGGCAGGAGTGTCTACAAGGGAGGTGAGATGCCAGGTCTGAGAGAGGGAAGCTTGTAGCTTTTACGGTGCTTTTAGATCACGTAAGGGTCCTGGCTTTTATCCTAAGGGTAGTGGGCGGCCACAGGAGGGCTTTGGTGGAGAGAGGGTTAAGAGATGAATCTCCTGTCCCAGGGGCTCCCGCAGGTGCCTTGAGGAAGCAGGCTGACAGTCCAGGCTCAGAGTCAGACGGTGATCTTGTAATCTGGGGGGTGGGGGGGAGGGGGGCGGTGCTGGGGCACGGGGGACAGTAGAAGGGGGCGGGGTGCACCTGGAAGGTGAACCCGATCGGCCTTTGGATGACTTGGATGGCTTGTTTGAGGACATGTGGAAGAAACCTGTGAATTTGTGATAAATGACTACGTATAGCCATTACCATATAAAATCCATAGAACCGTGGCCTTTGTTCCCCGACCCAGATATATCCTATTATTTCTCTCCTGGAAGGTGAGAGCCCTTTTCACGGCTGCTGTAGTCTCCCCGCTGTGGTGTCGCAGTGATCGGGAATCGGGAGCCTGCTTTTGTGATGACACACGTCACATCACAGGATTCACGCGCGACTCCTGTATCCACGTGCTTTAAACTTACCAGTGGGGAAGGCAGCTTGGAAGCATCAGAGCCTGGTCCTGAGGAGGCCCGGATCCCCACGCCGATCACCAAGGCTGGGCTGGCGGGTCCCGGGAGGCCACCAGTAACACGTGCTCCTGCTGCCGGGCTGCCTGCGTTACTACTGGGAGCCCCGTGGAAGTCACCTGGAAGAAAGAGTTGGGGCTGCCTGTGAGCAAAGGACCTGTGGGAAATCAGAGAAAAGTTCTTGAACAAGTGAACGTGGTGAAAACTTGACTTTGAGGTGTTTTGCTTCCCGGCATGTTACTTTGGTTTAGGAGTCAGTGAGGATCAAAGGCAAAAATAGTTTAAGGAATATGGGAAACTTGGAAGAATTAATTTTGAAGTGGAATCATTTTACTTGCAGATTTTCTCTGTGTTTCAAAATTCCATATATTTTAATGGAGTATTGTAGAAGGAAGGGGAAGAAACAGTATGGTGGACTTTCAGAACTCGGGGCTATAACGTCAGCTGAACCTTCATCCGTTCCTTTTGCACAAATGTAGCAAAAACCAACATAGAAATTTTGATGTTCTGGTGTTGGTGAGATTAAAAGTTTCTTTTGAGAGATGAGGCATCTCCTTTTCCCCTTTAGCTTCACAGAATAAATAACTCTCATTCCATGAATTGGTCTCTATATTTTTTAATGTGAAACTAAAATTTGTCTACCTTTTCACCTGATATATAATTCTAGTGTTAATCTGAATGCCAGAAAATGTGGTGCATTTTGATTATTTTATATTTACAGCCCATACTGAAACTTCAGAGCTCTTAGAATGGTTTCCACGGATTATGATCATTGTAGGTGTTTATCCATTTATGAAATTCTAATACCGAACACAACATTAAGTCCTGAATGTTTAATGAACACAAAAAAAATGAGTATAATGGGCATGTTTTCTGCGAGCGGTTTTTCTCTGTAGGGAGATGTGCAACACAGTGGAATGTGTCATCTCATTTTAATAAGACGGTTTGGTGTAACTGCAGTTTCCACTGTTATCTCCGTGTCTTCAGAATAACGGGTCCAGAAGAAGGTGTCACTTGCTGCCAGTTTGCCTGGCCAGGCTGTGTAAATTATAGCAAGCTGATGGTCTTTGCGAGCACTGTGAAAGGAAGTTCCTGCTTTGATGCTTGTTCCAATGTTGAATTCTCATTGGGAGGAATTTCTTGGGTCCTTGGTTTCAAACAATCTAAAGCCACCCTGTGATGAAAAAGACTGCAGTTGGTCCATTTCTCTCCAAGTCTCAGCAGTGATTCAAAAACCTAATAAAGGGCTTCCCTGGTGGCGCAGCGGTTGAGAGTCCACCCGCCGATGCAGGGGACACGGGTTCGTGCCCCGGTCCGGGAAGATCCCACGTGGCGCGGAGCGGCTGGGCCCGTGAGCCATGGCCGCTGAGCCTGCGCGTCCAGAGCCTGTGCTCCGCAACGGGAAAGGCCACAACAGTGAGAGGCCCACGTACTGGAAAAAAACAAACAAACAAAAAACAACAAACAAACAAACAAAAACCTAATAAAGAATGATGAAGTTGTCAGTTAAAAGAATATTATGCCCTAGGCTTCTCTTCAAGAAGCTCAACCGTCTAATTTTTTGTGCAGACAATCCCCAGTCTATCTGAGTGGCTTCTAGGTGGCAATTTCCTGTTTTCTTCCAAAACAGTATCATCTATCCCGCTTCAGTTTTAAGGACAAGAAGCACACGTATCCATGCATTGAACTAAAAATTTGACCATTAAAGAGTTCTTGTTAAAAGACAAAATTATTAGAAAGGACAAACATTAATTTTTAATGAAACTTTAACCAAGATACCATTGTATACATTTCATAATCTGTAGTTAATAATGTAGAAAAGATAGACTGGCTGCTAAGAAGCGAAAAGGAAAAACTCGTGAGTTGTTTGTGGTCTTAGAACAGAAAAGGGTCCTTGTACTGAGGCCGTCTGTGTGCTTCGGGGCTGAGTCCTTTTACACAGGTCCTGTTCATCCAGTATCTGCTGTTGTGACCCCAGAAATCTCTCCCTCTTATGGAGCTCAGTCTGACTGTGACATCTATCTTGTTGGTCCTCATATCAAGAATTTTTAAAAGGAGGGGGGGATAGCAACACACAGAAACAGAACTCCTCAGCATTTTGTAATAATAGTGCAGCGCGTTTTGCACTCACAGATTCGGTAGTGATGTTTGGCCAGTTCAGCAGTTGATTAAATGGGGCAGCTGTGGGAAGGGGTTGGGGACGGAGGGCTGCTTATGTGGGAATCGAACTGCAGCATACAGTTCATCAAATTATATCGACGTTTTCTCACTGAGAATTCTTTTCTAGGGTTTGTAGAACAGTGTTATCGGAGGATGGCGAAAGTAGTTAATTTTATAAAAAATTATTTAGTGATGTGTATCACGTCGACAGGGAGGAAATGCTTCCTTAGGAAAATTCTCCTGACTGCGCTGAAAAGTTCAGCGTTTCTTTGTGTTGCTGTCGATGTTTTAGATCCCGGTGACCAATCCCCCTGAGATCTTAGTGGATCCTGAAAGGTCATATAACCCTTTCTTTCATCTCGTAGATTATCAAGAGAGAGATGAATGCATTACTGGGAAAAATATGAACATGGTGATAATTCAAAAGGCATTTTAATGTGTTTGTCGTATTAGATTTTATAAGATGTATCATTTTCTAGGTAGAAGTGCAGCTGCAGTTAGCGTGAATTATTCTTTTCATACATAAGAGTCTGAAGACTGATTAGCATATAGCTGAGGGAAGATGCTATTTCTTAGGTTTTCTGTCATTTCCCTAAGAGGAACCGTCACTGCATTACAGACATCTCCGTGATGCTTGGTCTTTCTTTCTCTTGCTTTATTATATTCAGGTAAATGGGGAGATATATTTCCAACTCAGTGCATATTTGTTAAGCACCTACTATGCATAAGGCATGAGGCTAGATGCTGTGGGAAATCCAAGTTAATAGTATTTGCAACACTTGTAACTGGACAGAGGGTTAGTATCTAGGATATGTAAAACCCTTCTATGACTCAAAAAAAATCAGTAAGAAAAAAAAACAACCCATTAGAAAAATCACAAAATACTTAATCATCTTACAGCAGAAGAATGGCCAGTAAAGGTGCAAAAATGCTCAACCTCATTGGTAACCTGAGAAATTGGAATCTGGCTTTCTAGGTTTTCAAGAAGGTTCACTTTTCCACGCAGGAGGCCAAAAAACTTACTGTTTTTTAAATTGACACTTTGCTAGCTTGATTCATAAATTTTATACATTTGGATATATGGTCCATAGGCTTCCATGTATTCTTGGCCAGGGCTGCATATACTCAGGGCAGGCCTATAAATGTATGTTTATATAACTTAAAGAAAAGCAAGGAGGTTCCAAAGACAAAATGCAGGGCAGGGATTACCTTTCTGGGGGTGCCATCAGGGACACACACAGGGGGTCTTCAAGGTAGTGTAATACCGATAATACTCCTTTTCTTGAGCGGGGAGGCATGTATTTAATAAAACTCAATATTTCATGTAAAAAATGCACTATACTCTTGGCTTTCAAACAGGATTAATTTAATAGACACATAACCATATAATTTCACATGGAGACAGTATACGTTTAAATATAAATGTCTTTTGAAATGTATTTGTGAAAAATAAATGAGATCTGTCTTAGTTTCACCCAGCTGTGTGCTGTGCGGTGCATCAGAGCCAAGTAGAGGGTGACGGGGGCAGAAACTGGCAGGAATGGAGCTGACAGTCCTTGAGTTGTCTCTTTCCTACGACACCATTGCCGCATTTTACCCTGTTGAGTATAGACACCATTCTATATAGAAAAAACATCCTCAAAGTTAATGATTGTATTCTTGGAATGCAAATCTATATATTTGTACAACTTTATCTTACCATTTATACTTAGGGGAGAACTTGGGGGAGAGGGATTAATAAATTATAAATATTGCCACTTTATTAATAATTGGCTGCTATCCTAGCTCCTAGGAATGCTTATTTGGATACAGACATGGGCTGTCTAAATATAGGGACACCACGTTCTTAAGAAAATGTCTAAAAAATAAATGTCTTGAGTTTTACATCTCACATCTCTACTAGTTTTAACTTGTCAGTCTAGTGACTCAAATATATAATTCTTCCAGATCATGTATGGAAATGTAATCATAAGTCCAAACTCCAATTAATAAAATTCAGAATTGGCCTAAAATCATTTGCTTGATAGCCCTAAAATAATTGATATTTTCATCTCTAGCGGTTATTGTTTAATGTGTTCATTATTATGTGGGCTTACAATGAAAGTGTTTCGATTGTTTCTGCATAAATGACAGAAGAGAGAACTATAAAATCTTGGAAAGACAGCTTTATATTGCCAGTACACTCTGTGTTAAGGACACAGCATACTTTCCACTGCACTGAGCTCTGAGTTGATATGATTTAGAAAATTCTTGGTGATGGTAATGGAGGAGGACTAAACAAGATATTACTGAATTTTATTTGTTTAGTTATTTAGTTGGTTAGATAATCAGTTAGTCATTCATTTCTTTTTTTTTTTATTCTTTTTTTTTCCTTTTTTCTCCCCCCCTGCCATAGGATAGGAGCGTGGGCCACTTCCCCAGTTCACTGACAATTCTCTATATTTGCATCAAACTTCAGTGTGTGTGTTAAAACATAGGTTCCCGGGTCCCACCACCAGAGATGGTCCCAGAATCTGCATTTTAGCAAGAACCCTAGGTGATTCAAGTGCAAAGGCCCCTGACCATACATTGAGAGACATGGCACCGCAAGACATGAGTGTAAACTGAGCTATCAGCGGAGCCTTTAAATTCTTCCCCAAGAATTAAAAGTATTATGTCCTAAACTTCCCAAGTGAAAGAGTAAAACTGATAAATATGAAAGCCAACTTCCACTCCCTTACAAATCATTTTCCTCTGAGACACATTGCTGCAAAAAGCAGTCTTTCCTTTCAGAAGATGTTTTTCAGATCTAAGGGGAATTGTTAGCCAAAGAGGAAATTTTAGAAGACCTTAATTCCAACCAACCTTTCTACCATTCTGTGGTCAGTGTAAGTGGGAGAATAAACATATTTCAAAGCTTAATGAAGGTTGCTACATGTGGAGTGATTCAGGTACCCAAAACTTGCGTTTATCATCACTTATGTTCTTCTGCTTTATAATGAAAATAGAGTCACCAAAGAGAGACAGGGAGATGATTATGTAATTAAATGCAGTACTTAATGCACTATTTTACATAATTTTGCCTAAACTTCTTAGACTGCTGGTCCCCAACATGGCTTTTCAGGAGATATGAAAGTCTCAAAACAACATTTTAATATTAATTGAAAAAAATAAATGACAGCATTTTTAAACATTAGGGAACAAGGGAATTTAAACACAGTTCTATCTCATAAAAATTCCAAAAACTCTGCAAATCACTGGTCTAGACCTGGAGGAATGGAGGGTGGCAGGTTGAACTTGAACTACACCAGGCAAAATGCTCAGTGTCTGAGCCCACGACACTAAGACTGTTACTCTTCAAGTGAACACATTTAAGATGAGAGTGTTGAAGCAGAAAGGAAAAAGAAAAACAAAACACATTGCCTTTTTGTCCGGGTAGCATCAAGCTAGCAATCGTGGACAGTTAGGAAATGGGTACCAACATACTGAGTTTGTAGAGGTTTTACTCCTTGAAAGACTAAATCATTTTTCTTTTACTATGCAGACATAGGGCTTCCCTGGTGCCACAGTGGTTAAGAGTCCGCCTGCCAATGCAGGGGACACAGGGTAGGTCATCATGGTTCTTAGCAGTAATTATTTTAAAAATTGAATTACTATGATGTATCTTTACTGTTACTGCAATAAGGATACATTCCCATGTTTCGAGATTCAAAATATGCTAAAGTATGTTCAGGGTAAAGTCTCCTCCTAACTCTTCCCATTCCATCTGTTTCCCTTTCCTGGATCAAATGATGTTTTCACTGTCTTCTGAACATTTCCAGAAAGATTCTCTTCACATATACACATATGCATTTTATTTTATTTTTTTTCTCAGAGCTGTGTGAACATCACAATAAGTTTTAGAACATTTTCTTTTTGTCTTTTTTGAATTTTATTTATTTTTTATACAGCAGGTTCTTATTAGTCATCCATTTTATACACATCAGTGTATACATGTCAATCCCAATCTCCCACTTCATCCCACCCCCAGCCCCCGCCGCTTCCCCGCCTTGGTGTCCATATGTTTGTTCGCTACATCTGTGTCTCAACTTCTGCCCCGCACACCAGTTCATCTGAACCATTTTCTAGGGTCCACATATCTGCGTTAGTACACGATATTTGTTTTTCTCTTTCTGACTTACTTCACTCTGTATGACAGTCTTTAGATCCATCCACATCTCTACAGATGACCCAGTTTCGTTCCTTTTTATGGCTGAGTAATATTCCATTGTATATATGTACCACATCTTCTCTATCCACTCATCTGTTGATGGACACTTAGGTTGCTTCCATGACCTGGCTATTGTAAATAGTGCTGCTGTGAACATTGGGGTGCATGTATCTTTTGAATTATCGTTTTCTCTGGGTATATGCCCAGTAGTAGGATTGCTGGGTGGTATGGTAGCTCTATTTTTAGATTTTTAAGGAACCTCCATACTGTTCTCCATAGTGGCTGTATCAATTTACATTCCCACAACAGTGCAAGAGGGTTCCCTTTTCTCCACACTCTCTCCAGCATTTGTTGTTTCTAGATTTTTTGATGACGCCCATTCTAACTGGTGTGAGGTGATACCTCACTGTAGTTTTGATCTGCATTTCCCTAATAATTAGTGATGTTGAGCTGCTTTTCATGTGCTTCTTGGCCATCTGTGTGTCTTCTTTGGAGAAATGTCTATTTAGGTCTTCTGCCCATTTTTAAATTGGGTTGTTTGTCTCCTTAATATTGAGCTGCATGAGGTGTTTATATATTTTGGAGATTAATCCTTTGTCCGTTGCTTCTTTTGCAAATATTTTCTCCCATTCTGAGGGTTGTCTTTTCATCGTGTTTATGGTTTCCTTTGCTGTGCAAAAGCTTTTAAGTATCATTAGGTCCCATTTTTTAATTTTTGGTTTTATTTCCATTATTCTAGGTGGTGGGTCAAAAGAGATCTTGCTGTAATTTATGTCAAAGAGTGCTCTTCCTATGTTTTCCTCTAAGAGTTTTATACTGTCCCGTCTTCCATTTAGGTCTCTTATCCATTTTGAGTTTATTTTTGTGTATGGTGTTAGGGAGTGTTTTAATTTCATTCTTTTACATGTAGCTGTCCAGTTTTCCCAGCACCACTTATTGAAGAGACTGTCTTTTCTCCACTGTATATCCTTGCCTCCTTTGTCATAGATTTGTTGACCATAGGTGCGTGTGTTTATCTCTGGGCTTTCTATCTTGTTCCATTTATCTGTGTTTCTGTTTTTGTGTCAGTACCATATTGTCTTGATTACTGTAGCTTTGTAGTGCAGTCTGAAGTCAGGGAGTATGATTCCTCCAGCTCCATTTTTTTCCCTCAAGACTGCTTTGGCTATTTGGGGTCTTTTGTGTCTCCGTACAAATTTTCAGATTTTTTTGTTCTAGTTCTGTAAAAAATGCCATTGGTAATTTGATAGGGATTGCATTGAATCTGTAGATTGCTTTAGGTAGTAGAGTCATTTTCACAATATGGATTCTTCCAATACAGGAACATGGTATATCTCTCCATCTGTTGGTATCATCTTTAATTTCTTTCATCAGTGTCTTATAGTTTTCTGCATACAGGCCTTTTGTCTCCCTAGGTAGGTTGCTTCCAAGGTATTTTATTCTTTTTGTTGCAGTGGTAACTGGGAGTGTTTCCTTAATTTCTCTTTCAGATTTTTCATCATTTGTGTATAGGAATGCAAGAGATTTCTGTGCATTAATTTTGTATCCTGCAACTTTACCATATTCATTGATGAGCTCTAGTAGTCTTCTGGTGGCATCTTTAGGATTCTCTATAGTATCATGTCATCTGCGAACAGTAACAGTTTTACTTCTTTTCCAATTTGTATTCCTTTTATTTCTTTTTCTTCTCTGATTGCCGTGGCTAGGACTTCCAAAACTATGTTGAATAATGGTGGCGAGAGTGGACCTCCTTGTCTTGTTCCTGATCTTAGAGGAAATGCTTTCAGTTTTTCACCATTGAGAGTGATGTTTGCTGTGGGTTTGTCATATGTGGCCTTTATTATGTTGCAATAGGTTCCCTCTATGCCCACTTTCTGGAGAGTTTTTATCATAAATGGGGGTTGAATTTTGTCAAAAGCTTTTTCTGCATCTCTTGAGATGATCATATGGTTCTTATTCTTCAGTTTGTTAATATGATGTATCACATTGATTGATTTGCATATATTGAAGAATACTTGCATCCTTGGGATAAATCCCACTTGATCATGGTTTATGATTCTTTTAATGTGTTGTTGGATTCTGTCTGCTGATATTTTGTTGAGGATTTTTCCATCTGTATTCATCAGTGATATTGTTCTATATTTTTCTTTTTTTGTAGTATCTTTGTCTGGTTTTGGTATCAGGGTGATGGTGGCCTCATAAAATGAGTTTGGTAGTGTTCCTTCCTCTGCAATTTTTTGGAAGAGTTTGAGAAGGATGGGCGTTAGCTCTTCTCTGAATGTTTGATAGAATGCACCTGTGAAGCCATCTGGTCCTGGACTTTTGTTTGTTGCAAGATATTTAATCACAGTTTTAATTTCATTTCTTGTGATTGATCTTTTCATGTTTTCTATTTCTTCCTGGTTTGGTCTTGGAAGGTTATACCATTCTAAGAATTTGTCCATTTCTTCCGGCTTGTGCATTTTATTGGCATGGAGTTGCTTGTACTAAGCTCTTAGGATGGTTTGTATTTCTGTGGTGTCTGTTGTAACTTCTCCTTTTTCTTTTCTAATTTTATTGATTTGAGTCCTCTCCCTCTTTTTCTTGATGAGTCTGGCTAATGGTTTATCGATTTTGTTTATCTTCTCAAAGAACCAGCTTTTAGTTTTATTGATCTTTGCTGTTATTTTCTTTGTTTCTCTTTCATTTATTTCTTGTCTGATCTTTATGATTTCTTTCCTTCTGCTAACTTTGGGGTTTGTTTGTTGTTCTTTCTCTGGTTCCTTTAGGTGTAAGGTTACATTGTTTCTTTGAGATTTTCCTTGTTTCTTGAAGTAGGGTTGTATTGCTATAAACTTCCCTCTTAGAACTGCTTTTGCTGCATCCGATAGGTTTTGGATTGTCGTGTTTTAGTTGTCATTTGTCTCTAGGTATTTTTTGATGTCCTCTTGGATTTCTTCAGTGATCTCTTATTTAGTAATGTATTGTTTAACCTCCATGTGTTTGTGTTTTTTACGTTCTTTCCCCTGTAATTGACTTCCAATCTCATAGCATTGCGGTCAGAAAAGATGCTTGATATGATTTCAATTTTCTTAAATTTACTGAGGTTTCATTTGTGACCCAGGATGTGATTTGTCCTGGAGAATGTTCCGTGTGTACTTGAGAAGAAAGTGTAATCTGCTGTTTTTGGATGGAATGTCCTATAAATATCAATTAAATCTAGCTGGCCTATTGTGTCATTTAAAGCTTGTGTTTCCTTATTAATTTTCTGTTTGGATGATCTGTCCATTGGTGTAAGTGAGGTGTTAAAGTCCCCCACTATTATTGTGTTACTGTCGATTTCCTCTTTTATAGCTGTTAGCAGTTGCCTTATGTATTGTGGTGCTCCTGTGTTGGGTGCGTATATATTTACAATTGTTATATCTTCTTCTTGGATTGATCCCTTGATCATTATGTAGTGTCCCTCCTTGTCTCTTAACATTCTTTATTTTAAAGTCTGTTTTATCTGATATGAGTATTGCTACTCCAGCTTTCTTTTGATTTCCATTTGCATGGAATATCTTTTTCTATCCCCTCACTTTCAGTCTGTATGTGTCCCTAGGTCTGAAATGGGTCTCTTGTAGACAGCATATAAATGGGTCTTGTTTTTGTGTCCATTCAGTGAGCCTGTGTCTTTTGGTTGGAGCATTTAATCCATTCACGTTTAAGGTAATTATCGCTATGTGTGCTGCTATTACTATTTTCTTAATTTCTTAAGGACTTGGGTGGCTGTTTCTTTTCCCGTGTTAGGGAAGTTTCTGACCATAATCCCTTCAAATATTTTCTTGGGTCTTTTCTCTCTTCTCTCTCTGGGACCCCTATAATGCGAATGTTGCTGCATTTAATGTTGTCCCAGAGGTCTCTTAGGCTGTCTTCATTTCTTTTCATTCTTTTCTCTTTATTCTGTTCTGCAGCAGTGAATTCCACCATTCCCTCTTCCAGGTCACTTATCTGTTCTTCTGCCTCAGTTATTCTGCTATTGATTCCTTCTAGTGTATTTTTCATTTCAGTTATTATATTGTTCATCTCTGTTTGTTTGTTCTTCAATTCTTCTAGGTGTTTGTTCTTTAATTCTTCTAGGTCTTTGTTAAACATTTCTTGCATCTTCTCAGTCTTTGCCTCCATTGTTTTTCCAAGGTCCTGGATCACCTTCACTATCATTATTCTGAATTCTTTTTCTGGAAGGTTGCCTATCTCCACTTCATTTAGTTGTTTTTCTGGGGTTTTATCTTGTTCCTTCATCTGGTGCATAGCCCTCTGCCTTTTCAGCTTGTCTGTCTTTCTGTGAATGTGGGTTTTGTTCCACAGGCTTCAGGATTGTATTTCTTCTTGCTTCTGCTGTCTGCTCTCTTGAGGATCCACATATGCATTTTATTAATTTCCCTTTTCCCTTTAATTTTCCATTATCTTCATTCTGTGTGTTTACTTACTGGGGTATTTTTGAGGTCATTTTTAGTAAATGGAGCCTCGTCCTTTTTTTCCCCCTTTGTTAAGAGCTACATTACATGCCTTTTAATTTTTTTAAACAGATCTACATGCGATAGTTTGCATTTAGAGCATTACCTGGAGCCCAGCACATGGAGGGTGTACAGTAACTGTTAGTCGCCTTCCTTTTGCCCCGTATTTTAGAGATATTTGAGAGTTGAGCCGCAAACCAGAGGCATGATCTGAATCATCTGTCTTGTTCATCCAGCTTTTACCTTGATGCCTGGTTCTGTAACCTTTGCTCACATCCTGTCCTCGGTTCTGTCCTGTCCTGCTTCCTCTAACTGCCTCTCTCTCCAACCTATGAGGACCTGCTCTCATTGCCCTTTGTCCCCACTGGGACTGACCCTCTGCTTACCCCTCCCAGTCCTGTCTCGGGCAGGACCCCTTGGTTGAGGAAGGTCCCAGAGGTGCTTCCAGCTGACAGGCAGGCAAACAAGCAACAGGAAGTGGAATGGAGAAGCCACACTTTTGGAGGTTGAGGGCTCAACTGTCTTCACTTGACTAGTTGCCATCCTGATATTCCTAATGTGGGTCTTGGTCCAGCGTCAGTGAAGACATTCTGATGATATACACAATAGTCGACTAAATCAGAAACCTGGATCAGTAACTGCTTCCTCTATAACAGATGCCTTGTCCTTTGTTTCAGAAGAGTCAGTGGAGACTATTAAGCAGATTTGTAGCAATAACTTTGACTCATGGCTACACTAACAGCTTTGTGTCTGTGCTTTTGCAGTTTTGCCAAGAGAGAGAAAATTGATGTCATGCTTTACTGATTCAAATCTGCTTTACATCCTTCTTTCTAAAACACAAAAGAGTTGTGGCAACCTTCCCAACTAATGGAAGATATCCAGAGAAAAAGCCAGTGACTATCGGATTCTGGCCACACTGTCTATGGAACAGTCACTTAAGAAGCATTAGGTTTAAATGGCTTACTCTAGAATGTTCTCTCAGACTTATCTGATGCAAAAAATCTTCCAAATACCCTTGAAAATATGTATTCTGGAATTGAAAACATGAGTATCAGAATCAATCCATGACACATAGCTGTGAAAGTAATAGACAAAAACAATACTGGGATTTCTGTAATTTAAAATGATAAAACAATTGGGAAAGAAAAATTAGAATCTTAACAGGGAATACTATTCTTATTAATTTTTGTAAGTAATCCTGTCTTCCCTATTTAATAATTATCATAATGAATATTTTAAAGTGTTCATGAGATTTATGACTTTATACATTTTCGGTCTTCAACATTTTACATAAATTTCATAACTAAGATTAAGTGTAAATGAGTTAGACTCCAAATAAAATAAGACCTTTAGAAACAAATGAATCAACCCCTAACTTGTACATGTCTACTAAATACAATATGATTATAAAGACATTATAAAACAAATAGTACAAAAAACAGATTTCATAGAAGATACAATGTTTTGAGTAAAATGTCTGTAAACAGCAGTATTCCACACTTAAGTGCATTGATGAAATAGAAAAGAATCATTGACACCTTGTCATATTGTGAATAAATGAGTTTCGGGACAAGAAGACTTTGTTTTGAATTTTGCTCTGCCTCTTAGTAATAACTCTGGAAGCTTGGGCACACTGCTCTATCTTTCTGAACCCCAGTTTCCTCACATATAAAAATTTGCTAATTTTTAATAATAATTCAAAATTAATTTCATAAGACTCAAGTGATACAATGAAAGAAAAGTAGTTAGATAGTATATTGTTAGCAAATTATGTCGTACAGGCCCCCCCGCCCCCCGCCTTGGGCCGTAGCCCAACCACGGCCCCTGCCTTGGTGGGAAAGATTCTTTTTCTATTCACGGTTATGCAGCCAAAAACAAAACCGAAGCTGAGATTGAAGCAACACAAACTTTATTCAACGGTCAGAGAGTGGAGAAGCAGGAACTTAGTTCACAAATCACCTTCTCGCCCAGGGGCACAATTAAGGCAAGATGTAAGGGCGAGGTTAATGAGGGGGAGGCATAACATTGGTTTTCTGGGCTTCTCCCTGGGGTAGAAGGTGCTGCCTCTTTTCTGCCTTGTATGGTCCCTGAGCATCTGGGTTGAAAGCGGGTGGAACCATCATGGCGGGGATGGGCAGAGACCTTAACCTGATTGGCTGGTGGTGAGGTCATTGGGAGTCGGCATCATCAGCCATCTGGTTCTAGCCGGTCTGGGGTCTAGTGCTTGTGGGCAGCATGCAGTTAACTTCTCCCACCTGGTGGGGATTTCAGTATCTGCAAAACTGCTGAAAGGACGTGGCTCAGGATATTATCTGTAGCCCTTGAGGAGGAACTGAAGGTCCTTGATTTTTTTCAGTGCCTAAACTATTATTCCTTTGTCTTGTTTGTTTTCCTTTCTTTCTGCATTTTCTCATTTTTCTGATTAAATTTATTCTTTGGCCATCGGGGTAGGCCTAGGAGGCTAGAGCTCTTCAGCCGTGTGGCAGGCGGAGCACATGGAGGGGGTGTGTTCCTGAAGCCCCCATAGCGTCCTGCTCAGTTACAGTGTGTAGGACACCTGGGAGATCTCCACTGGATGTTAGTTTTCTAAAAATGGAGAGTGTAGAAATAGTGAAACAGGTGGTTAAGACATTTAGTATTTAATGGTTAGACTGAGCTCCCCCAACTGGAAATAAGGTACCAGTCCATTTGTTTCTTCGTAATTATTTATTGAGCGTTTCTTTCTTTGTTTCATGTGCTTCAGTGGACACTAGAGGTTCAGAAACTTAGTTTTCTGGAGAAAAAGGAAGAAGAGAGCTTAGTGTGTTGCCAAGGTGGGGGCTGGGTGTCAGGGGTTTCAGTGGGGCATGCGTGAACGTCTGTGCTGAGACCACGAGGACCGAAAGGCTGTGTGTGTCTGGGGCCTTATCCTGGGGGCACGTCCCAGGGCTGCAGAGGAGTCCTCTGTCTTAAGGAGACTCGAGCTTCTCTGGGCCCGGAGTAATGGGCTCGGGCAGGGGCCTGCTGACCACCGCAGGGGTCCAGAGGGGGCGGTGACGTTGTAGGTGGGATTGGAGCCGCACAGGTGGGGAGAAGGTTGTAAGCCCTGGGCATCTCCCTACTGGAAAACTGACAGGTTTACAGCAGGTTGGTCATGAGGGATTAGAGAAAGAAAGGAAGCAAAGATACCTCCAAAAGTCTGGCCTCGGAGACTGGAAGGATGAATTTTTTTTTATATTGGGGTATAGTTGATTTACAGTGCTGTGTTAGTTTTAGGTGTACAGCACAGTGATTCAGTTTTACGTACATATTTGTGTATATATGTGTATATACATTCTTTTCAGATTCTTTTCCATTATAGATTATTACAAGATATTGAGTTGAGTGCCCTGTGCTATACAGTAGGTCCTCGTTGATCATGTATTTTATGTGTAGTAGTGTGTATATGTTAATCCCAAATCCTAATTTATCCCTCCCTGCCTTTTTCCCCTTTGGTAACCATAAGTTCGTTCTCTGTGTCTGTGAGTCTGCTTCTGTTCTGTAAATAAGTTCATTTGCACCATTTTTGTTTGTTTGTTTCAAAATAAATAAATTTATTTATTCATTTATTTATTTATGGCTGCACTGGGTCTTCGTTGCTGCACGTGGGCTTTCTCTAGTTGTCTTTCTTTGTCTGGCTTACTTAGTATGTTAATTTCTATGTGGAATCTAAAAAAAAAATGATGCAGGGCTTCCCTAGTGGCGCAGTGGTTAACAATCTGCCTGCCAGTGCAGGGGACACAGGTTCGAGCCCTGGTCCGGGAAGATCCCACATGCCACGGAGCAACTAAGCCCGTGTGCCACAATTATTGAGCCTGCACTGTAGAGCCGACGAGCCACAGCTACTGAGTCCGCGTGCCACAACTACTGAAGCCCTCGTTCCTAGAGCCCGTGCTCCGCACAAAGAGCAGCCCCTGCTCACCGCAACTAGAGAAAGCCCGCGTGCAGCCAGGAAGACCAAACGCAGCCAAGACTAAATAATATAAATAAAAATAAATTTACAAAAAAAAGGAAAAAGAAAAAGAAAAGTGGCTCACGCTTTATGATTTATTTTAATTATGAAAATTAGTTTGGAAATGTTTTAATTAACTCTAAATAAATCGCATCCAAATAGATATGGATCATTTAATTGTAAATGAATTTTACATGTTTTGCAAATTATCTGAAGTATGATTATGTGGTTTTAACATTAATAATTTTTAAAGCTAGAAATACAGCCCACCACCTCCACCAGACTCCAATTTCACAATGTCAGTGTGCTTAAAGTAAGTCAAAACTAAAAAGTGGCCCTTGGTATCCACAGATTACTGTTGTCAGTGGAGTTTGCATGATCTATGTAAAAAATAATATTCTATTTATTCACAGTAACCTTACCTATTTTAGAATCATGTTGAAGGATTGCTGAGGCTTTGATGGGATTCTTCAAAATGACATTTCAGATTTAGTTCTTGTAGATTAGCTGGTGGGCTCTGCCCCTTTATATTACATTTCAGTTTACTGTTTAACCCATGAATACTTCCAAGGCAGTAGTTTTATGTTTTAAAGAACTGTTAAATTTGTACACATGAATAAGCAAAATTTGTTCATCATAAATATTTCTTAGTTATAGCTAAATTAAATTTATAATTAAGTTTTTGAAAATGTATTTAGGTATTTTCTGTAGTCAAAATGCTCGTGTTATAATTTTCCTTGGAAAAAATTGTTTTGTTTACCCTCGAAACTTAAAAATAACTTTCCATTGAAGTTATCCTTTTTCAATTTTGAGTCCATCTTTTTCAGTGGCAGTTAAATCAACTGGGGATCAGACCACTTTTGTTTTCTCCCATTGCCTCATGATAATATATTTAGGGCAAATTTATTTGGATGAACTTTAATTCAGGAATAGTGAGCAAGTATTTTCCTTTACATTACATACAGATTTTATTTTATTTTTTTATTAAGTTACTTGATAACGTTTAAGATTTTGAGTGAGAAGTTTCCCCTTGTTCCAGTGACAACCTGTAATGAGGTAAATCGGTACAGGAAGTCATACATACGAAAGAGTTCCATTCCCAGAGCGCGTTCGTAAGTCCAATTTGTTCATAAGTCCAACAAAGTTAGCCTAGGTACCCAACTAACACAATCGGCTATATAGTACTGTCCTGTACTAGGTTTATAATACTTTTCACACAAATAATACATAAAAAACAAACACAAAAAATAAAGAAAACATTTCTAATCTTACAGTACAGTGCCTTGAAAAGTACAGTAGTGCAGTACAACAGCTGGCACACGGGCTGGCATCGAGGAAACAGGCAAGAAGAGTTACTGACTGGAGAGGGGAGAGGAGGTGGGAGATGGTAGAGCTGAAGGATCGTCGGCTCTAGGAGACGGAGGGCATGCTTCAGTTTCATTCACACGTGACGTGGATGGCACAGGTTCTGGTTCCTTGCTGGATTCAATTCTATCTACCCTCTTGAAAAAACGATCCAGTGATGTCTGGGTAGCAGCTCTTTTTTTTCTCGTCATAGATGACACGGTAGCACTGGACTGCATTCTGAACGGCTGCTGCAACCTTTGTGTACCGTTCTTCGTTCGGGTCCTGTGCCTCAGAAACTAACAGTGCCTCCTCAGATAGAGAAAGTCCCCTGCCGTTCCCTGCATCGTGAACCTCTTCGGTTCTTCAGTTACGTCTTCCTCTTATCTCTCTTCATCCTTTCTCTGGGCACATTTGCATCTTTGGAAGTTCGCAAGGGGAAGGTTCATATGTAGGGGACTTACTGTACTTTGTACTTAGCTAAGACATGTCCCCCACTTAAGGAGTCGCTTACTCTGCAGGGTGGAAGTGTTGGGTATGCTTCGGAGCTATTTCTTGATAATTACGGGCATTGTGCTTGGAAATGGTAACATGCCCATGTGAGCATGCCTGAGCCACTGTTTGTGGTTCAAAATGAGAAAGGCAAATGTTTTCAGGCACAGTTTACTCAAGCTACTGAATTAATTATTTTTAGTGTGACTGAAATCAAGTGTGGTTTAATTCAGAGATCAAGATGTCGCACATCCAGTAATTTTATACATTGTTAGAAGTCGTCTCCGTATCGTTATGTGTTTTGCAGTATTTCATATAGTTTAGTGCATTGCTAAGGCTGTAGAGTAATGGGCTTCATTGTTGATCAACAATTCAAAAATAAAGCCTCACAGTGTTTACTTAAAGTAAATAATGTTGAAGCAAAACTGGGCAAAATTTAATATGTATTAAGTAGATTATTGTACATTTTTGACACAGGCTACCGAGCTTTTTATTTTAGACATTGAAGAGTGATCAATTTGAAAATCATGATTTATGCTTTTGTTTTTCCCTCATGAAGTGTTAGAAGTGGTTGACGTTCTCTTGATTTGACAGTTTTTCTTTATGATGCTCTTGTCAAGACAGGCAGCCCCTACTTGGGATGGAGTATTTGGAAGATGCCAGCTCTGCTGTTCGGAGTGTCATCATTTCACTTTACAGTGTTGCTGTGTGATGAAGACCAGCTGGTGCATTTACATTTCTTATTGAAATTTCCATCTGATTCACTATTGTGATGTGTGCTTTTGTTCAGAAACACTTAATCATTCTTACGTAGCAGGGCCTTCTGAACCACTGAAGGCTTTCTCTTTCACTGACTAATTTGAGCTGTCAATCTCCTGGTTTGGAAGACATTCCAGCTTGTTGTATTATCAGTGTTTGTTTGCACAGGAAGTGATGTACCACAGAGGCTGAATTTATAGGAACGGTTTGCATTCGACTAATGAGCACTGCTGCTTCTTCCATGATGCTGTTATTGTATAACTTGGATTAATACAATTATTGTGCCCCTGTGTAGTGCTGATTCTCTCTTGTAACATCTCAGGGGCCAGCAGGGAATCACTACCTTTCTTGCAAAGTGAAAGTTGCCTGTGCCTTGTGCCTTGGTTGTATTCCTTTATTCTAAAGATAGTGGACCTTAACCTGCCACTAGTAATTTCACACAGATTAACGCTGCTTTTGCCATTGTTGAAAATTGTTTTAACATTTGTGTTTGGTCTCTCTCTGTTTTTTGTTTTTTTGTTTTTTTTGGATGCACCACACGGCACTTGGGATCTTAGTTCCCAGACCAAGGATTGAACCTCTACCCCCTGCAGTGGAAGCGCAGAGTCTTAACCACTGGACCAACCACTAGGGAACTCCCTGTGTTTGGTCTTAAGCTGAAACTAGTCATGTCTAGGATGTTTCAGGAAAGTGCATCACAAAATATATCACTTTTATTGCACTTATGGAGTATTAGCTTAATTATATGAGTTATATTCTTAACCATTTCATGTGTTGGGTTATAACTTTCTTCAGATTCAAATCTAACACGTAGTTTTGGGCAAATAAAAGCTATTCACGGAAAATCAAGAATGAAAAATATGTTTTCATTGAATACTTTAAGATATCTTTCATGATGATGATAAGAAAAACTATTCTTTTGAAAAGAGGAAGCATATATGACTCCATCCCTTTTACGAAGTGGGAGAATTAGGGACACTTTAAACACAAGAATGAATGAAACCACTTCCGTAAGATAATCTCCAAATTCCTGTTAAAAGCAGTTTTCTCGCTTTTCCTCTCTTCTGACTCCTGAAATAATCAAGCACTTTAAAAGACATGAAAAATAAATCTCTTTTATTAATGCGCTGAACACCACCAATATGTCAGTGAAGCATAGGGACAGAGAAGGCAAAATAAAAAGGCGCGTTAGTAAAATTCTTGACATATTCATGAAAAATCTAGGGGAGCTACCTACACAAATATTTATGCATCGGAAAACTTACGAATCATTTACCCTTCTTGTCCTCTGTGTCACATCTTGGTGATACCTGTAGATCATCATTCTGAATCGTGTATATTACACATTGAAATTAAATGCCAGAAAATGGCTATGCCTGTCATCTATTTCCACTTTCTCAGTTTGGAGCTGGGACTGTACTAAATGACTCTGGTATATTTTATGGTTTTAGGATGATGTCACTTTTATGATATACTACAAGTTCTCAAGTCCTGCGTTACTCTATTTTCTGAAATCGTTTTTCTGGAATCTGTACTTATCTGTAGACTTTTAAGAGAGTATGATGGTGCATCGATATTATAGCCTCACTGGAGTTCAAAAGAAGTGTAGACACTCGGTAATAAAGTCCTCAGCCTCTGTAATAACATGCCAGACATGAATATTAAAGAGAAGGAACCAAAGTCAGCCTGAAGGTCTAGGTAACTGGTAACTGACCAAAAACAGAAAATGCCCATGTGTGGGTGAGAAAGTTAGTGAACTGCTGCATCCAGATTCCAGGATGTGAGTCAGACAGTGTGGCAGCTGTTATCAGAGGCTGGACCAAGGCTGCATAGGACTGTGATCCCCAAGGAGGGGAACCACATTAACTGGGCATCGGACAGCTGTCCGGATGGAGCCCGGAGCGGATTGGACAGCGTGGGCTGGGGAGGCAGAGCTCGAATTTGGGGCTGCTGAGGTGTAAAAATTTGAAGATCCAGCTCATAAAGAAAAGGGAGCGACAGAGGGGAGAGGCTTCATAAATCTGCACAGGGAGGTCTCTCATATTTGCCGAATACACAAGATGACCAAGTGCAGGGCAAGATGTGGCTCCTAGGGCATGCATCCACTGGAGATTCTGGAGGACACCCCATGTTGGTAGGAGTCTCACAAGATGAGCCCAGAGGCCCTTTCTGGCACCTATAGGGGCTCAGTGGACCTCTAGTGAACCAGGCTTTGAAGGCTGGGCTAATTTAATACTTGAACAGTATTCTCCAAGCAAGATCCCAGAATTCCTGGGGATCTCTAAGACCCTTCTAGGGGGTCAGTGAGGTCAAACTACTTAATAGTGGTAATAATAATGACGATGATAATGATAGATATTTGTCCTTTTTCACTGTGTTAACATTTGCAGTTATGTCTCCAAAGCATGGTGAGTCAAACTTCTGAAATTAATTAATTAATTTCAGTTAAGGCCTCGCCAACTACCTACGGCAGTGGTCATTTTATTCGTCACTGTCGTGAAACTGAGTAGAAAATAACAGCTTCACTTGAGTATCCTTGATAAATTCATAAAATATATTATCTGTATGATGAAATTGGAAATATGCTTAAAATCTTTTGCTGCAAAATGAAGTAAAATGGTTGTCTCGAGGGGCAGCACTTATATGGTTGAGCTGCAAGCAGAACTAGCCAGTGCTTTCACAGAATAACAATTTTTTTATGAAACAATGATTAACAGAAAACTATGGTTATTCTGATTGGGGAATTGAAGGGCATATTCTCAGTAAGAAATGAAGTAAGTGACAGGCTTACTTTCCAAATAACAAAGAACATAAATAAACAGAATAAATATCCTGTTTACTCATATTTCTGTTTGTCTCTCCAAATTGTATATATTGTTATCCACCTGCCAAAAATGGATCAACAAGATGGTCCTGCTTACTATTTTAGTAAATAGCAGGAAAATACAGGATGAAAATTACTTCCAGAGAGAGTTGGCGGGTCTGATTTCAAGTGTGACAGAAGTCGTAGAGCTCCCAGGACCCAGGGTCCCCACAGCCAGCTGCCCCGGGATCCAGCGCATGCACCCGTGGCCAGCAGCCTCCCCATGAGGCAGGGCCTGGCAGCTACCAGACTGGGGGACCTGCATCACCTACCAGTGCACTCACAATAGTCAGCCCTGTGTGACAGAAGAGCCCACAAAGCCCACGTAGGGGACAACCCTGGAGCGTGTAGCTCTGCTTACCAGAGGGGAGTGCACTGCTGGGACGCACAGGACATTTCCTCTATAAGGCCACTTCTCCAAGGTCTGGAAGCATTATCAACCTACCTGATACATACAAATGAGATGACAGATGACAAGGAACAAGACAAAAACACAGAAGAACTAAGCAAAGTGGAGATAAGCAATCTGCCTGATAAAGAGTTTATGGTAATGACCATAAAGATGCTCAGAGGGATTTCCCTGGTGGTGCAGTGGTTAAGAATACACCTGCCAATGCAGGGGACACGGGTTCGAGCTGTGGTCCGGGAAGATCCCACATGCCACGGAGCAACTAAGCCTGTGTAACACAATTAGTGAGCCTGCGCTCTGGAGCCCACGCGCCACACCTACGGAAGCCCACGCGCCTGGAGCCCGTGCTCCGCAACAAGAGAAGCCATCACAATGAGAAGCCCGCGCACTGCAACGAAGCTTAGCCCCCACTTGCCACAACTAGAGAAAGCCTGCACGCAGCAACAAAGACCCAATGAAGCCAAAAAAAAAAATTAATTAATTAATTAATTTTTAAAAGATGCTCAGAGAACTCGGGAGAAGAATGGATGAACACAGAAGACTTACAAAGAGTTAGAAGATGTACAGAAGGAACAAACAGAGCTGAAGAATACAGTAACTGAAATAAAAAATACGTTAGAAGGAATCAACAGCACTGAGGAACAGATCAGTGAGCTGGAAGGCAGAGTAGTGAAAATCACCAAAACTGAACAGAAAAAAAGAAAAAAGAATTGAAATAATGAGGACTGTTTCAGACACCTCTGGGACAATATCAAGCATACTAATATTCTCATTATAGGGTCGCAGAAGGAGGAGAGAGTCAGAAAGGGGCAGAGAACATATTTGAAGCAGTTATGGCTGAAAACTTCCCTAACCTGGGGGACAAGACAGACATCCAGGTCCAGGAAGCACAGAGAGTCCCAAACGAAATGAACCCAAAGAGGACCACACCAAGACACATTGTAATTAAAGTGGCAAAATTTAAAGAGAGAGAAGACTGATTTCTCAAAAAAACTAAAAATAGAACTCCCATATGTTCCAGAAATCTCACTTCTGGGTATTTATCCAAAGAAAACAAAAACACTAATTCAAAAAATATGCACCCCAGTGTTCATAGCAGCATTATTTATAATAGCCAAGATATGGAAGCAACCTAAGTAAGTGTCCATGGACAGACGAATGGATAAAAATGATGTGATATATATAAAAGATGGAGTATTATTCAGCCATGAAAAGAATGAAATAACGCCGTTTGCAGCAACACAGGTGGACTTGGAGGGCATTACACTAAGTGAAATAAGTCAGACAGAGAAAGACAAATACTGTATGGTTTCACTTATATGTGGAATCAAAAGGGCAAAACAAATGAACAAACAGAACAAATGGGTGGTTTCCAGGGGGAGGGGGTTTTGGGGGGCAAAATAGGAGGTGAAGGGGATTAAGAGGTACAAACCTCCAGTTACATAATCAAGTCACAGGGATGTCATATATAGTCTAGAGAATATGAGCAATTATATTGTAATAACTTTGGGGACAGATGGTTGCGAGACTTATGGTGGTGATCATTTCATGATGTGTACAAATGTCAAATCTCTACGTAGTACATTGGCACTAACATAATATCATCTATCAACTATATTTCAGTAATAAAGCACGATGCTAAGCAGACTAGAGGACTCAGCATAAGGTCCTGTCATCAGCTCAGTGCGGAGCCTGGTCCGCCTTACCATCTACCAACGTGTGCTACCAGATTCCTGGCCGACTCAGTCTTCTGCCGGGTCGTGTGCCGAGAGAGCGTGGCATAGTGTACGTTGTGTTGTGGTCTGCGTTCTTCACGTAGGGGGCACCTTCATTGGAACAGGCAGTAAGGACATTAGTTCTTGAGAATCTACACAGCACTGTTAAGAGTAGCAGATGTCCGTACATAGCAGTGTAGTTCTGAAGGGCAAGCTTGTCACTGAGATAAAGACAGGACGGGAGCCATTTATATGAAATATATGAAATATATGAATATATGAAATATATATATGTATTTCATATATTTTATATATGAAAGACCTATATTGCTTAATAGCAGTCGTTTTGTAATGATGGAACTAACCATTGTGACGTGCTGTGTCACATACGTGTGAACTCCTTTCCTACACAGAGGAAGTATGTGAGCTGGGGCCGACGTGGCTCCCGCTGCCCTGGTGAGGATTCTTGGGTTCAGCGGAGCTGGCCGTCAGGAAGGTGCTTCTGGACACGACTGGTCTTCCCCCAGGGCTTATTTGATTAAAAATTATCTTATATTTGTTGAAATGATTGGTGTATTTTTTTCCTCTTTGATTTATTGTTTCCGTTTTTGTTGTTGAGTTGCAAGTATAGAAACCGTCTGAAACTGTCTTTGGAAAGTTTGTGGGAAGGATGTCTTATATGAGGGTTAAGGAACAACTCACAGAATTCAAAATGAAAAACGGATCCAGGCCTCAAGGATAAACTTGAACAGGAACTCGGATGCTATTGGAATTCTATATCTGCACATCTGTTTCAATTTTCTTTCTCAAAAGAGAATAGCTTCACAGGTTCTCTGCCCGTGTATGCCAGGTTCACGTACATAGAATGTGAGGATACTAGCTGATGGATCCAGTGGACCACGTGCATTTGTTTTTATGACTCCTGCTAAGTTATTCTCCAGAAGGTTTCTTCAATTAATACTTCAGTCATCAAATTGTGCACATCCTCATTTAGGCTATATATTTATGTTTACAATTTTTGTATATTTCTGTGGATGAAAATGTGCATCTATGTTTAAATATTGCGTTTATCTTTTTTAATTTCATGGGGACAATTTACATATTTTAAAGTTTTATGAATTTAAAATACATTTTAAAATTTTGTCCATTTCGTGGGTGCAGATGTTATCAATTTACATTGCGCTTTGCTGAGGTTGGATTTATTTTATCCTATTTTATTTTATTCAGATTTCCTTGGTTTGGTTGTTGTTGTTTGTTTTTTGTTTGTTTTTTGTTTTCCAGTACACGGGCCTCTCACTGTTGTGGCCTCTCCCGTTGTGGAGCACAGGCTCCAGACGCGCAGGCTCAGCGGGCACGGCTCATGGGCCCAGCCACTCTGCGGCATGTGGGATCTTCCCGGACCGGGGCACGAACCCGTGTCCCCTGCATCAGCAGGCGGACTCTCAACCACTGCGCCACCAGGGAAACCCTTGGTGGTTGTTTTGTTTTGGCCGCATCGCCTGGCATGTGGGATCTCAGTTCCCCGACCAGGGATCGAACCCGTGCCCCCTGCAGTGGAAGCATGGAGTTTTAACCCCTGGACTTCCAGGGAAGTCTGTGGATTTATTTTATTTTTACCTTCTTTTCTGGGCTATTTGAATTTTGTGTGTGTGTGTGTGTGGTATGCAGGCCTCTCACTGTTGTGGCCTCTCCCGTTGCGGAACACAGGCTCCGGATGCGCAGGCTCAGCGGCCATGGCTCACGGGCCTAGCCACTCCACAGCATGTGGGATCTTCCCGAACCGGGGCATGAATCCGTGTCCCCTGCATCGGCAGGCGGACTCTCAACCACTGCGCCACCAGGGAGGCCCTGGGCTATTTGATTTTATCCTTTATCATTTTCTTATCTTTTAATTTTTGTTAATTTCTAAAAGTATATTCTGGGTACTCTTTTCATTATTTCAACAAGCAGAAAACTCTAAATCTGCAGCTACCAGTTTAATCATCCTTTGGAACAAGAATGGCCATTTCTACCCTAGTTGTACAACCTTTGATGAATTCAGTTTCCTTATATGTGAACAATTCACCTCTCAGCCCTTGAGTTACTTGACAACATCCTGTCCAGCTTCATTCCAGCCTTCCTGTCTTTAGACGCTAAGACTGACCAGACTGTTTCTTAAGCTCTGGTCACTCGTGTGCCTGCCCACTGCACTTGTTTTTCTCTTGCTGTTCCTGGCAAGTACATTTTCGCACACAAAGCTGTCCTGTTATCGGTGTTCATCCTGTTCTGAAGGCAGGCACAACCTGTCCCACTTTGACCCTAGCACTGATTTTGCCGATAAGGCTAATGGGTTTTGTCCTCACAAATCCGAATGCAGTCGTCATACTCAGTGCAGAGGTTGGCCTTCCAGAGAAGTTCTTTTATTTCTGTGTCATTGAGTAGCTGTCCTGCTCCACCAAAGCCTCTGCAAAGCTCCTGAGATCGAGTACTTTGTCCTGTGGGGTAGTGAGCATTCTGAGGTAGCGGTCACATATCTCCATCCTTCCCCATAAATTCCAACTGCTTTATATTCAATGAATTTTTAATGATGTATCCCCCCCGACTTTATTTCTCCCTCTTGTATAACCTCACAGAAATGTGTATCCCTCATTGAGACTTTTCACATTACATGAGTGCTACCTACCATCTGCTAGGGTCTGTGACTTTCCTTGTCTTTTTTATTCCTGCATTCCCATATCAACCAGCAAAAAATGTGATGTTTACATGTAAAAAACGAATCAATATAAAGAAAACTTGAAAAGAGAAATCCTTGAGTTATAAGGGATTTCACTTTTCAAATCAAACACTTCTGTATTGTCTGATATGTTTAGAGTGAGTGTATACAACTTGCATAATCAGAAAAAAATTTAAGGATTTTTGTTTGAGTTTATTAGGTGTGTACTGTAGACCTAGCTTTATGAAAGAGTTCCAGAATCATCAATTCTCATTAGACTGAAACGTTTCTAGTATGTTTCTGTTGTACTCATTTTGAAAATAGCCAAAGGGAAATAGAAAATTTTAAACTTTTCTGTGCCTGCTCCCTTAATGAAAGTCTGTGTTTACTTTCTTATTATGATCATTTCTTTTATTTTTTATAAGTATGTCATATGACATACTTATAAAAGTCTTATAATAGTGTTAATAGTAATTAACTATTAACTGACCTATCTCTATAAATTCTAAAAACTATAGTTACATTTTTAAAGGTGGTGTTTCACAATTTTATCTAATTATGTTTTTCTCTTTTTTCCCCCATAATCTTAAGAATTCAGTCTTTTCATTCACTTCCTCAGTAAATCTACTTTTCTTCTTTATCTCATAAGCATTAATTAGTTGGGAAAAGTCATAGGCTCTGTTTTCTCACTTATTCATGTCTTCCTTGATCACTTCTTATTTCCTTCTCTGTTTTTTGCTTCATTAACTTACCTGGAACCAGGTAAACAGTGTCAAATGAGCAAACCACATCTGCAATGAGCATGGCATTTCACACATTCTAAAATCATTAAAAAATAATTCACGCTATGCTTAAAGCATCAGCTGTATGCTTGTCAAATTTTATAAATGAAAATTAATATCTTTGGAATGAGTTGCAGTTGAATATAAGACGTCATCAGAGATCTAAATATCGTTATTTAAGCTGGCCACTTTCCTCCCTTGGCCCACCTTATTTATTGACAAAGTGCAAAGAAGGAGGGAGGCCTTTCACTCTTGATCATCCCTTCCATGTGTCTTTGTAAGTGTCCCTCGTAGGCACTGGTCCAAGGAATGCATTCCTGGGTTCTAGGGATACAGCAGTAAACAAAACAGAAAAATCCCATCCTTCACAGACTTAACTTCTAGAAGGAGAAAGAAAATCAGCAAAATAAATACATCTCCACTTAAGGATTCCTGGACTGAATGTCACTATTATGACATAGTGTGAATGTGTTTTGTGTTTGGTAATTGCAATCATTGTTGCTTCTGTTGTGGTCATCCAGTTACAATGCTTTGGTGTCAGTTGATTTATCTCTTGTAAAAATAACATACAGTGTGTGTGAAAAAAAAAAAAAGAAGCAGGGAAATTCTGACACGTCACAACATGGATGAACCTTGAGGACGTTGTGCTGAATGAAATAAGCCAGGCAGGAAGGACACACATTGTATAATTCCACTCATAGATAGGAGGTACCTAGAGCGGTCAAATGTATAGAGACAGGAAGTGGAAGGATGGTTGCCAGGGGCTGACAGAGAGAGAATGGGGAGTTATTTTTTAATTGGTACAGAGTTTCGGTTTTGCAAGATGAAAAGAGTTCTTGAAGTGGATAGTGGCGATGCACAGTGATGTAATGCACTTAATGCTACTGAACTGTACACTTACAATGGTAAGTTTTATGTTATGTATATTTTTCCACAATTAAAAAATTAAAAATAAATAAATAATCTCCACTTAAATATCACCTTCTCAATTTGGACTTCCATAATCATGTTTTTTTTTTTCTTTTTTAAAATTTATATTGGTGTATAGTTGTTACAGTGTTGTGTTTCTGGGTAATCATCTTATATCAATTGCTACCTTTCCCCATGCCCCTCTCTACCATTTTTCCTCTTGCCTGGCTGTTCTCCATAGCACTTTCTACCTCCTAAGTATTGTGTTATGTAATTAAGCTAATACAGGGGGCATCCCTGGATGTGTTTGCTGGAAAAACACTGTGGGGCAGGGACAGGGGTGCGGGCAGGAGACTTGCCAGGAAGCTGCCTCTGTATCCAGGGGAGGGCGGGCGATGGCTGGTCCAGCTCAGCGGAGGGAGGTCATGCCCAGTGCATGAACATTGAATGCATTTTGAAGAAAGAGCCAAACCGCTTCAGCCTTCGGTTGTGAGAAGGAAAGGGGAGTCAGAGGTGAGAATGATGGAGAGCAGGTCAGTGGGGGGGGGGGGGGGGGGTCCGGGGGTGGCACTGGCAGTCACACTGGGGCTCCAGACTTGTCCAGGACACACGAGGACCCTGCTTGCTGAGCAAGGGAACCCATTCCGATGGTTTCCAGCAGCGATTAGAGCTGGAAGAAGGCCATGGATTTATGTATGAGTTTGTCCTTTAAGAGGGAGCAGTGGATAAATGTTCTAGGACAATAGCGTGTGATGTCAGAGCCCACTTACCTCGTGTGGTCCCTGAGTCTCAAGTGAGACGGAACGCCGAGACTGTTTTCTCGCAAGCATCCGCCTGGGTGCACGGGCTCTGCTATCTGTGTTTGGGGAAGGGGTAGATGTTACTTGTAGTGAGCGGGGCTGTAGGCTGGGCGAGTAGAGAGGGGAGGACGGGGCACGTGAGGGAGGCTGGTAGATCCCGGTGGGGCAGCGGGCTTGTTGGAGCTGGGACACGGGGAGGAGCTTGGATTTGAGGTTATGGAGAGCCTGTGGTTACTGGTAGTAACACCAACTCTCCTGTAACAGAGAAGTGAGGCTGAGTGGAGGGAAGGATCACTGTCAGCAAGCCTGTTGGAAATATTCACTATATGGATATTAACATCATAAAATGTTGCAACATGAGTTCTGTTGGAATCAGTGGCAGGGTACCAGGAGCAAAAGCCATCGAGGGATAGTGATGTGAGATTCAGCAGCGGGTGGTTTTAGGGGAAAAGGACAAAGAATGAGGACTACGGAGATGTCCACCCTGCCTGTGGCACGAGTCACAGGAAAGCTCCAGAGGCCTGGAGATGCAGTATCCTTAGGGGACAGGCAAGCTGGTTAGAGTGCAGACACGCAGGGAATGGACAGGCCGTTGGAAATTATGTATTTACAAAGAAAAAGTGCCCATCACTGATTGATAGCTGTGCGCTTTTGGAAATGTTGGGACTGTGCCTATGAGCTCGTTAGGATGCTGAGAAGTGGGGAGGTGAGTCTGTGGCGTGGCTGACGAGCCCACGGGTCCCCGTGGACGGGAACGTCGGTGGTGTGGCTGGCAGGCTGGGACAGTCGGTGAGGGTACGTGGGTACGAGAGATGAAGGGCCTGTGAGAGTTCAACACTAAAAAAACTCACATTCTTTTCCAAATAGTGAAGCTCCTATGGGTACCTTCTTCTGTTCAAAACCAGGCATGTTAACAGAGGTTCTTATGTGTCAGTATTTAAAGTTATTTAAAAATATTTTTCGGTATAAATCATGTGACTCATGAATTCACGTATCAGTAATTTTACTTTATAGCTGCTCGGACAAAAAACTTGGTTCAAGAGTTCTCACCAGGAAATATCACTGTGACCATACACATGGGAAATGAGAATCTTTACTATCAAGAAGGGCTGAGCCGTAGAAAGAAACGAAACTGAGTTATTTGTAGTGAGGTGGATGGACCTAGAGTCTGTCATACAGAGTGAAGTAAGTCAGAAAGAGAAAGACAAATACCGTATGCTAACACATATGTATGGAATCTAAGGGGAAAAATGTGCTGAAGAACCTAGGGGTAAGACAGGAATAAAGACACAGACCTACTAGAGAATGGACTTGAGGATATGGGGAGAGGGAGGGGTAAGCTGTGACAAAGCAAGGGAGAGGCATGGACATATATACACTACCAAACGTAAGGTAGATAGCTAGTGGGAAGCAGCCGCATAGCACAGGGAGATCAGCTCAGCACAGGGAGATCAGCTCAGTGCTTTGTGACCACCTAGAGGGTGGGATAGGGAGGGTGGGAGGGAGGGAGACGCAAAAGGGAAGAGATATGGGAACATATGTATATGTATAAGTGATTCACTTTGTTATAGAGCAGAAACTAACACACCATTGTAAAGCAATTATACTCCAATAAAGATGTTTAAAAAAAAAAAAAGAAGAAGTGGTCAGGACAAGTAGGACGAACCTCACAGGTCATGCTCAGTGAAAGAAGCAGATTCAGAAGACCACACATTACATGAGTCCCTGTCTGTGACATGTCCAGAGGAAGTAAATTTACAGAGACAGGAAGTGCATGACTGACTGTCTGGAGCTGGGGCGGGGGTCGGGGGACAGGGGGTGACTGCAGACAGGCAATGAATCGTTAGGGATGATACAGATGTTCTGAAGTGGATTGTAGTGACAGTCGCCTAATTCTGCAGATTTACTAAATTATTTAATTGCGCAGTTAAATGAGTGGATTTTAATTTTATATGGAAATACTATATGAAATTTGAATTTTTGGTAAATATACCTCAGTAAAATTGCTTTTTCAAAAAGAGGTAATACAGAGAACATTTGGAAAAGCTAGCACCAAAAATTAAATATAGTGCTCGTGAGCTTTAGCAGGAAAAACTATGATCCTTATTTTTTGTGTGTCACTGATTTTGTAATTGGGACAGTAATACGTTGTATCCTTTGATCCAATAATCTCATTTCTGAGGATGTTTCTTAAGGGAAGTGTTTCCAAGGAGGCAAAACTTAACATGCACGAATAAGCGTTTTCCCCTTTGGTAGTGTTGTGGATGCATAAGGATGCAGATACAGTGTTGTAATGGCTCAACACTCAAGAAATGTGTCATATGTGGAGTGTGGGGCTCTTTGCAACATGATCACTCTAAGAATTTAGAAAACGTGCAGTAGTGGAAAAGGTGGCAGGCTCAGTATAACTACAACAATTCAAAATTTTTTAAAAGTCGGAAAATAATGGGAAGTTGTGGGGCTGTTGGTTGACTTGTTTATATAATTGAAATATCATAATTTCTCTTTTAAAAGTAGTGCAAATAGGAGATGAAGCTATTTGCATTATGCAGATAAGTTAATCTGCACTTACATAGTGCAGATAAGTTACATTTGGCCGTAAAAGAGTGAGCATAGTCATACAGTATGGGCATATACCCAGAGAAAACCATAATTCAAAAAGTCATGTACCACACTGTTCACTGCAGCACTATTTACAATAGCCAGGACATGGAAACAACCTAAGTGTCCACTGGCAGATGAATGGATAAAGAAGATGTGGCACATATATACAATGGAAAATTCCTCAGCCGTAAAAAGAAATGAAATTGAGTTATTTGTAGTGAGGTGGATGGACCTAGAGTCTGTCATACAGAGTGAAGTAAGTCAGAAAGAGAAAAACAAATACTGTATGCTAACGCATATATATGGAATCTAAAAAAAAAAAAAGGTTCTGAAGAACCTAGGGGCAGGACAGGAATAAAGATGCAGACGTAGAGAATGGACTTGAGGACACAGGGAGGGGGAAGGGTAAGCTGGGACGAAGTGAGACAGTGGCATGGACATATACACACTACCAAATATAAAACAGATAGCTAGTGGGAAGCAGCCGCATAGCACAGGGAGATCAGCTCGGTGCTTTGTGACCACCTAGAGGGGTGGGATAGGGAGGGTGGGAAGGAGACGCAAGAGGGAGGGGATATGGGGATATACGTATACGTATAGCTGATTCACTTTGTTGTACAGCAGAAACTAACACACCACCGTAAAGCAGTTATACTCCAATAAAGATGTTAACAACAAAAAAAAGAGTGAACACAGGGGCTCTTCCTCTCTGGACACTTTGGAACAATCAGGCCCCAGAGCCTGCAGGTGAAGCAGAGCCTGTCGGTGTTCCCAGCAGTAGGGGAGCTGTGAGGGCCCAGAGCCAGGTGTCAACTCCCAGCGCGGCTGGGCGAGGGGGCTTCACGCAAGTCATGGCCTCGTGGAGGTTCAGGTGAGAGCAGAGAAGAGGCACCCACCCGGGGACACCTGCAGCTGGCAGAGCCCAGCGGAGTGGTTGGCTGGGATGAGGCCGGCACCCACGCAGGACGCGGGGTGGTCAGGGCAGGGGGGGACGCATCCAGGGCTTGCATTTGTGGACGGCCGGAGTGAGGACGAGGTGTGTGTAAGGTTGGGGGCAGGGTCTGGGATGAGAAAATGATTACATTCTGGGGAGTCAGTCTAACCGGTAACATACGAAAGGCAGTCTCTGGAGCTTTCTTCCCTGTTAGGACAGAGTTTACACGTATGGAAAGGGGAAAATCCAAATACATCCCAAGTGTTGGATTAGAATCCAGGGTATCATTGAAATTCATGGTTTTGAATTCCTATAGATAATAATAAAAATAGGTATAGATTTAAGAGTGGAGGTAGATGTGTTGTATGTATGTGATAGGGTGATATATATTCTTTTTTTTTTTTTTTTTTTTTTTTTTGCGGTACGCGGGCCTCTCATTGTTGTGGCCTCTCCCGTTGCGGAGCACAGGCTCCAGACACGCAGGCTCAGCGGCCATGGCTCACGGGCCCAGCCACTCCACGGCACGTGGGATCTTCCCGGACTGGGGCACGAACCTGTGTCCCCTGCATTGGCAGGCAGACTCTCAACCACTGCGCCACCAGGGAAGCCCGGGTGATGTATATTTTCTAGCTGTCCCCTGGGATGGCCTGGGAGTGGTAACCCCAGTTGTGGTGAGCAAATCTAGCACCTGGATCTTGGTTTCCGATTACCACCCAGCCCTGAAAAAAACCAAGTCTATGTGCAGCAGTGGTTGAATCCAAGCTGGGAAAGACAGGAAGATGAGGCTAAAACATCTTGCTGTGCCAGACAGCAAGGAAGTGCTCCAAGAGGGATGGGGCAGGTCCAAAGGTCACAGAGGTCAGGTCAAGGGGCCTTGACAGGCTATGTCCAGGACAGCATGAGCATCCTCATGACAGCCATACCAGATTATAACCCACAGAATAAGATTGGAAACCACAAGAACACAGAAATATAAATGAAGTGAATAAATTGAGTCTTAATGAAGAATGGGATATTTACATAATGTCAAAGTTCTTCCACCGCAGATACTCATATAGAAGGATTAATGACCAAGCGCCACGTTAATGGAACAAATTGAGATCATGGACCGCATGGTGTGATGTGCTGAGAACACGGCTCTTCTGTGATGCTCCTGTCAGAGCCGCACAAGCTGCGGCTAGTCATGACATCACTTCATATAAACCCAAATTGAGAATGTTCTATGTCATTCTCGGTCCATGTGGTTCAAAAGTGCAAAAGCCCAGAAAAGACTGGAGAACTGTAACCAGTTGAAGAAAACAGTTTTTAAAATATCAACTAAGTGCAACAAAATAGGATTCTGGATCACATTCATTTTCTAAAAGAGACATTCTTGAGACAATTAGCAAGACTTGAATGGGGTTTGAGAGTAGCTGGAAGTAATGTGTCAACATTAATTTTCTCATTCACATGACAGCATTGTTGTTACAGAGAAGATGTGTCTTTGCAGCAAACACAAACTAAAGTTTTGGGGGGCTGATGGGGCATCATGTCAGCAACTGATACACAGACCTTTGTACAGTCCCCTCCATGTGATTATAGAAAGAGGGCTTTTCTCTCTTTTGAAAAATAGTTTCTAGAGTATTGAATCAAGCTGTCTTTTTTTTTTCCTAAGCTGTCTTTGTGGCAAGTGTAATATCATGGTTATTTATACTAATATCTAATAATGCCATTCATTTTTGGTGTTAAACTGCAGAATAAAAATTGCAGGCCTTTGATTTTTTTTTTTTTTTTTGGTACGCGGGCCTCTCACTGCTGTAGCCTCTCCCGTTGCGGAGCACAGGCTCCGGACACGCAGGCTCAGCAGCCATGGCTCAGGGGCCCAGCCGCGCCGCGGCATGTGGGATCTTCCCAGACCGGGGCACGAATCCGTGTTCCCTGCATCCACAGGCAGACTTTAAACCACTGTGCCACCATGGAAGCCCAGACCTTTGATTTTATACCATTTATTTTAAGTATGTACAAGTTAGATTTAAGTAGTGAAATGTTTACAAAGTATAAGGAAAAGGGCACTGCTGGCATTTAGTGCTAAGACTACCCTTCCTCATTAATCTGAAGATTATTGATTTAGCCTTTTTTCTTTTAGATAATTTTAAAATAAGGAAGTGCAGTTTATTTGCATAATATGTGACCACATTCAGTAAATTCCAAACAATTGTGTCTTACAAGAAATAAGAATTTACCTATGATTTAATACTCTGCAATATTTCAAAACATCTAATGTAAGCAAAAAAGAAACACTTGGTATACATTTTGACTTAACTTTGAAAAGCATTTTTTTTCCCAATTCACTCTTTTTTCACCAAGTGACCAAAAATTAGTTGACATGTTGAAGTTGATTTTAGCCCAGTGTTTCTGCGTTTTCATGATGTGTCTTCTTTTTGCCAAATTATACTGTATTCTTTCACTAAATAACATCATTGAGATCCGATATACTCTGACCTTTAATTATAATATGCCTCCCTTTAACTTGTTCTGTGCTCGGAGATGCCCCACAAAAAATATGTCTGTGTGACCAGTGGATATGACTGGCTGGAAATCGATTCTTTGCTTCAGATGTTAATGTCATGTCCTTGAATGACAAACTTTAAAGAAAATCAAGTGGCATTTTCGAAAGTTTTGTCAAAGTCATACACATGCTATTTAAATGGAATGCAATCAGTGTTTTCTTCTTTCTTGATACTGAAAAAAAGAGACTATGTGCACATATTTCCTCCCAGACTATCTCATATAAAGAGTTTCCACATGTCAGAGTTTTACATAATGATGATTCTAAAATGGCTTCAAATTGCAACAAGTCACTTTCATTAAGCCATGAATATTGAATAGCAATTACTGCTTAACAGGCTTTTATAAGACATTTATATTTACTGTACAGCTGCTAAGTTGCTATAAATCCTGCTTGAATGTATCATACAAATATCAATACCTGTGATACCTTCTAAGTATTAAGCCAAATTCCTAGCTCATTCTTAGTCTACTCTTTTCTGCCGCAAAGCTTTTGTTTGTTTTCTTGGTATTTTTTTTGAAATTTTTTTTTTTTTTATGCAGCAGGTTTTTATTGGTTATCTATTTTATACATATTGGTGTATATATGTCGATATCAATCTCCCAATTCATCTCACCATCCCCACCACCCGACCCCCACTTTCCCCCCTTGGTGTCCATACATTTGTTCTCTACATCTGTGTCTCTGTTTCTGCCATGCAAATTGGTTCATCTGTACCATTTTTCTAGATTCCACATATATACGTTAATATACAATATTTGTTTTTCTCTTTCTGACTTACTTCACTCTGTAGAACAGTCTCTAGGTCCATCCACGTCTCTACAAATGACCCAATTTTGTTCCTTTTTATGGCTGAGTAATATTCCACTGTATATATGTGCCACATCTTCTTTATCCATTCGTCTGTCAATGACTGCCCCATAGCTTTTGAGTTTTTTTCTTATTTACATTCTTTTTGACATTTTGCCTCAGTAGAATATTGTCCATTTTTTTGCATAAAAATGATACAGAAGTATGAGTGTGGTTGGTTGTTTTGAGGGAAAAGATTTCTCAATATTTCCAGGGTCATATCCCCTTTGACTTAACAGGCCAATTCATTTGAAAAATTATTTCAAGAAGTAGAAACACAGAATGATCTGAACTCAAACTATGGATTTACTAACGACATTTTCATGTTTCGTTGTTTTGTTAGAAAGTCTAAAGGAGATTAACATTTAAATATGTACAAAATAGCTTTAAAATATGAAAGGATGTTGTATTAGTTCTCTGTGTAGCAAGTTATTTGAGAAATGAATTGCATAAAGCCACGAACTTTCTCCAGTTGAAGGTCTTTACTGAGGCTGCATTCAAGCCATTGCCGTGAGTTGGATCATTTCACGTCTCATGTGGGGCTGAAAGATGCCCCTCCAAGCTCACCCGCGTTCCTTGTCAGGCTTTTGCAACTTGTTGTCTATAGGACTGAGGCCTCAGCCTTATGGGGCCACGTGAGCTTTACCAGAGGACTGACTCACACCCTGGCAGTTTGCTTCCCCAGTGTGAGGGGCACAGAGAGGGCAGGGGAAAGCCAGCCCCTGAGACAGGGCAACCTTGCTCTCCTGGTGACCTGATCCAGGCAGTGGCATCTCTTCATGGTCTGTGTTAGAAGCAAGTGGATGAGCTTAGTCCACAGTCAAGGAGAGGCAGGTCACAAGGTCACTGAGGGCCGTCATTGAGGCTGCCTGCCCACAGATACTGGGATGTTAAAGGATGAGCTGTGTTAGAGTTTCCTTCTCTTGGGAATAGTTGGATCTTTCCGACTATGGGAAAAGTAATGCTGCAGCAGGCACAGAGGGGGAAAGCTACAATATATATGCAATAAACCCCTTCAAATGGTACTTGTGTTTGCTCCTGCAGTTAGTAAAGGATATTTTTCTTGAATTCCGTTTTCCAGGACAAATTCACAACAAGAAAAGATGGGATTTTAATTTTTCTCCTGTTTACAGATTCTTGTTTTATATTCTCCCCCTGGGGTTTGAAGAGTTTTCTGTACCTTCTCTGGAGGAATAAATCGGTTGGCCCAGGTCTGTCTGTTCTCCATCCTGAATCCATTTTAACTGTGACTAATCATGACTGTGGGATCCACATCTCTGTGTAGAAAGCCAGGGGGCTGTGTGTTGAGGGGGTTAGGGCAGCTGTAGTGGCTAAAAGGAGCCCAGACCCTCTGGCAGTTCTGAGAGAAAAAGGGATTTTATCATCTGGGCACACACTCAAAAGGTGACTCTTAGAGATTATTGTCTCTTGATTCTCAGAAGGATAACTGAGTTGCCAGAAAGAGTAATTCTTCTTGCCTGAAAACCATCCCTAGGTTGTCTGAACAATAGTACAAAGGATGCTACTGACTCATCATGCAGGATGAATACAACCGGCCATTGCATTGTCCCCATTTTCTCATTTATTTTGTTAATCTAAATGTCCTTCCTTCAGTACTACAGAAAATGTTATTTTTTTGCATCATGAAGTTAATTACTCTGTTTACCACCAATTAAAATCTGGTAAAACCAACTAAGGGATTTTACCTTATGTTTCTAGTTCGTCATAATTTTAATAATTGCTATCTTTCTAGCAACCATGGCTTTTACAAGAGAAAATAGACTAAATAATATTTACCAGTCTTATTGGGAATACGTTTGTTGCAGTATTCTTTTTTCCTTTAAACATACAGATCAAATGACATTATTTAGCATGTTATGATCAAGACTCTGGTTTTGAGCTTTTTTAAACAAGATTGAGGGCACTGGATATGAGTAATTTAGAATTCAACCATCATTTATTGGGGTCCTAAATATATACATACTAGAGTCCCCTTCCCCTCAGCCACACATAAAAACATTTTTTTTCTGGCAAATAATTCCTCTTCCTTCAGATTTCAGCTCAGGTATCATTTTCTGTCACAGAACTATGTACCTCCTTCCTTGCACTGTCACAGTATCAGTTTTACATACGTTCGGCCATTTTTTAAAATTCACAATTGTTTCCCCTGTACTGTTATCTTCCTAAAGAGAGAGTTCCGATGACATTTGTTTTTACTGCTTTGTTGTTACTGTGTTTCTGCTGACCTCTTTTATTCCTAGTCATCCTGCATAGTTCCCTTTTCATAGTAGATATTTATTGTAGGAATGAATGGAAGACAGTATGAATCCAAATTATGGGTGTCCCATCAGCTCTCACTATATCCTCAAAGTAAGTTTTGGCAATTCACCCTCATCCCCCTCAGGTCTAACAAGCTGTAACTTCCAATTGTCTTACAATACTAAAATCTGTCCTGTCTTTGTGAGGGTAGGTTTGGAATCAGAAAAAAAATCCAGGTTGCACCATTTATTAGGGTTTGACAGAGCATGCCTTTTACTTTAAAGAGAGAGCCTTGTCCTTACTTTATAAATTGAGATTGTTAACCGAAAGCAAGTTCCTGTGCCTGCTACACAGTGAGGTCAAACAAAACAAAATGTTGGGAGTTTGGAACATAGAGTTTTATTTCAGGGCCACACAAGGAGAATGTCTGGCTCATGCCCAGAAAACCCTGAACTCCTCCAAGGGTTTCAGGAAATTACTTTCAAAGGCCAGGTGAGGGAGGGGTGAGGTCCCGTTGTTGCAAACTTCTTGGTATCGGAGTCCATTGTTCTTGCAGCTGTGCACGTATTAATAGCTCAGATCATGATGTTCCTATAAACCTCCAAGGAGACAAATGTTATTCTTGTTTTGCAGCTTTCTATCTCTATATGAATGGACTCTGAAAGGTCAGAGCCTTGAGAATGGGCTCTCCGGTATATTTCAGGCTACAGGCAACATTGTTTTACAAAAGGTGCAGAGCCAGCATGACTAAGCACAGTCTGTTCAGAGTACAAGCATTAAAGAAAAAGAAACATCTAATATGGAGCCAGATTTGTTCTTCCCTATTACAACGTTGCACTACCCATATATGGTTCATTGAATTTAATGAGAATCTCTCCTTCTTTCTGTGTGTTGTGTGTGTGTGTGTCTTTACCTAATCAGGCATACAGTAGGCACTCAATAAATGTTCGTGCCCTTCCTCTTGCCAACAGAAATATTTGTTCTTGCCCATCAGCACATCATTTCTCAGAAGTCTTTCCCTCCTAGACATTTGCAGTATTGCACTATATGATTACTCGTTCAGATTAGTGTGTGGCTAGTCCTGCATTTGTTGACTAAATGCTGGCTATGCCATTTCTACCCTCTTCATCTCCTTTTTCTCCTGTCTCCTGCATCTGCATGCAACTCACAATATCTCCTTTTATTCTTTTCCCCCTCATTCTCTTTTCAGAGATTTTATACATATCCACAAATGAAACTTGGCTTCATATTTCTTACCTTAAATTCTAAAAGTTCATACTTATGTTCACTTCTGGGTTCAAGTTATAAGCTTGTAATTACCTACAAAACATTTTTTACCAGATTGATCACCAGCATCTGAAATTCAGAGTGTCTGTAACCAAAGAATTATCAGCATACACTTACTATATTCATATTTCATTTTATAGAAACACAGCTCTACATTACCAAAGTCACAACTTCAGGGAAATCTGGCTCATTCCTGCACCTGAACTGTGTCTACATTATGTTGATTTTCCCTTCACAAGTGTCTTTCATGTCTGTCCCTTTCTGTGTCTCTGCTTTCACTTTTGCATCAGTATTAATTTGTGGCTTAGCAATTTTTTTTTAATTTAATTAATTAATTTATTTATTTATGGCTGTGTTGGGTCTTCGTTTCTGTGCGAGGGCTTTCTCTAGTTGTGGCAAGTGGAGGCCACTCTTCATCGCGGTGTGCGGGCCTCTCATTATCACTCCCTCTCTTGTTGCGGAGCACAGGCTCCAGACGCGCAGGCTCAGTAATTGTGGCTCACGGGCCCAGTCGCTCCGCGGCATGTGGGATCTTCCCGGACTGGGGCACGAACCCGTGTCCCCTGCATTGGCAGGCGGACTCTCAACCACTGCGCCACCAGGGAAGCCCGTGGCTTAGCAATTTTTTAACTGCTTAGCAGGCCTTTCCTCTGTCTCTTCAGATGATGCTGTACTCATCTTTCAAAATCACTTCTCTAGCCATCTGTTCAGATATATGGACTCACATTGCCTAGAGGATAAAATTGAAACATCTTTACCCAACAATCAAAATAATCAAAGCCCCAATTATCCCTCCAGCTGTGTTTCTTACAACTCTCCAGCTTTAACAAAACTTTCTTTCAGCCAAAGTAGAACAACCACAATTACTAAGACTGATCTGTACTGGAAATACATTATATATACCTTATACGTAATTCTCAGCCTTAACTAAACCCGTATTTTCTAAGATTTTCTATGGCAACTCTGGGGAAAAGTTATTTCTCGAGTTTCTAAATTTTTGGAATGTATTATATTTTACACTTATGCGAGGCTGTTTGCAGTGAACTTCCTTGCACATGTGTTGTGGGGTTATCCCTCTGTCTTTGTTAACCACTATGCCTATTAAGTCCTTGTTGTACCTTATACTAAAAAAAATGAACCTTTTGTAGTGAGCAGGACAAAACAAGTATTAGTTATTCCCAGTATGTTCTTTAACCATGGTGAGACATTTAGTCAAATATGATTAATATAAAAAATAACTAGTAAAGCCCAAAGTGTTTGGATATCAAGCAGTATTCTTATAAATAATTCGTTTTCAAAGAAAAAGCACAATTAATGTTAGAAAATATTTTGAACTTAATTATAATAAAATATCAAATATCAAAATATGAAGACTTTTGAGATCTAGCTAAATTTGTTAGTGGGAAATAAATAGCCTTAAAATTGATATTTCAGAAAACAGAAAGGATGAATAGCAACATTCTAAGTATTCAACTCAAGAAGTTAGAAGAAGAATTGAAAAAAATTGAGAGAGAAGTAAGAAGATAATAAATATAAGGGAGGTCATTATTGAAATATAAATCAAATATACAGTAAAAATAAATCTCTCATCTAAAGCTGGTTTTTTGAGGGAAAACTGATAAAAGAGATTTACCTACCCCTAGGAAGAATGATCAAGAAAAAAGAAGACACATCTCTAGTATCAAACGTGAAAAAAAGGCACATCACCGGAGAGCCAGTAGACTTTAAAAAGATCTTAAGAGCTTATTAGTAACAGTATCATGTTAACAAATATGTCAATTTTGATCAAATGTACAAATTTCTAGAAGAGGTCAATTTTATGTAAACCAATTCAGAACAAATTAGAAAGTCTGAACTATTTACTATTAAAGAAGTCAAATTTATATTTTAAAGCCTTCCCATAAAGAAATCTCTAGGCTGAGGTGTTTTCAAGAATTATTTTAGATATTTAAAGGAAAGAACCCACCAACATTGTACAAACGCTTCTAGATAGTAGAATTTGAATTTGTTCCCAGTAATTGTGATCAGTTGCAATATACGCTGACAAGATCTAGTAAGGAAAAACAACACTGAAGGCTAATACTGCTCATGAATGTATCCACACGATTCTTAATAAACTATTAGCATATCCTATCCTTTGTAAAAGGGTAATACCTCACAGCTCAGTGTTGTTTTTTCTGGGAAAGTAAGCAAAACCCAGTGATCAGTGTAATTAACAGACCTAAAGCGTTAAACCTATGATCCTCTCATTAGCTGAAGAAAAAGCATTTATTAACTCAATATCCATCAATACCCATTCACGATAAAAACTCTTACCAAACTGAGAATGGGAGGAAACTCCCTTAATCTGAAATTTCCAATTCTGAGTTTCTTGTATAAATTTAGTTAATTCCAGCTCCATCCTTTTAGCAACTCGTCATGAGTTACTCTTTTATTTTATTATACAGAAATTCTGGTAGCTCCACAGTCTTAAGTATGTTGGAATGCGACCACTCAGCATGCCCCCTGCCAGGACTTTTGTCCAGAGGGCCACCATGTCCTGCCTGCCTTTGTGGAATTGCTTCCTGTGTGTCTCAACCTTGTCTTATTTCGGTCTGTTCCCTGCACAGATGACAGTGACCCTTTAGCTCTTTGCATTAATCTTGTGTGCACAGTCTGATGGAACTCCTGGTCACATCTTTGCAGTGGTTGGTGTAACCTGTCAAGACCATGCAAGGTGTGGGCTTTTACCCCACCTGGGAGCTACAGGTGCAGCTGCCCCTGTGCTCCGGGACTCCGGGTCAGTGACCGAGGTTGCTGTGACCATAGCAGCAGCAGCAGTTGGAGCTGTGTGTTGGTGTCTGCTGTCCTTGTCCCCGGGTTCCTGACCTGTAATGGGGACCAGCTCACGCAGAGGCTGCTGAGGGGGAGAACACGAAGCTGGGGTCGCATCACTTTACAAGAAGTGGAAGGAAGCCTGCTGTGTCCAGGGGGAGACACCATGTCGTATCTCAAGGTGACTTGCGGGGAATTCAACCTTGGGAAGAGCCAACAGGGCCTCTTTTTGGTGTTCTCAGCAAGAATGGGGTCCTCACCCACTCGGAGTTCCTTGCCCAAGGCCTGCAACCTGGATTCCGCGGTGGTCCCGGCGTGTCCTTGTGCTCTGGTTCCCCTGCTTGTGTGGCTTTGTGCCGCCCTGCCTGCTTTTCCTCAAATAGGCCAAACCCCCTCTCCTGTTTTTTTTTTTTTTTAAACTCTGCTGACTTTCCTTACAGTTCCCTCTGCTTGGAATTTTCACAGCTTACTCCTTCATCTCCTTAAGGTTTTTTCTTAAATATTAACGTTTCAGCTCTTTGCTTCGTCTTAAAAATGAAGCACAGGGAGTCCCTGGTGGCGCAGTGGTTGAGAATCTGCCTGCCAGTGCAGGGGACACGGGTTCAAGCCCTGGTCTGGGAAGATCCCACATGCCGCGGAGCAGCTAGGCCCGTGAGCCACAGCTACTGAGCCTGCGCGTCTGGAGCCTGTGCTCCTCAACAAGAGAGGCCGCGACAGTGAGAGGCCCGTGCACTGCGATGAAGGGTGGCCCCCGCTTGCCACAACTAGAGAAAGCCCTCACACAGAAACGAAGACTCAACACAGCAGAAAAAAGTGAATGAATGAATGAATGAATGAATGAATAAGCAAGCAAGCAAGCAAGCACAATCCCCAGTCCCCCTTATTTTTCTTGGTAACAGTACCATTCAGACTGCTTCTCTGCAGAGCACTAAAGTAGGGCAGCATGCATTGTCTTGGATTTGGAAATTCAAATTGTAGGAATTGATGCTATAGAAATAATCAGACCTCATGGAGGCACGTAAAATAGTACTTATCACAACACTGTTTTATGTGGTAATAAACTATTATAGCAAATGCATATGCATAGAGAGTAATTTTAGTACAGATATATCAGACAGCTGACACCGAGCATATCTTTGGGTGGTGATACTGTGCGTGATGTTTATTTTCTAATTCATGTGTTTCTCTAATTTCCTGGGGTTCCATATGGCCTTCTACTTAGTTCCTTTTCTTCTAATTTTTCCTTCGTATTATTGTTATGTTGTTCACATTTTTTCATCCCTTTTGTACATAATTAAGAATTATAAACAGTTTGAGATTTTACTCCATTTATAAGCTGGAAAATTAGCCTGTCTCTATTTTGTGGGGGCTGGTGAAAGACCCCGGACTCCTGGTCGGAGGCAGAGAGCCTGGTTCCCTGGCACAGAGGGAGCACGGAGCATCACATATTTGTCAGTCCCTCCTGCTTCCTGTCCCAGGGGGGCACATGGGTGGGCCCAGCTAGACACCTGCACACACTGTGGGTTACAATACAGTCCATAAGTGAGGTCATTTTTTTTTTTTTTTTTGCGGTACACGGGCCTTTCACTGTTGTGGCCTCTCCCGTTGCGGAGCACAGGCTCCGGACACGCAGGCTCAGCGGCCATGGCTCACGGGCCCAGCCGCTCCGCGGCATGTGGGATCTTCCTGGGCCTTGGCACGAACCCGCGTCCCCTGCATCGGCAGGCGGACTCTCAACCACTGCGCCACCAGGGAAGCCCAGTGAGGTAATTTTTTAGGGAGCTGTAAGCCTTCCTGCGATGAGCTCATTGTCTTTATTCTACTGAGCAGTGAAGAATTTACTCTTTCTTCCATAGGGAGATATAGCTCTGTGGTCGAGAGCAGTTTACAATACACTCATCCTTGCAAAGATCGTCCAGAACTAAGGGCCATTGGTGCTGTGTTTCTAAGATGTACAGAAATGGGAGGAGCACTTGGAGAATTGGATCGCTAATGTGCGTTGTGTTGTTTATGATAATAATCATAATAAAGCATTTTTCTATTTGCAAAGAGAAATGCTGAGAGAGAGAGCAACAACTTTCTGAAAGGAATGAAACATCAGTCAAAAGGGGGCTCTCTGGGGCTTCCCTGGTGGCGCAGTGGTTGAGAGTCCGCCTGCCGATGCGGGGGACACGTGTTCGTGCCCCGGTCCGGGAGGATCCCACGCGCCGCGGAGCGGCTGGGCCCGTGAGCCGTGTCCGCTGAGCCTGCGCGTCCGGAGCCTGTGCTCCGCAACGGGAGAGGCCACAACAGTGAGAGGCCCGCGTACCGCAAAAAAAAAAAAAAAAAAAAAGGAGCTCTCTGTGGAAGTAACACCGGACCTGAAATCTGAAGGGTTTGAAGGTGATTTATAGGTTCAGACAGAGGGCAGAGTAGTGAGCAGGCCCTGCGCTGTGGGAAAGTCGTGGAGGCACTAGGTGAGGGGTAGCAGGGCTGGGCGCCCAGAGCAGCCGGGGCGGTGAGAGGGGCTGCAGAGATCGAAGGGGCAGACCCACCCTGTTGTTTATCCAAAGGTCACCAGGAAAGCATTTAAAGTTTTGCTTTTTGTCTTGTTTGGTTGTTTTGTTATTTTTCAGCAAGGTAGTGACGTGATAAGCTTTCCATTTTGGAAATCTCTTCTGACTTCAGTGCAGAGAAAGGAACCAGAAGAGAATCTGAGAATCCATTAACGTTACCTGTAATAGTCATGGTTTTAACATCGTATTCACAGTTTATTTGTATCTGAAGTCTGAGTAAGATATGGCAGTCACATTTACTTTCTTTTCCAGAGGATACCTTTTAGCAAATTTATCAATACATGATGTTGTCAGTGCTTTTGTACTTAATAGGATTTAATAAGTATAAGTAGTATTTTAGGTTGACTACTGTATCAGCCACAACCCCCTGACGTGAAGGTTGGAGGGACAGGATGTACACAGAAAGGCTTTCCCGTGTAGCAGGGAGACAGTTCTTAATACCACATTGCTTAAAAAGCCCTATGCTTTTTAATATACACAGATAAAAAAGCAGAGTGGATAAATTCATCAACAAGAAAAAATACATCTATTTACTGCTGTCCATCCGTCCATCCATCATCCACCATCCATTCATATATTCATCCATCCATCCAATAGACTATTTCCTGAGGAAGTTAAATTTTGCAACTAATTTTTAGAAATTGTACCTAGATCTTATTTTAATGGGAAACGAATCAGTGAACATCTACTGAAATGGATAGTTGTGCATCAAAAATCTCCCAGCATTACATTTTACTTATAAAACAGAAAAGAGCTTCAGAGGAGTTCATTGTGGCAGGATTTTCGAGAAAAACTTCATCTAAAAATAGGCTCATTTAAAAGATAAAATGGGGCTTCCCTGGTGGCGCAGTGCTTGAGAGTCCGCCTGCCGATGCAGGAGACGCGGGTTCGTGCCCCGTTTCGGGAAGATCCCACATGCCGCGGAGCGGCTGGGCCCGTGAGCCATGGCCACTGAGCCTGCGCGTCCGGAGCCTGTGCTCCGCAAATGGGAGAGGCCACGACAGTGAGAGGCCCGCATAACGCAAGAAA
>NW_006785319.1:5647135-5665902 GCF_000442215.2 Lipotes vexillifer
AAAAAAAAAAAAAAAAAAAAAAAAAAAAAAGAAAAAGATAAAATGAATATTTCTGTGTATGTTGGCTTGATCACATTGTTGCTTATAGTTCTGAAGTTATCAGAATTAGTCTGCACTTGGACTGGAAAATCTGGAATTATGTGAGGAATACCTGAGCCCTTTTGTGGGAAGAGTGCTCTTCAGAATATGCCTGAAGATGCATATTCCGGAGTACACACATTAGGACTTTTCTTGGTAAAAGAAATGTGTCTTGCCACTATTTCCAAAATAATTTAACATTAATTAACTCACAGAGCATCTTTAATTGTATGTCTTTCCGTAAATTGAGGGTTTATTAAACGCTGATAAGTTAAACAATGTTGGCAATATTTTCAGGCTTTCCGTGGTTCAGGGATGTGTGTACCTTTTAAAAATGCATGTCAAAGTGCAGTTTGCCAGAAGCAACGGTGGTGATGAGTACGAAACGTGAGCTCTGTCACTACCTAGGAAACATCGTAATTGGTATCATCTTACCCTGTTCTGTATCCATGTGCTTGGAATGTGTGAGATGTACAAAGTGCCAAGAAAGAAGAGAGTAAAAGATCCAAACACCAGCAGGATTCGGGAAGACCCAGTAATAACCGAGAAGGCAGGTCCAGTTCCCCAACAATTTTCTGAGTAACACCTGTGAGAACCTGAGAGGCTCCTTCTCCTTAAAGGAAGTTAAACCTTTAACCATGTCACCTGCGCCAAATTCAGCATCAGGAAATACGTAAGTGGTTAATATAAGAGCAACTTTTCAGTGAAAATAAACACTGAGCATAAATCTAATGCTCTGAGCAATGACACTAACAATACGTAGACAGGAGATACTAATTCTTGCCAATTAGTCATGTTTTTGAAAATAAATATTTCTTGGACACCTATGTTGGCGAGTATTGTAGTCACAGGGGCTGTAGCACTGAATGTTATATATCATATTCTAGTAGGGTTAGACTGAGGATGAGCAAAGTTAACATCTAGAGGATGGTTATTAAATATCAGGGAAGGTAACGCATTTTTCACGAGCATCAGTGCATGGCTTCAAAATGATACTCCAGTTTCAAGGCAAAAGGTGTTGCGAACATTTTCTAGCCACTAGCGTGACTAAGCCAGAGCAGTGCAGGTGCTCAGAGCATGAGTGAGGATCGAAAGTCCCATGTGTGTATGAGTATGTATGTGAGTGTGTGTGTGCACGTATGTGGGTATGTATGTGAATCTGTAAGAAACATAGAGGAAGACACCAGCAGAAACCCTAAAACAGCCCATTTTCACTCCTTGCCAGTGACAAGTTGACATATTTATATTTTTACATCAAATCTAATTAGAGACTGTGTATTATTTTTAAAACTTTATTTTAAATGTGATCTTAAAAGAAATCTCAAAACGATGATATTTAGCAGCAAAAATAAGTTGTTCTTGTGGCAGCTTGTCTTGCAGGAAAACGGGGGTTAACTTTCTTGTCTGTACTTGGTCTTATGATCACTTGACAGGAAATGCAAGTGTTTCCCATAAGTGCCTTTTATGTTAATCTAAGGGTCTGATCTTTTCATAGTGCAGTCATTTTCTTCAGCCATTTCTCTCTGATTTATCTTCTCTCATGAAAGGCTGCATTTTTTTTCATTTTTATGGTGCCACCAGAATTATTAAAGAGCTGTGAATCGAACTTTGTTACTGTCCCTTTTTACAAAGAGAATATTAAACAAGATTTATGGCAATTTTGTAAGAATAGCTGCATCCTACGTACAATACACTTAATTATGATAGAGTAAAATATAATGATGGTAGTAAAAAACCTGCACAACTGTAGCACACATAGTAGGTGAGGTATGTTGACAGCTTTTATGTATGTAAACATTTATTACTTTGTGTTTTACTGCCCTTCTCCCACACCTCCACCCTCATTATTTTGAGGGGAAAATCATATATTTTCTTCATAATCTCATTACAGCTCCTTTTCTTTACTTTTGGAAAGAGAAGTCATTTTTCTTAAGAATGTCAGTCAAATGTATCTAACAGCAAAAGGATTAAATTCAAAATAGTGTGCAGAATTAAGGAATTAGAGAGCTAACAGCTTACGAGAAACTGTCCCCAAAAGAACAGAACTGTAATTTTTCATCATGGTCTGTATTCCTCGTTGAAACCTTCTAAAGTTTACCGTTATTGAAATGAAAACTTCTTAAACTGAATAAAGACCATTGCATTTTGCCATGGTTATTATTCTCACTCTGTTGTTTGATGTACACCTTATACATTAAACATTTCCAATGTTTAAATCTTTTTGAAAATTAAGTTTTACATATGCTTGAACTAACAGTTAAAGCTGACTTGTGGTGTGGGGATCAGCTTGGAGGGAAAAATGTATTGTTAGGAATCCCCTTATTTTCCAGTTGAGCAAGAGAAGTACTCTAAATCTTGCTAATGGATTTATTTATGCATTTTTCACTTAAATTTATTTATTTTCTTTTTTAAAATCAAAGCATAGTTGATTTACAATATTATATTATTTTCAGGTGTACAACATAAGTGAGTCAATATTTTTGTAGATTTTACTCCATTTAATGTTATTATAAAATATTGCCTCTATTCCCTGTCTGTACAGTATATCCTTGTGGCTTATCTATTTTATACATAGTAGTTTGTGTCTCTTAATCTCCTACTCTATCTTGCCCTCCCACTTCCCTCTCCTGTCTGGTAACCCCTAGTTTGTTCTCTATATCTGTGAGTCTGTTTCTGTTTTGTTATATTCATTTGTTTGTTATATTTTTTAGATTCCACATATACGTGAAAACATAGAGTATTTGTGTTTCTCTGACTTATTTCACTAAGCATGATAGCTTCTAGGTCCATCTGTGTTGTTGCAAATGGCAGAATTTTGTTAATTTTTTCTAGCTGAGTAGTATTCCATTCTGTCAATATATATGTAGCACATCTTCTTTATCCATTCATCTGTCAGTGGACATTTAGGTTGCTTTCATATCTTGGCTATTGTGAATAATGCTGCTGTGAACAGTAGGGGGTGTGTATCTTTTCAAATGAGCGTTTGCATTTTCTTCAAACGTGTAATCAGGAGTGGAATTGCTGGGTCTTATAGTCGTTCTATTTATAATTTTTTGAGGAACTTCCATACTCTTTTCCATGGTGGCTGCATTAATTTACAATACTATCAACGGTGCATAAGGGTTCCCTTTTCTCTGCATCCTCACCGACATCTGTTATTTGTGTGCTTTTTGATGATAGTTATTCTGACAGGTGTGAGGTGATATCACATTGTGGTTTTGATTTGCATTTTCCTGATGACGACTGATATTGAGCATCTTTCCATGTGCCTGTTAGCCATCTGTATGTCTTCTTTGGAAAAATGTCAATTCAGGCCTTCTGCCCATTTTTAATTGTCTTCTTTTTAATATAATGAGTTGTATGAGCTGTTTATATATTTTGGATATTAACCCCTTATCAGCCAAAATCATTTGCAAATATTTTCTCCCATTTCAGCAGGTTGTCTTTTCATTTTGTTGATGGTTTTCTTTGGTGTGCCAAAGATTTTAAGTTTAAATAGGTCCCGTTTATTTTTGCTTTTAATTCTTTTGCCTTAGGAGACAGATCCAAAAAAATATTGCTACAATTTATGTCAAACAGTGTTCTGCCTATGCAATCTTGAGAAAAAAAAAGAACAAAACTGAACATTATCACTCTCCCTGACTTCAGACTATACTACAAAGCTACAGTAATCAAAACAGCATGGTACTGGCACAAAAACAGACACACAGATCAGTGGAACAAAATAGAGAGCCCAGAAATAAACCCACGCACCTATGGTCAATTAATCTACCGCAAAGGAGGCAAGACTATACACTGGAGAAAAGACAGTCTCTTCAACAAGTGATGCTGGGAAAACTGGACAGCTACATGTAAAAGAATGAAATTAGAACATTTCCTCACACCATATGCAAAAATAAACTCAAAATGGGTTAAACACCTAAATGTAAGACCTGAAACCATAAAACTCCTAGAAGTGACCATAGACAGAACACTCCTTGACATTGCTATTGTATTTAAATTAAGCAACACATACTAAGAGCACTCAAAAACTAAGCAGGTATTTGAAAGAAGAAGTTATTGACTTTATGAAGAAACTAATACATAGAAATGGCAGATTTCTGAAGGAAGATCTTACCAGGATTCACATCCTAACTGTAAGGATAGACTGCTAAAATATATTTGCCCCTTCTATTGATCTTACTGAAATATTCTATGGAAGATTTCTGATCCCAGCTCAAATTAAAAAATCAGGAATGATTTAATGGTACTGGGTCAACAATCTCTGGGCACCTACAGTGTGGACACAATTAGGAAGGAAAAGATCCACAGCCCTCAAGTCCTGAGCACTTTGACATCTCTGGGAATGCAGTGAAGATGCAGAATATGCATGAGAATCTAGTGAGATGCTAACTCCTGAATTGGGAAGGGTTAGGACATTACCGCTAAGCTGGTGCTCTCTGGACACCAACCCGTCACTTCAGACCAGAGCAACCCTGCATATATAAGTGAAACATAAAGCTAACATTCTTTTTTAATTTAACGAAAGATTGGTCAGGATTTTTAAAAAAACATTAGGATCAGTGAATCATTTATATAAGTTGCAAATTCTACTCTTCCATAGTGTATAAACCTCATGTAGAAGGTAACTTAATTGTTGCTTAGCTCTTGTTCCTTTACACCTAATTTTGCTTATCCCTCTTTAAATATTGATTTTGGAATTATTTTTTACAGTTGTTCTCAACACGAGAAAAATGCTAAATGACAAAAAATTGAAATTAACAATAGAAGAAAAGGAAAACAAAATTATAAAGAAAAAGATGTTTTCATTAGTCATCACAACAATGCTATGCCATTTTCATCAACGAATTAACATATATCTTTAAATCAGTAGTACAGGGTCATTCAACTGCTGCCAACAAGATGTGTTCATTGGAATTTGCAGTTGAGACCTGTGTATTGGACATAAATATGACCATGTCAGTACAGAGAACTTCAGGTCACTGTCACCAAGTCATTTCATGATGTAAGGATCTTATCTCCTCCCTGGGACTTTCCCCCCCGCCCCTGTTGACCATGAGTGCCTCAGACCTTGTGGGATTATCTATGTCAAGGCTTATACATAGTGAGTTTGCATAATGAAATATTTGCATCATTTTTCAAAAACGTTATGGGTAACACAATTAAAAATTGCTTTATGTAATTATATAATTTCTTAATGAATCAAACTAGAATTAATGAGTCCTATCAAACAGGAGTGCAAGGATCCCGCATAGGGGTGGGTCCAGGGGCCCTAAGGAAAGGACAGAAGTTGAAATCTCGCTCACCAGCCATTGTACTGCATTAAGATGAAGACATTTAAAAATTCTGTCAGAGACAGAAGTCTGAAAAGGAAGTTCAAATAGGTCATCAGAGAAGACAGAGCTCAAACCTCTCCAGGAAATTATTTCAAATGGGATCTGGAGAGCGTAGCCTGAAGCAAATGCCAAAGGTGACAATTTTCTGTCAAAAGATGTATAATTTTCCTCATCTCCTTGAGAAAGCAGAAGCTCTGCAGAGGTGGCTGTGAGTTGCTTTCAGAATCAAAGACCCCGCAGGCTCTCATGGTTACTGAACAGAAAACTCAATGAATAATTCACAACTGCATTTTAATTTCTTCTTATGTTCTATACTTAGTAAAGTGTCAGCAGCAACTCAACATCTGCATGCTAATCTAAGGGTTTGGACAAATTAGCTTCACCAAAGGATTATTATATCATAATTTATTTTCTCTTGATGACAATGGTAGAGATGCTATTCAACAACAAATTCCTAAAAAATTCCTAGAGCTCTGAAAAAAACATCTACAGATTCACTCAGGTGGTTGCGTAAATTTATGTGTGTAATTTCGAGAGGAAGAACCTTATTTGATAACTCAGTAGGACATAGACATTTGCATACTTGGTTAAAGTGAGTTGTAAAAAAATTAAGTTTAATGCCTTTATGTGATTTCCATTAGTTATCTTAAAATAGAATGCATCTTGGAACTCTTTCACATTGCATATTAAGGGCTTCCCTGGTGGTGCAGTGGTTGAGAGTCCGCCTGCCGATGCGGGGGACACGGGTTTGTGCCCCGGTCCGGGAAGATCCCACATGCCGCGGAGCGGCTGGGCCCGTGAGCCGTGGCCGCTGAGCCTGCGCGTCCGGAGGCTGTGCTCCGCAACGGGAGAGGCCACAGCAGGGAGAGGCCCGCGTACCGCAAAAAAAAAAAAAATAGAAATTCACAAACATGACACTGACTTCAATGTATATTTTTTGAGAATTTTGTTTCTGCTTCTTTTATATCTTCATACTTTCGAGTCCAAGATTGAGGTTCTAAGCTTGGGGAACTTAAAGAAAGTAATAAATTTTTTTAAAATAAATTTTATTTGCAGTGGTTGAATTGATGTCTGATTTGAAATCAGAAAGGCTAGGAATTGCTTTCTACCATTTCATTTATGGTTTGCATTAAAATGACATGTATTTTAGATATTAATACACCTAGATTGCTTTAAGTATATATATTATTTATAGTAATATTATGTTACAGCAAATTTATCCCCAAATTTCAGTGGTGTGACACAATAAAAAATAATTTATTCTCCACGTATTTAATCAAGAAGGGTGGTCTTGGTCAGAAGGGGTCTCCTCCTGTTGATTCAGGGACTAGACTCTTTCTGTAAACGTGCTTATAGAGTTCCTGCGTCCACAAGTGTCACAGTGGTACACGAACACAGATCTGTACGTACGTCCAGTGAAATTTGTGGGGCAGGCTTACCAAAGGTTATGTGTAGTCTGTTGTTGGGAAGTGATTAAAGGAGCCCAGATTACCCAAAATTTTCACCGAAGGACACATGTGCAAAGAAGACCCCACACTGGAGCTTCAGCATGAAACCAGTGCATATGCCAGTCTGCCTGCTATAACCCACGGAACTCTTCGTCACCTAACCTGGGATGTCTGCATAACATATCAGTAGGATCAAAAGAAGCTGAAGGGTTTCTTTACTTACTTACATTCCAAATCCTAAGTAACCCAAGCTTGGATTTTATCAAAGCAATGTAAACAAAATAAACACACAAAAAACAAAGAGCAAACAAAGCTTCCAATGAGAAACACAAAGGGAGAGCACAGATATTCTTTGATCTCAAGTCTAGGGCAGACCTGCTTTGGGTTCAGTTACCCCTTTCAGCATCCCCTCAATATAGGAAGACAGGGGCCAAATCCCAGAAGAGAACCCTCCAGCCCTTTACTCAGCCTTGAGAGTCCACACCAGGGACTCAGGAACATTTTATTCAGTCCAGCAATCACACTCCCCAGCTTTGGTCAGTAAGATAACAGTAAACACGATAGATCACTGGCGGTACACGGGCCTCTCACCGTCGTGGCCTCTCCCGTTGCGGAGCACAGGCTCCGGACGCGCAGGCCCAGCGGCCATGGCTCACGGGCCCAGCCGCTCCACAGCAGGTGGGATCTTCCCGGACCGGGACTCGAACCCGCGTCCCCTGCATCGGCAGGCGGACTCTCAACCACTGCGCCACCAGGGAAGCCCGCTAGCCATCTTTTTACACACTGCAGGCAGTGCTGTGAGGAGTTTGGGCTGCAGGGGACTCTTGTCTCCTATGTGTCTGTGACCCCCAGTGGTCAGAAAAACGCTGTCACAGGGGCAAGAGACTGTGGCGGAGTATTTTCAAAGGAAATTAGCATGAGGCTGTAGAATAAATGGATTTTACTCTAAAAAGTCAAGTGAGAAAGAAAAAATGGCAGCAAATGAGTAGTGTTTTTACAGGAGCTAAAGAGTTATTGGAAAGGAGCTGCATGTGGAAATCACCGTTCCCTGCACAGTCGCGGAGAGCACGTTGTTCGTTTCCTGACACTTGCTTCCTGGATGAGTGACGAAGGGCGGGTTAAAGACGCTAAAACACGAGGCTGACAAGAGTCCTTGAGGAACCGAACCTATTGAAGGAAACAGAGTAGAACTTTGCCACATTCCTTTGTGACGTAGCATAAAATAATTGTTGGGAAATGTGACTGTTGTTTGAATTCAGAGCCCGGTTTATTATTTTGTCCTATTCCAGTTGGCTGGCTTTTTATATGGCAAGTTATAATGACTTTTAACAAGGACTTAACAATTATTTATAATATTCAGTGCTAAAGTAATGCTATAGAATTTCTACTTTGTACGTGGACATAGAGCTAAGATAAGAACATAGGAGCCACTCTCAGTGCTTAGCCAGGGATCCCTGGTCTCCCTCCCGCCCTCCCTCCTTTTATCCATTCACTGCTACTTATTGAGCACCTACTATGTGCCGGGCTCAGGGAAACTTGCTGGGGAAAGAACAGTGAGTTGTGGTGAGCAGGTGTTCGTGGAGAGGACGGAAAGTCTTGGGAAAGATCAACCTGCAAAGTTGGGAAGAGACAACCAGCTCTCAGTGAGAGCGGAGCCTGTGTTCGGCGCTCTGGTGTAACGCGGTGGCCTGGACCTGGGTGAGTCTATCTTCTCCCACCCGTGACACTCAGTCTGTCACCCCTGCTCCCTCTCAGCATCCCCCAAGGATCGCTACTCCTAAGTGCGAAAGATCAAAAAGAAGAACCCCACTGTCTTTGTCTTCTCTTCTTGTCCCAGTCACACTGGGGGTCACATGGGGCTCGTTGAGGTGACCTATTTTTATCGTTTGACCAGGACAATGGGGACTTGGTTGTTTTCTACTCTTCACAGCTGTGGCACTCATGCAGTTTCCTTAAGAACCAGTACAATGAAGAAATAAAATGATGCCGTGATTCAGGGAGACACGATGTGGGTTTACAGCACGCTGGCCGCGAAGCACCGAGCTGCTCTGGTCCCCAGGTGTGGCCAGGGACCCTTCGTCCATCCTCTACCGGTTAGGGCACTGTAAGCACATGGCAGGATCCACCATCGCTGAGACATCCCTCCAGACCAGGGCTTCAGAACTGAAGTGACTTGGTTGTGAGACGTTAAGCCTCTCTTTTGCCAAGTACCCTCCCTCTAGCATGGCTGAGCATCAGCCTGGAAGATCTGTCCACATCCTGAGCCCTGCTGTCCGTGAGTGTTACCTGTAGGGCCAAAGATGCGGTTACATTGAAGGTCTGAGAAGGAGGTTGCCCTGGATTAGAGAGGGGCTGCTAAGAATGAGCACGATTTCTCTTTATAATAGAGACAGAGGGAGTGCTGACAGGGCCACACAGAGGGGGAGACGCAGAGAAAGATGGGCCAGCAGCCGGGGAGTGCCAAGGACACCAGAAGACAGGAGGGGCAAGGGACAGATCATCACCTGGGACCTACCTTTCACCCCCAGTGCGGCCCCACCAGCACCCAGTGAAGGTGATCTTGGACGTTTGACCTCCATCCCTGTGAGAAGGGGAACTTCTGTGGATTGAAACCAGAAAGGTTTTGTTCATTTGCTACAGAAAACCTAGGACAGAAGCACATTCCTCAATTTTGAATGCTAGCTCTGGAAGCATGATCTAACCAAAAGGAAGTCAGGAATATGATTGAGTAAATGGTCTGTAGGTGAGAATGTTTGGGGTGTTGACTCCAGGGGATGCTGTGGTTCAATCCAGTTTACACACCGGCTCTCTTTTTTCTTTTTTTTTTAAATAGACCTTTATTGGACTATGATTACTTCACAATACAGTCTTAGTTTGCGTTGCACAACAAAACGAATCAGCCATAGGCATACACATTACACACCGTCTCTTGATGCCCAGCTGCTTTCTGCTTGCTTGCGAATGGGGGCTCCACAGAGACAAGAAGTGTTTGGGGGCCACAAAATGCAGGCTCTTGCTTTCAGTGGCTCTGTCATCTCCCACGCTCAGAGCCGGGAGAAATAGCAGAAGGAGGGGAGGAGTGGGTGTGTATCAGGCACAGGGATGTTTGTGATGGCTCAGCGGAGGCCGCGGGTACGAGGCAGAGGCTCAGAAGTAGGTGCCCATGAGGGTAGGCTGGTAAACCGAGAAAGGTGACCATGCCCATGGCTGTTAGACTAGAAGTGATAGCGAAATAAAGGTGTAAGTTACAAAGGGAGCCGGTGGTGGAGTCAGAAAGCATTTTACAAGAGAAACGACATCGGAGTTGGGACCTCAGAGATAAGGACGAGTTGCTCAGATAAACCCCACACTCCTCGTCACTTCCTGGGCTACAGGAGAACCACACCCCATGCTACGCTTGTCTCTGTGTCTCCAAAAGAATTCTGAGCTCCCTGAGTTCAGCGACTCTACTGTCTGGAACCTCCAGATTGTAAAATAGTACCTGGGCACATTGTAGGGTGTATTCATGACTAAATAAATGTGTAAAATTGTTGCCGAAACTCGGCCTCTGTTCGCTGGTGCCGAATAGAAACTCGAAGACAGGGTTTTGGGTGAACTAGAAAATAATAGCTTTACTGCTTTGCCAGGCAGAGGGGGCCACAGTGGACTAATGCCCTCAAGACTGTGTGACCCGCTCTGGAGGAGGTAGTGATGGGTCTTGCAGTGTTCAAGGAGCAGGGTGTGGTCAGCTGGTGGACACTCTTCACCCTCTTCTGATTGGCTGGTGGTGAGGTCATCGGGAATCAGCATCATCAACCTTCTGGTTCCAGCCGGTCTGGGGTCTAAGTGCTTGTGGGCAGCGTGCAGTTAACTTCTCCCACCTGATGGGAGCTTCGGTGTCTGCAAAACAGCTCGAAGGCCATGGCTCAGAATATTATCTGCAGCCCTCGAGGAGGAACTAAAGGTCCTTGGGTTTGTTCAATGGCTGAACTATTATTATTTTGTCTTGCTTGGTTGTTTTCCTTTCTGCATTTTCTCACTTCTCTGTTTAAATGTATTCTTTGACTAAAGTTTTTCTGCAGACAGAAGGCAGGTGGAGGACATGGGTGGGAGGCTATTCTGGGGAGGCCCTGTAGGGTCCTGCTCGGCTACAAAATAAGCAGTATTTAGAAGGATGCATGGGTACTCTTTCTAGGTTAGAAGATGACAAGTTACTGGTTGAGCCAGGTACAGGTTGGATGATGTCTCATTCCGTTCCTAGAACGTGGTCAGTAACTGTAACCATACGTAATAACATATTATGAATAAAAATAATAGAACAGTTTTAAAAGACCTTTCTGACAACTCTTTAGATGGTAGAATTTTTGAAAAATACATCTTGAATGATCAGTCTGTTCCCATGTGTTTTGATAAGTGCTGCGTTATTAGTCATTTTCTTTTAGGTGGAATATTTTTGCCTTTTTAAGCTGCATATCTGTCACTGTTATTTTAAAAATGTCAAGATGGTTTTCCAAATATAGAGTCTCCTTGATCTTTAAGAATCACACATTTTCCTGAACTCAAATCTTAGTTCCTGCTTTGCTATAGATCTGCTGAAGGTTAAGGACACAGTTAATGGTTAAAAGCTTGCTTTACTTGTGAACATTAATAATTGGAAAAATGAAGCGTTTTCTAATTCTTATTTTAAATACAGGGAGTATAGTGAGCAAATATTCTCATATGCTCATATCTGACATGCAAACATGCATGTCAACACAAATTAAATAGGACCAGTTTATATATTAGTTAATTAATCTTCATACTGATTCCCTGAATCAGAATCACATGTATGGTGTTGTATTATTTATTACACTCTAGATAATTTTCGGGTTTCATTGGCCATATGTACTCTCCAGATACCACTTACTGGTGGTAGATCTTTTTTTAAGTAAAATTTGAGCTATGTTGTCATTTTTTACCTATTAAGTGAAACTGATCTAGAAATTTATGAACTGTGGGAGTGCGGTCTTCCATGACATTTAAAATTTTGTATGTACATTTATGGCAAGAAAAACATCAGTTTCAAAATGAGAAGGGGAACACGTGACATCCACAGTGGTCAAAGACAAGCAGTAGAGACTTGAAGATAATGAAGCTCTCGCAACCTACCTCTTCCTAGCTTCAGAATTTAAAGAATAATGCACATTGCATGAGATTGCTACAATAATAGAATTGTAATATGTGTCTGGCATGTGAAAGGCTATCAAAACATGTGAAAATCCAACCTGACTTTTGTGTAAATATTTGACTCAGTTCCTGAAATTTTGCTTTATGGTAACATTTTTATTGGCTTGAAAGCAATCAGTAACTCTCTTATACATACTTATTAATTATGTATGTTAAGATTTATCGCATTCATGTTAAGATCATGAATTCCCAGTCTGTTGGCCTGTGTCTTGCTGAAAATAGACGTGAGGGCATTTCTAGCCCGTAACAACTACAGTGACTCTCTTTATCTTACATAACGGAGATCCTTTGTAGTTGAACATACTTTTACCGTAGTTTAAGTGAAGAGGTCTTTACTAATTAAAATACTGTTGGGAATTAAATATATGGAAACATCAGAGACCCAGAACCCTAGAGTCTGAATTCAGCATCATCTACATTTTCTACGTGTCGAAGCTTTATTACTCATTCAGTCCATTGGAGCTCAGATTGAGAAATAGCTTATGAGGGTGATTGATAGTGATGTCTGTTCTGATATTTTGAAGTTATTTATTGATGTCTTTAATAATTGTGAGTATGCTCACTGCTTAATAAAACATATTTACTTGTCAGAATATATTTGTCAAACATCATTATAACTTGTCTATGATTCAGATATCTCAAGCAATCTCGCCCCATGCAACGTCATACTTCAAGCCATGATGAGGTATTTGGGTCACTCGGTAGTGCAAATCAAGGTCAAAAACCACAACGCGTGTCCGGTACTCACTGTCTATGCTGCTGACTTTTGCTGTGTGTCTTCACATAAGTAATTTTATTAAAGATTTATAGACTGTGGAATGATCTAGAGCAAATGATCCATACAGATGAAGCTTCGAATTGTATCCATGCAGAAGTTAAGACCCAGGGAGGCTGCTGACTCGCCAGGATGCATTGATGACACAGTCAAAAGTGCAATTCAGATCAAACTGGAGTGAGCTTTTTTCAGCTAACCATTTTGGTAACATTATTTACGCACTTTCTAAAATCAAGGTAAATCCTAAAACGTGGAAATTGTGTTCAAATTATATTGTCAAAATGCACAACGTGGTTAAGGAAACAGAAAACCAGATAGACTGAAACTGAGTCAACAGAGGTGGAAGGAATGCACGTGGGATTTATTAGGAAAGTCAGAGGCTAATGAGCTTCCAAGTGTGACTGAGGCTGGAAGGTGATGCTGGAGACCCACGTGCAGGGTGAGTCAGGACCAGAAGACAGCTCAGGGAGAGAGGATTCAACCCAGCTGCTGTGGAGGAGCCGTGTGCCGGAACACAAGCCGTAGATAAACACTTCTCTGTGAGCCTAACTTTCCAGCCATTGGTATGAAACTTAGCACCTTGAATGGGGGAATATTTAAAAAAAAAAGATTTTGAGGAAAAAACTTGACTTTGTGTATTATAAATTATCATTTAATGGCTTCAATTCCCTGGGTTCAAATATACAGTTATTTGCTCTTTAAGGAAAAGGATCATGGGCATATAGGATGTCATTATAAGGTGGATAAATAACTGTTTAATCTTCAAACTGAAATATATACTTAACAGTTCTCTTAAAAGGCAATACAGGGGTGGGAGAGGGAGAGGTACAAACTATCGGGTGTAAGTTGGGCTCAAGGAAGTATGTACAACACGGGGAATAGAGCCAATATTTTGTAATAACTGTAAATGGGAGGTAACCTTTCAAAATTGGATAAGCAATAAATTTTTAAAAAGGTATTATTTGAAGAGTTTCATTCTTTCAGGGTTGCGGTTGGAAGAGTAATTTTTTTAAATTTCAGGGTTTTGCAGCCAGTTTGAGTTTTTATACATCACTAATGGGAGAAAACTATATTACCCAATCTGATAATAATTCAAAATAAGTAATTGCAAATAGCCTTTGATATATCAAAAAATGAGACTTCCTCTCAGAGGTTAAAGATCTTTTGCCCCTAGAGTATTCAGAGTAATATACTTAGCGATGCTTTTGCCAAACCTATTTTTTTACTGAGGTATAATTGACTGACAATATTGTGTTAGTTTCAGGGGACCAACATAGTAATTCTGTATTTTTATACATTACAGAGTGATCACCATGGCTAGTCAAGTACCCTTTGTCACCATACAAAGGTGTTACAATCTTATTATTGTTCTTTATTGAAGTATACTTGACTTACAATATTATATTAATATCAAGTGTACAATATTGATTCAATATTTTATAGATTATACTCCATTTAAAGTTATTATAAAATATTGACTATATTCCCTGTGCTGTATATTACTTTTATATTATATACTATTTTACATATTATTTATTTTTATAATTATGTGTGTTTTTGTAGCTTATTTATTTTATACATAGTAGTTTGTACCTCTTAATCCCCAACCCTATCTTGCACCTTCTCCAACTGCAATATTATTGACTATGTCCCCCCATTTACATCGCCATGACATTTATTTCATACCTGGAAGTTTCTACCTCTTAATCTCCTTCACCTATTTCTTTCCTCCCTCCAACCCCCTCCCTTCTGGCGGCCACCTATTTGTTCTGTGCACCTATGACTCTGCTTATGTTTTGTTATGTTTGTTCATTTGTTTTCTAGATTCCACATGTAAGTGAGATCATACAGTATTTGTCTTTCTCTCTCTGAGTTATTTCACTTAGCATAATGCCTTCCAGGGTAATCCATGTTGTCGCAAATAGCAAAACTTCATTCTTTTTTTTTTTTTGGCTGAATAATATTCCGTCGTATATATGGACCACATCTTCTTTATCCATTCAGCTGTTGATGGACACTTAGGTTGTTTCCATATCTTGGCTATTGTGAATAATGCTACAATCAACATAGGGCTGTGTGTATCTGTTCAAATTAGTGTTTTTGTTTTCTCCAGAAAAATACTCAGAATGGAATTGCTGGATCCTATGATAGTTCTATTTTTAGTTTTTTGAGGAAATGCCATTGTGTTTTCCATACGTTCTATACCAGTTTACAATCCCACAACAGTGCACGAGGGCTCCCTTTTCTCCATATCCTCACCAACATTTGTTAATTTGCGTTCTTTTCGATGATGGCCATTCTGACAGGTGTGAGGTGATATCTCATTGTGGTTTTGATTTGCACTTCCCTGACAATTAGTGACGTTGAGCATCTTTTCATGTGCCTGTTGGCCATTTGTATGTCTCCTTTGGAAAAATTTATATTCAGATCCTCTGCTTCTTTTTTAATCGGGTCACTTCCTTCCTTCCTTCCTTCCTTCCTTCTTTCCTTTCTTCCTTTATTTTTTGTGTTGAGTTCTTCATATATTTTGGACTTTAACCCCTTATTGGGTATATAGTTTGCAAATATCCTCTCCCATTCAGTAGGTCTTTTTAATTTAAAAAAAAATTTTTTTTAATTTTTTATTATTATTTTTTCTTGCGGTACACAGGCCTCTTACTGTCGTGGCCTCTCCCATTGCGGAGCACAGGCTCCAGACGCGCAGGCTCAGCGGCCATGGCTCACGGGCCCAGCCGCTCCACGGCATGTGGGATCCTCCCGGACCGGGGCACGAACCCGTGTCCCCTGCATCGGCACGCGCACTCTCAACCACTGCGCCACCAGGGAAGCCCTTATTCAGGGTCTTTTGATTATCAGTACAAATTTTATAATTATTTTTTCTAGTTCTGTGAAAAATGCCATTGTTATTTTGATAGGGGTTGCATTGATTCTTGATACGTCTGGCTAAAGGTTTATCAATCTTGATTATGTTTTCAAACAACAGCTCTTCATCAATCTTTTCTGTTCTCTCTTTGGTCTCTGTTTCACTTTTTTTCTGTTCTGATCTCTTTATTTTGTTTGTCTGTTTCTAAGATAGTCCTCCATCTCCCCCTTTTGCCTAATTCTCTGTGTTTATTTCTATGTATGATGTAGGTTGGTTATGTTTCCTGATCTTGGAGAAGTGTCCTGTGAGGCCCAGCTGCACACTCATGTCCGTCACCAGAGCTGTGTGCTCTTAGGGGTACCCCTGTGTGGGCCCTTCTGTTGAAGGGCTGGCTGATAAGCAGGGCTGGTCCCCAGACTGGTTGGCTGCCAGGTCCTGTCTTGTGAGGTGGCTGCTGGCCTGCTGGTGGGTGGCGGGGGGTGGGGGGGGGGGGGGGCTGGTGGGTGGCGGGGGGTGGGGGTGGGGTGGGGTGGTCCGAGAGCAGATTGCCAAGTCTAACTTCTTACCTGTCATTCGCCTGCCCCAGATGCCAGGTATCCATTCTGATAGCCTCAGCTGGCTCCACCTTTTCCCGAGCACTTGACTTTGCCCATCTTGGTCTGTACACTCACTGCTAGGATTTTATGTCTCATGTAAACACATTTTGCTCTTCTTTAAATAGGGCCTTGAAAATATAATTAAAAAGCAACCTGAAAAATGTTTACATATTACACATAATGCGTAGATATTTAATTAAATCTTAGAAAATTGTGTTTATAGCTCATAAACTACACTAATTTTCCTAAGAACAAACAAATATTTTAATAGACAAGATTTTGATTAACACTAATTCTGAGAAACATTCCTGATGCTAAAGCAAACAAATTCTGAATCACAGGATAAGGCTGATAAAAGAGACTCTGGAATGAAAAACTCTCTTCCTAGGTGAAGAGACTTGAGGTACGTGTACCTGGACAGGTGGAACTCTCAGGATGCTGAGGGGACCCCGAGGGTGGTCCAGGTGTGCCACCCACACCACCACACACAGCGGCCTGTTTGGGCTGTTCTGAGAAATGGGCAGAGTTACTAGAATTCCTCAAGTCCTGTTAACAATACAGTTCATTTGCCCCTCAGTACCTGCTGTGAGGTTTTTCATTTTGTTTTCACGTGAAACAACCTTATTTTCACAATCGTAGACGTTTTGATTTTTGAAATGAAGAATGTACATGTCCTATTTGTCTGTATCTAGCGATTCTTCTTTGTATATGGTTAATTGATTTATGGAGCTGCACAAGTACTTTCTTATTCAAATAACAGTCCTAGAAATTCATTTGTATTCATACCCCAATTCCAACATTAATATATGCCTGGATGGACCATCTTCTATACCGGCCTGTATGTGCTTGAATGTAATTTGTCTTTCTACAGAAAATGTCATAAACCGTTTTCTTCAGGTCAGAAATGATTTAAGAACACATCAAATCTATGATATTTAGAATTTTGGATTTCAGATTTAGCCTCAAATTTTGTAGACTAATTTGTCCTTTCTAGAAAGCCTGTGTTCTGATGACAAAATGCTAAGTGCTTCCTTTGGATTTACTGAGTATAGTGAAAAGTTCATGACTCACTGTTCTCCATGTGTGTGGCATGAATAATATATTAAAACATGAATTCTGGTGAATTTATCGTCATCTAATGTTGTATTTATTTTAAACTAAACGTAAGTAAATATTCTGCTGGTTTACAGAATGGTATAATTTGTCATCACCTCAAGCAAAATGGTGATGCAGAGATAAGCAATATTATGATGCTTCCAGTGTTGATGAAACTTCAGCAAATCCTGACCAGGATGAAATCTCCATAAAAAATACCATCTCTGTTGATAGACTTCAGGAATCTGAAAGTGTTTAGGCTTCGGCAGTGTTGACTTTGAAGGGAATAATGATAACTAAAACTTTTTACCCCAAAACTTATTTTACAGGTACGTTGTAAATTCACTGTTTAAGAAGTCATTTGAATTTTAATAATTTCTAGTAAATCTTCCAATTTTCAAAAAGATTTCACTTCTAGATATAATTACTGTTTGAATTATATATAAAAGACTACCTCATGTATCAATGTTCATACAAGAAAGTAATGTCACAATCTTAGTTTCTGTGTTTCACTGGAGTTTTAAAGTTAGGAAAAGGGAATGAGGTGATTACAAAGAGTCATAGTGTTGACATATGTATGTCATAGTGTACAGACAGGTGCATATCCCAAAGCAAAAGCGATAAAGACATGCTGTTCTAATAAAATACTTTCTATTGATTAGAAGCCTGTGCTTGGTAATGATTTCTCCTAATGTAACTGAAAAGCAAATAATTTCATAATTCCGTGCCTTGTTTTGATTGCACACAGTGAAAGAACAAGGCAAACATAATATGTTATGTTTCTTGTTTCTCTCTGCTCCGTCTCTGTGACTTAGGAGTCTGGAGGTGACGTAGAATAATGTCCCTGGTTTTCCAGTCATTGTTTTGATTCCCATTAGGATTTTGTGCCAATCTTTTTTTTTTTTTTTTTTTGCGGTACGAGGGCCTCTCCCATTGCGGAGCACAGACTCCGGACGCGCAGGCTCAGCGGCCATGGCTCATGGGCCCAGCCGCTCCGCGGCATGTGGGATCCTCCTGGACCGGGGCACGAACCCATGTCCCCCGCATCGGCAGGCGGACGGACTCTCAACCACTGCGCCACCAGGGAAGCCCATGTGCCAATCTTTTAATCAGTAATAGCAGCACGGTTATTTTCCCTTTTGTGTCTCTTATGAGGTTATATCTGTGGCCAGACAAGATTTTAAAGTGGTCATTTGGCAGAATTTACAAAATTTAAATGAAGAAAATGTGTTTGGAGCTATCATAGGCTTCTTTTTGAGGAGGAGGCAGCCGGGGGAGGGGGATGAGGGGGTAAGAGAAGGTGATAAACCTTTTCCCAAAGCCCACCGGAATGTTATCACAATTTAAAGTACACTAGTCCGAACTTCTTTC
>NW_006785319.1:5665913-5668199 GCF_000442215.2 Lipotes vexillifer
CTTTCCCTATAATGAGGATTAACACTACACGTCTTAGTTGTCTTTTGGGGTTACTTTTTTGTAGATTTGACTTAATTCGTGAAAAAAAAAAAAAGCCAAAGGGCAGCAAATGTTTCCAGTAAAACCTGGTTTCTCATCTTGATAGAGACATCAAATTACTCTCCATGAGCAGTTTTAATGAACAAGACTGAGTGCTGATTTACTGGAGGACTTCTGACTACGAAATGCTCGTGGAGAGATTCTCTGTTGGTTTTATTCCTACTTTTAAGGCCTTTGCCCATTTCTGTGTGAACTGTTCACACAAATAGGCCAAGCAGAAGCAGTGGAGAAACGGATAATTTAGGAGTAGGTAGCGGAAGAGAATGGGTTTTCCCACTTTATTCCAGATCAGAGCCGGATGGGTGTAGTTTGAGTTCCTTCCACACAAGAAAGAGAGGATTGGCTCTCACCGAACCTGCTAATTGGGCTCTCTAAATACTGGTCTTTGCTGGAAAAGTGTTTCTTATTGCTATTTTCTCTAAAGTAAGCTGCTCTTATTTTCATGCGCCTCTGGGACGCCTGGTGAATTAGGTGTCTGCTTTCTAATACTATTTCTAGAATTCTAGGGGGGCCCTTGGGAAGGTTCCAGACACGTGAGTTGTTTGGGGGGCTGTTAAAAACACATTTCACAACCACAAATTAAAACCAGAGAATCCATATGATGATGTATAACTGTAGTCTATATGTAACCAGCGGAATCTTTTTAAGGAATATATTCTCATTTTATTATAGGAAAACCTTGTTTATGAAACAAAAGTTTATAAAGAACACCGTGTAGATTAATACATTGGAAATGAGGATACAATTTAATGATTCTAATTTATCTTGAGTTGGAATGACAGTGGAGAAAAGGCATGATGCTAATATAAATTTATTTTTTAAATAAATGCACTAAGTATGCTTGTTTTATTTTTTCAGCAGTATGAAAGATGCAGGAGTTGGGCAGAAGCAGGGGAGGGGTCCCCCGACATCCACCTGCCAGCAGTGCACGGGGGTCTCTACCAGCCCCGTCTGTGGTTCAGATGGACATACCTACTCTTCTCAGGTAAGACAACGATAGTCATTTATTATAAAACATATACATATTCATATATGTATGTACGTAGTCATTAGTAAGTGATTAAAACTGTTAGTTCTCCAGTGTGGTCATGCAAATACTTTAACTTTTAAAATAATGTGAATAATATCACTAGTTGGGAATATGATTCAAACATTTGTACATTTGTTTCTCCTATACAGAATTTTTAAAGTTTGAAATATTGATTCTGTGAACACTCTGAACCCTCATATTAAGACCAACATTTCCTTTCTTGCTACTCTGAGAGAGGGCAGAAGCGTTACCATGTATATAATAATGTTAACAGTTATAACGGCTGTCCCAGCTAAAATCTGTCAATATCATTACTGTTTTATTTCATATGTTATTTCCTATATTATCTCATTTAAGCCCCCCAAAATTCCGTACAGCAAAAGAGAAAAACAAGGCTTAGAAAGAAATAGCACATTTCACATATTTAGCTGACACCGAAGCCCAGATTTGATGTCTTCTCTGATTCAGTATCTCTAGCTACATTAATCTGCACCTCGTTTGATGCCCCATATCATTCAAATATTTAGGAGGTTTTAATAACTTTACGTAATAGGACATTGATGAGTTTTCTTTGATTATGTGATAGGAAGGAATACGGCTCATGACCTCTTACCTGAAACTTCAGGGTCAGATGCATTTATGAATTTAGATTTTTCTAAAATGTATTTTTTGAGAAGGTAAGATAGCACATTATGTAGTATCCCCAGTGGGACTTTAGCCTGTAATTCAACAGATCAACATTTCTTTTAGAAACTATAGGTATATTCAAGATCCATGAAGTCTATAAAGTAACCTTACCTCAGTTCATATCTAGTTTTGCTTAAAGCAAAGTAAATTCCAGAAGTTTTGGGCCATCAGAACACTGTGTTTGGTGCATACCACTTCATGAACCATACTTTGTCTCAGAAAATATTTCCCTACACCTTGCACCGGCAGTTTACAATTGAGAAGAGGGCTACAGGGACAAGCAAGCTTAATACAGTCAATAGATACGTGCATAGTACTTACTGGGTGAGGCTACCATGTGCCTGTTTGCTAAAGTTTTCAGGATGTATGTGGGGGTGGAGATATTGCTAGGAGGAAGGAGTGTGTCACCCATCCTCTCAACACGACCTCGATCTCGGGGACCCTCTGCTTTGCAAGCTGAAATTCCTGCT
>NW_006785319.1:5668209-5689020 GCF_000442215.2 Lipotes vexillifer
TCAGTGCAAGGGGGAAGGAACCCACCTCATATTCTCACATCCCACAGCTCACGATGTGGAACGCATTATGTTGATTAATTAACTCACAACAAAGGATGCAGATTCTAGTATTCAGCGTGGTAGCTGGAGTTCCTTGGGAAGCAAATTTGACTCCTAAGTTGACCTGATGGACGTTGATGATCGAGCAGGTTGAGTCAAGAGAGAGACTGAGGTCATTCCCTGCATCCCCCTCGGGGAGCCCTGTGTCTTTTTCAGCCTCAGGAATGTACCTGCTGTGGGCCCTGGTGTGTCAGCACCGGGGAGGGGGTCATCCTCCCTGGAGAGGGCCAGCATTAGGCCACCACCTGCCTCTCTAGGACCCTCTTGACGTGATCCGTTCTCTGACAGTGTACTGTCACAGGGCACAGAGGTACGATCACAAGAGGTTTCTACCTGTTGAGACCACGTGGGAGTCGTTGTTTGATGATTTTAGGGAAACACAGTCTCCCACTCAGGACTAAATACTCCTGCCATAAGTAGACTAATTCACGTGGATTCACAATTCCTCGGGGTTTCCCACTGTTGTGAAGCCCCAGCTTACGATCCTATGCCCTCAGTGATATTGTCAATAGAATTCTTTTAAATAATCCATCCTTGAATTATTAATTTAACATTTCTTTGGATATGTCTAGCTTTCAATGCGTGCCTTGTTTATATAGAAAGACATAAAAAGAACATGGTTCAAATGAATATGAGTTTTTAGTCACCCCAAACTTCAATCCTCATTTCTGTTGATTCTCATTTAAGTTGGTGATTTTTCCGCTTTTGATCACCAATTCTAGTCTTAAGTGTCTACACTGACAGCACGCTGAACTGTATAATATAATGCAAACTATATAGTGATCTCAGCCCAGGAGGAACCCAGACTAAACTCTTCTTGCTAACACTTTTTAGAAATTCATGGGATTTATATTCACATTAAGGCCTCAACCTTTCTTCAGTGAGACAGGCATTGCCCTAGGCTCTTTAGGCATCGCGAACAAAGACTGCAGAGGCCAGTGCGGTCTGCAGAAGCTTATCTTGTCATATGAACAAGATAATAAATAAGGCAGGTGCAGGAGTCACGAGACCCTTCTTCTGGCTCTTGCCTCACTCAGCTTTGTCAGTAGACCAGGCAAACCCTGACAGGGCAGATTTAAACAGCTTTTGGGGGCTGGTGGGCATTTGCACTCAGAGTAAAGGTAGAGCTCCAAATCCCAAGCTCGGCGCAATCCGGGAAGCTCCTTGCTTGGAGCTGAGTGATCCTGATGTGATGACGACTGACCAGAGCCAGGCCATCTGGTCCAGAGTGAGGGACCCTACATCCCGGTCTTCTTACCATCCCTCTGTATTCTGGACACCCTGCATTGACGTACAGGGTTTTCGTTTCGGTTCGGTTTTGTTTTACTCCTGCAAACCACATTCCTATATGTTCTATTTTAGACCCACGATATTTTCTCATTACTTTCAGCTCAGTTTATCGAGATGAAGTTATAAGTTTGATTTCGCTGTACAACATAATTGAGAGGTCGTTACAGAGCACAGTAGGTCCAGGCGCTGGGGCTGAGGTGAGGAAGACAGTTATCAGAAGGTCTCCAAAGGAAAGTTTAGTCAAAGGTCATAACAAGGATTTACTCTTGGAAAGTGCCCCTCATTACACAAAGGAACCGATTTTGAATAATTATTTTATTAGCCTCCAAGCTCTGACTGTGTCAGCTTGTGTAGCAGTCCTCAGAGGAGTGTCTTTAAAATGTTTACAGAAAAGACAAAGGCACAGATGAATAACTGTGAAAACATAGATTTACTTAGAGAAATATTGGGACTCGTGATTTTCATAAAAAGTGTTTTTGCAATGTTATCTAATGTTTTTCATGTTAAGAAAAGTGATGGACTGTTTTGGAAGTCTACTTAATCATTCTTTTCAGAAGAACCCATGTTTTCTGAGTTCTTCCGAATTCAGCAGTGGCAGAAAAATCGAAATATAAGTCTGTTCAAGGCTGTTTGAGAGGTAATCATTCCTGAAATTGACACAAAAGATGAAGGTCTCTGTTTCTTCCTTCAGGCAAAGTCTATTTGCATTGTTCTGCCCGGCTTCAGTGAAACCAGGAATTGTTCTCCAGTGTAGCATCTATGTTAGAACTAAGGCATGTTTGTGACTGACTTGTGTAGATTGTACGCTACATCTGCTGAGCAGGAAGTCAGCAAATAGGGCTTCCCTGGTGGCGCAGTGGTTGAGAGTCCGCCTACCAATGCGGCGGACGTGGGTTCGTGCCCCGGTCCGGGAGGATCCCACATGCCGCGGAGCGGCTGGGCCCGTGAGCCATGGCCGCTGAGCCTGCGCGTCCGGAGCCTGTGCTCCGCAGCGGGAGAGGCCACAGCAGTGAGAGGCCCGCGTACCGCAAAAAAAAAGAAAGACAGAAAGAAAGAAAGTCAGCAAATAATGCTGATGTTCTAGAGCTCAGCCGGGTGTCTGTAACATGAACTCCCCAGGCACAACATGCTGGGTGGTTTTTGATACTTAAAAAAAGAGACAGAAAGAAAGAAAGTCAGCAAATAATGCTGATGTTCTAGAGCTCAGCCGGGTGTCTGTAACATGAACTCCCCAGGCACAACATGCTGGGTGGTTTTTGATACTTTTCTCTGATTTTTAGTCATGCAGTGCTTGGGAGCTGAACTATTGCAATAAATACCGGTCAGTATAGGAAACTGCGTGTGTGTGTGTGTTGAGGAAAGGCAAGTAAATAGAAAGCTTCTCCATCTTATTCTGCAGTTCCCGACACCAGCTGCAGAGTTGCTACTTAAATTGGTTTGGGACAAGGCCCTGGGAATCTAAATTTTAAAAGCTCCCCAAGTGATTTTTATGTGTAGGCATGGTTGAGAACCACTGTTGCATCTCTTCAATCTATTGCCTTTGAATTCTTAGATATAACAGTTGTTGTTCTTGTATTTAATAAAGGAGAACAGTAACATTAGCACTGAAGTGGAAGCATTTACTTTTCGTTGTAATTTGAGAAAATTCCATTTTAAGTTTCCACGTTTTCCTATTAGCATTTGGTATTTACGTGTCCTGCCTTCCTTCCCCTGAACACTTTGAGCTAATTTTATTTTGAAAGATCGACAGTCAGAAATAGGTGTGCACTGTCTCTCTTTGAACTGCTTTTCAACTTGGCTTGGCTTTTGGCTCATGGCTTGGGATGCTGTATTTTTGAGGGTTAAGGCTTTAATCTCTCGGTACCCCAAACACCAGCATCTCCTTCCCCAGGACTTGGCTTCATGGATTATTTTATGCTTCTCCGTAGCCTTAACAAAGATGTAGGCTTGCTTCCCCGGCCTGTTCAAGACTCTTGAGTTATATATATGTTGAATGAGTTTAGGACAGTGTTCACTAGTTTCTGCATTGATATATTGATTTATGTTTGAAATTATAATCTTACTTTTGTGTGAGTAACTGTGTGTTAAAATGGTCTTTCACCAAACTCCATAGATATTATAGAGGTTTTGTAATTTTATTAATTTCTTTAAGTATGTTTAATGTAGCTCCTTAGGAAAATGAAAAGTTGGGAAACGTATATGTTGTCACACACTTATCTTTGGAGTAGCGACCATCAGTAAAATCTGAATCTACATTTTGACCCGTGGTCTTTACCGCTTGTTTCGCACTCTGCCTTGCCAGTTGCTCCATGACACACTGGCCACACTTTGCCACGGCTTCACCAAGACTGGCAACATTTACCAGCAACTCAGAAAATGCCAAATTCAGTGATTATTCCAAAGCTCTTTCCTTATTAGGTGGAATTGAAGCAGTGGGCAGTGTTATGAGTCCCTTATCATCTTCTGCTTCTTTTTGTTCTCAAATCCCCGATGGTCCTAGACTGTGCAGCGACCACCTTTGGACAGAGGCTTAGCGAGGACCTGGGTGCCTTGCCCCAGGGCACGGAAGTTCGGCCACGCTGCTGTGACAGCTGGACACTGAGTTCTGAGGGGCTTCCCAGTGCTCGGATCAGTGCCTCCCAGGGCGGATGCCAGGGCTCAGCTATGGGGACCAGCCCTATGCCTGCCTCTCGTCTGACATCTGCTGTAACCTGTGCATTGATCTTGCAGTGCGGTGGCCCATAACCTTTTCACTACATTGAACTTCACAGTCTCATATAGATACGTGTGTCTACACTGATCAAGAATTTATTTAGCTCTTTTGGGGGGCAGATACTGTAAACGCTTTGGGTATATTAACTCATGGTTGTCCCTTTTATAGATGCACTGATGCACAGAAGTGAAGTAATTTGCCCAATGTCTCAGTGAAGTCCAGTGTCCATTGTCTAAATCGAAATCATTTTGCTTTTGCTTTTTTTTTTTTTTTTTTTTTTTGGCTGTGTTGTGTCTTTGTTGCTGCGCATGGGCTTTCTCTAGTTGCGGCGAGCGGGGGGTACCCTTCCTTGTGGTGGGGGGGGTTCTCATTGCAGTGGCTTCTCTCGTTATGGAGCATGGGCTCTAGGCGCACAGGCTTCAGTACTTGCGGTGCGCGGGCTCAGTAGTTGTGGCTCGTGGGCTCTAGAGTGCAGGCTCAGTAGTTGTGGCACATGGGCTTAGTTGCTCCGCGGCATGTGGGATCTTCCCAGACCAGGGCTTGAACCCGTGTCCCCTGCATTGGCAGGCGGATTCTTAACCATTGCATTGCCAGGGAAGTCCCTACTTTTTTTTTTTTTTTAAATAGGAATTTGGAGCAGAAAAAACAGTTTAAAAAATTAAGTGCCCTTCATCTTTTTCTAGTTACTACACATAATAAATGTGATAACTTTTTATTTGAATCACTAAGTAAAGATGGCAATATATGCCTTTTAAGTTTATAGTTGCTTGTTTCTCACTGGTTTGAAGCCTGTGGTTTCAGAGCCATATTTCAGAATTATATTTTTAGAGATTTTTGCATGATACAGAAGCCTAAATCATCAGTTTTCTATGGTTATAACTTCTTGTAGAAGGCAATCTTCGGTGTTTTCTTAGGAGACTGAAAGTTTTAAATCTTAGGTTTGTGTGTACATGGTGATTGGTCTTTTGTGTTTGGTAAGAGGCAGGGGGTGAATATCACTTCTTCAGTGTAGCCAGTTGTGGGAACATCCATCTGTAGTTCTTGCCCCATCAGATTGCCTAGGTTTCTTTGTCAAAAATGAAGTGGTCCTGAAAGTGTGAGTCTCTCTGTGTTTTGTTTTTTTGTTTGTTTTTTTTTGCGGTACGCGGGCCTCTCACCGCTGTGGCCTCTCCCGCTGCGGAGCACAGGCTCCGGACGCGCAGGCTCAGCGGCCATGGCTCACGGGCCCAGCTGCTCCACGGCATGTGGGATCTTCCCGGACCCGGGCACGAACACGTGTCCCCTGCATCGGCAGGCGGACTCTCAACCACTGTGCCACCAGGGAAGCCCTCTGTGTCTGTTTTGTCTCGGGGAATTATTCATCTGCCCCCAGGATGTGCCGCACAACCTGTTTGCCTGTATCTTTATGTTAAGTTTTGAATTCAAGTGCTGCAAGTCTGACTTGATTCCACCTTTTCAGTGCTGCTTCAGCACTTGCCCTTTGCATTTCCATATGAATTTTAGGATCAGTCTGTCAATTTCTACAAAAAAACAGCTTGAATCATCATTAAGGTTTTGTCAAATCTGTAGATAAATTTGAGGAGATGGATAAGAATCTTCAAATCCACACACTAGGTATATCTCTTCATTTTGTTAGTTAAAGTTAATAAAAGTTTTGTAGTTTCTGGTATAGGGACCTGTAATATTTTTTGTTAAATGTATTGCTAACTTATTTTTATTAATGCTACTGTAAATTTAGTTGTGACGTTTATTTACTAGTATATTGTCATTTAACTAATCTTTCTATACTGGCCCTGTTTATTGACACCTTGCTAAATTCACTTATTTCTAGCAGTGTTTTGTTGTGGCTGTCTCGGGATTTTCTACGCATATAATCATCCTCTTTGAATAGACACAGATTTATTTCTTCCTTTCCTTCTTTTTATGCATTTTTTTCTTTTTTTTTGCCTTATTGTTCTGGTTAAGGCTTTCAGTACAATGTTCAGTGTACCTCTTTGCCTTAATCCAAATTTAGGAGAAAGTTTTCAGTATTTTACCATTAGGTATGAAGTTACATACAGGTTTTGTATATGCTAATCAGGTTCTTTGCAGCCCTCATAGAATAGAGCATGCAGGGTTAGTGTCTATATTTTGTGTTATTATCTATTAAAAATGAGAGAACAACACATATGTTCACTGGTGGAATCTCTGTGCTTTCTTAGATAATATAATTTTTGCCTTTTCAATGAAAGAAACTTGTATTTTGTAAATATTCCACAGGGTTTGCATTTCTAAGGAGACAGTTTTCTAAAAATCTTTACATATGTATAGCATGCTTGAATAAACATATTCTCTAAGGGAAGTGTTATAACAGTAGTCGTTGGCATGTAGTAGCTGTCGCTGTGAAAGTCATATAGGCAGGAATTCCTAAAATAATTCAGCAACGATGTCAAGTAATGGTCTAAATATTTTGTGTGCTAACCTAATATTTAAAACAACCCTAGAAGACAGATTCTCTAGTGGTCCACAATCATTAGATAAGGGAAAGGAGACACAGAGCAGCCATGAAGCTGGAAAGTAACGACGCCAGGATCGAGGTCAGCTTCAGGCACACGGTGGCCACTGTGCTGTTCTGGGCGTGGACAGGCCAGCGAGCTCCTGATTGATGCACTTATCAGGCCTGGGTTTTACCCTAGTGATGTCCTTTGTAACCTCAATTATTTGTCACTTTCTCAAGAAGCAAGAATCATGATAGGCAATAGGAGAGATTTAGAGAAGCCATGTATATTCCAGCTCTTTAAAAACTCAGGTTATAGCAAGATAAAGAGGCACCCATGTGTGAAGTTAACTGAGGTATTCTTACCCTGCTGGTAGAAGGCGTTCCCGCTGAGATATACCATGAGTTTCTAGCAAGTTCAGGGCCAGCGTGCTGGCAGCACCTTTGGAAAAGCGGTGTCTGCATCTCTTTTGTCTAAATCACAACTCGTGCCAGCAGAGAAAAGATTCTCAGAAGGCTGATACTTAGTGCCTGCCTAGTGTGTGTTGATGACTGCTCTGAGTTACTATATTAATGCACGTATTCATTAATGTAATGTGATAATTTTCATATGAATTATTTCTCAGACAACAGTAGGAGACAAAAAAACACTAATATTTTAAAGATAAGGAATCTGAAGCACAAAGATATTAAATATATTCATAAGGTCACAGGGCTGGTAAACAGCAAGGCTAATAATGTGGCTACAAATAAAAGTACGAAAGATATGAAATAATAATATGTAATAGGGCTTCCCTGGTGGTGCAGTGGTTGAGAGTCCGCCTGCCGATGCAGGGGACACAGGTTCGTGCCCCGGTCCGGGAAGATCCCACGTGCCGCGGAGCGGCTGGGCCCGTGAGCCGTGGCCACTGAATCTGCGCGTCCGGAGCCTGTGCTCCGCAACGGGAGAGGCCACAACAGTGAGAGGCCCGCGTACCGCAAAAAATAATAATAATATGTAATAAATCAGTGTAACGTAGTATGGTATGCATTTATGCATATTAATGATTTATTAATAGCAATGTGGATAACATTATTATAGGAATGTGATGTTAATACAGTGAGAAATTATTTTTCTCGGCAAAGAAAAGCCAAATGTGTCCTGTATAGTATCTACTTATATGTGTGTAGATTTATAATCATGTAAATTATGGAATAAACACAGTAGTGTGTGGCTGTAATACCCTTCCAGTGAACGCATGGGCAAATTATAGATTTCCTGCCATCTTTCTGTGATCACTGTGTGTTTCAATGTCTGTTATCTCGCTCCACCTCAATGCTCTCCACCAAGGAAATTGGTCCAGTTCTGTGAACGGACAAGTTAAGGATGCTATGGCTTCTGAAACAAGCCAATTAAACAAAAGCCAGCTGAAACTAGGAGGTAATTAAACTCTAATATAGAAACTGGGGGGGCAAAATAGAAACAATACCATTATTGGGTAATAATACCATTATTGCGGTACAATATTTATACCTTTGAACCTGTTCTGTCACAGACCTGTGGTTTTGGGTTTCACCACCTCAGAGCAGAGGTCGGGGAAGCCTCAGGATGATAAATAGAATTTAAGGGATTCTGTGTACTCAGTACCCCTGACACTTGAAAATCCCAACATAAGTTCTCTCTGTAGAAAAGTACCAGAAATCCAGATTCCTAAGGATTCTCCTGATGGTATTCTGCCAACTCTTTGCTCACATACCAATAAGTCTTATAAGTACAAGAAACACACTAATATAAATAAAACAACAAACTAAATGACAAAAGCCAACAGGTAAGGAGGGAACAATGTAAGAACAAAACCAGACAGGTTTCAACACTTAAATATCAAAATTATCAGATAAATAATTAGGTAAAACAGAACATGCAATCACTATATGAAACGTTTTTAACGTGTAAAATGATTACAGACTTAAAGTGGTATTGAAGGATACAGGAAGACCAACATAATTTCAGAAAATATTAGATTTGCAAAATAACCAAATATGACCTATTCAATTAAAAATATATTTAGGGGCTTCCCTGGTGGCGCAGTGGTTGAGAGTCCGCCTGCCGATGCAGGGGACGCGGGGTCGTGCCCCGGTCCGGGAGGATCCCACATGCCGTGAAGCGGCTGGGCCTGTGAGCCCCGGCCACTGGGCCTGCGCGTCCGGAGCCTGCGCTCCACGGCGGGAGAGGCCACAGCGGGGAGAGGGCCCCCGACCCCCAAAAAAAAAAAAAAAAAAAAAAAAAAAAAAAAAAAAAAAAAAAAAAAAAAAAAAAATTTAAAAATTAAACAGATGGATTAGACATTAAATGAAGAGGATTAATGAACTATAATGTGTATATGCATGTGATAATATACATATAAAAAACAGAAAATATGTGTAACAAAAATAATAAGTATATAAACATGTCTATGTGTATATATTTGTGTATTTATATATTTCCGAAAAATGACTGACATATTTCAGAAAATATTTCAGAAAAAGTATCCAAAAAGGGTAATAGGGGATAGAGACCAGAATGAGAAGGTATAAGTAAATTTAATCTGAGATACAGAAAGAGAAGCCAGAAATAATAAGGTGGAGAAAATGTTAAAAGAGATATTGAAATTTTTTCCAGAAATGTTGAAAGGCATGAATCTACAAATACAAGAAGTACAATGTGCCAGGTGAGAAAAGTAAGAAGAAATGATTGATTATCAAAATAAAATCCAGCCAGATTAAAAAGCCATATTACTTGCCAAAAATATTATACCATTACACAAACAAAGATGATCTCAACAAGATTAATGGAATTCATAAAACAGTGGAAAAGCACACTTACGACACTGAAAGCTAAAGATAATTAAAAGCAGATACTTCAGGAGAAAGTCTCTTCCAAGACTGCTACACGAACATCCTCGTACATAAAAAACTGTCTGTGCCTCTGACGGGAAGATATGCAGAACTATGTGTGACCTAGCAGAACTGCCTCTTATCATATCCACCCTCATTCCCTATCTTCTTGGCCAGAGACTTCTCCTGTAAGTACCTTGCTCCATCAGCCACTGCATCCATACGATCAACAGTGCAGGGGCCAATCCCAGTCAGTTTGTCTCAGGCAGCATTTAATGAATGCTGACACCCAGGGTGATCCGAGCAGAAGGGGAGACCAGCCTGTTTGCAGTGTTGACACCTCCCCTATCCAGGGTCTCGGGCCCCACCTCTCCACACACCCCGTAAACCCCCAAGGTCTGCCTTGGAAATGCAAGTGGCTTTTGCCTCAAGTGTCCGTCTTCGTCTCACCACTTGGCCTGAGGATTTAACCCAGGGACAGCAGGATGCATTAGTGACTGCGTAGACCTCACTTGGCCGAGGAGGATTTTAGGACAATGATGTCATCCAGTGGTCAGTTTTGAAGCTGAAGTGAATCCCTTCCAGGAGCAACATGGTGTCATTGATCACCTCACTTAAGATCAGTGACAGTTTTTATATCAGCTTTTCTGATTGGATCCTTCCTGTGAGGGAGAGAACTTCCTGCAAGATGCTCGTAGGGATGAGTCAGGTGTGTCACCTGGAACTGAATGCCCGAGCGTCCCTTCCCTGTGGAGAGAGCTCCTCAGGTATCTGAAGGCTACACCATCTGCTAGGGGCATTTCCTAAAGCAGGTGATGGTCTCAGACCACCCAGCGGGAGCACATCACCATTTTTTTAAGACAGAGGTGAGTTCATGTCTGGTGTCCATCACCAGTAATGTGCAGGGTGTCCTGGAAAGAAAGTGTTGTTCAAACTGCCATGACCTGCAGGCAGGACCTACGTTGTTCAGGGAACATAAGATGACAGGGCATCCCATGCACCCTCCAGCCTGGGTGGGAGAGCTTAGGTGTCCCAACTGAGCTGGAATAATTGACTCTGCTCCTTGTTTTTGGAGTGAAAGCTGGAAAGAAGCCTCTTCCCTGTGTCCTATGTTTTTCCAAAAGACAATCCTGGTGGCATCCATCCACCTCCGAGGATGGCTAAGAATGGGGTCTGGGAAAGGCATCTATCTGGACATGTCGGCAGGTGTTTACACAGGAGTTTCAGGAGCTGGTCCGTGCCTTCCTGTTCCTTGAGGCTGCATGGTTAAGTTAGGAAGGATGGAGAAGGGGGGGTCCAGGGAGGGCAACTCCAGCAGTCAGGTATCTTAATTAAGGCATCTGCAGCACTGGGAGGGCACACAGGGCACCTGCCTTGAGGGGGAGAGACAGGCATTGTTCTGGAAGACGGAGCATCTGTGATGCCTCTCCCTCCACCACTTCCCAGGGCCTGAGGCGTCCCCTCCCCGGGCGTTGGGGTTGTGGCTCTCCCTGCATTACCGTAAAATTAGCCTGCCAGTGACAGCAACTCAGAGGTCCCATTTCTTCCTATCAGCGTCTCAACCTCACCCATAAACATTTCATCTATAAGCGTCCAGCCCAGGAGGGAAGAGGGCACTTTTGTGAAAGTTAGAGAGACCCGTTACATCCCTACCTGTGAACTGCATGGACAAATGTCCAGGACCACCTCCATCCAACAAGGGAATCCAGGGGCTGGAACCAGAATTGAGTTTAATGCCCAAGGTCCCCTGTGGACAGGCCCGTCATGCAGAGGTCCAGCGTCGGACCAGCCTGCAACGTCAATTAGGAAAGAAAGTAAAGATCTTGAAGGTTTAAATAAATCCATATAGTCTCTCTCGTGCTTCCGTTACCCAGGAGCCAGCCGAGCGATTATGTTCCCTTTCTGGAAGCAGTGGAATTGTGACCACAGTGCCTTAGTCAGTGAGACAGGTCCAGTGAGAAACCCTTTTGAGCAGGATTTTGAAGAGACCAGCCATTGCCTACCAAGATCAGTTGCTTGTGGACGGTGAGGGGCAAGGACTGTCCATGCAACACAGTCAGCTGTGCCTGTCAGCCTGTGAATGAGTAGATTTTGTGATAAAAGTTGCCCTGAGGTCAAACGACAAATAGTCCAGTACGTCAAACTCATAACGCAGATATGTCTCAGCACTGCGTCCACGGTCAGCTGGTGCAACTGCAATAGCAACAGTGTCACCTGAAAGCGGGTCAGGAGAGATTAGGCCCCAGAGGGGTCCGTCGGGGATGCGGTGGGGCGTGGACACAGCTTGCTGGGCGGCTTCCGGTCAGCCTGTCAGCTGAGCTGATGAAAGGACCACGTAGAACACCGTCATTCTCCCCGCAAGGCCCTAAGGGAACAGTCCGGGGCCGGGGCTGCTTTTGGGGTGGCGACCTAAGGGGTAACAGCGTTCCTTCCGCGTGGGAGATGCTGACCGTGTGAATCCACCCACGTAGTTTAAGGAGCCGTAATGAACAGGCCACTGAAATTTGTCTGGAGTGGATCGGCCATCCCCTCCGTGCAGAGCGAGGCTTGACTCCCCCTCGCACAGGGCCCCCTGTGGACGCCAAAGATGCCGGGCAGTGCAGGCGTCCGGCGGCTCTGGAGGCAGACGGCGAGGGAGGGGTCAGCGCGAGAGCCTCAGCGGCGGCGCCGGGCCCCCCGGGATCCTCGCGGACCGGGGCACGAACCTGTGTTCCCCGCATCGGCAGGGGGGGGGGCCACGCACCCCCCCCCCCCCGAGGGCACGCCGCTCCGGCTCAGGCAGCGCGGGGCGTGGGCGCCGGCCGGTCCAGAAGGGGCCCCCGAAAGGGCAGCGGGCTTGCCTGCCCTGCCCGGGCCCTGGGCTCATTCCAGCGCCCCCTCCCCAGCAGGCCCGGCACGTCCGTCGCGGCCGCACTTGCACGGCGCCTCCCGGGCCGCAGCTCTCGGCCGGAGGAGGGTGCGTGTGCGTGGCCTGCCGCCTCCTTCGGGACCTGGAAAGCTGGCCTCGTGCTCAGCGGCCCGGCCTTCCGCTCGCGCCCGGCGCTCGGGAGCCGTAAGCAGAGCCCGTGTGGCCGGCTTCGCTCGGTGCCGCGCCTTGCGCCCAGGCCCAGGGGTTCGGGAACCGGGGACAGTGGGTGAGCCTGTCGCCGGCTTTGGCTTGTGACTGGCCTGAGGGCGTTTGCCCCGGGTATCTCCTCGTCTTCTGACCTGGGTTCGGGGCCCGGCGTCCTCTCTGTTCCAGAAAGCGTCTTCGTTGCCGCAACAGCTGTGGAGAACGGTGAGGGTCTGGGATTTTTACCCTGTTTCACGCACGCTGCAGAAGACTCGGGCCTCCTGGGTCACTTGTTCCTCACGACACCAACAGCTCGGTCTTTGTGCTGGCGTCCATTCTCCTTCCCACACAAGTCGCAAGGGCCGTGCGGAGTGACCCGGTTGTATGCTGCACACACACGGGGTTTGTGTCACAGCAGAGGAAACCCTCTGCCGCCTGGGGGGGAGTTAGCTCTGTTTTACTGAGAAGCAAACAAATCTGCCTTCTCTGCAGAGGACACGTCCTCTCTCTCCGGCAAGGGCTCTCGATGTTCAGACACATTTAAGAGATTCCACAAAGCAAAAGGCGCTCAGTGCCTCTGCTCCAAGATGTGTAGAAACATAGGGAGATCCCTGGGGACTCGACTCCCAATACTGCAGAATAGTCGGACAAATTAGATCTTCAGATAAAAGCCGTATAAGATGAAAAGGATTACTGCATAATGATTAATATGTTAATTCACCTGGAAAATCGAAGAATTCCAGTCTTATGTGTGTATAGTTAGTCGCCAGATACATAAAGCAGTTTCTACAGGGAGAAACTGTCACATCTCTTTAACACATCCTGAGATCTCAGCGCTCCTCTCTTAGAAACTGATGGAGCTACAGGAAAGAAAGTTAGGTCCCTCCCTGGGCCTCGCGCTCCGTGGGACCCACTGCACGAGGTGGGTCGAACCGGTACCTCGGTCCCGGAGGGGTGCCTGCCTGTGCCTGAGAGCTTGGGCGTCCAGTGCGGCTGCTCCGGGACCTTCCATGCTGAGGAGAGGACCGTGAGTGGTGCTATGGAATAATTATGAAAGTAGGTCGAGCATGTGACTGGATCCACATTTCTCCTTGTTGAACCAAGTGCTGACAAACGCGGAAAATAGGCCTGAAGGGATCCTGGGCGTTGGATCGGAATCAGAGGGATGAGTGTGAACTCATTTGAGTAGTTTTGTGCACAAGGATGCATGTGAATTGGTCCCAGATGTATGTCCGTGTGAGTATGTGTTCCAGCAGGATGGTAGTTTATTCGTAATGTTGGATGCGGTGTCCGCCTCAGAAAGGCCGTCTAGTTTGCTGCCATTCTGCTTCACCCGACTCTGGCGTTTGTCCTTTTTACATTCACCTTCCCTGTAGTAGCTCGTCCTTCATCCTGTGTTCTGACCACCCCATAGCAGGCCCTCCGCCCTTCCTGGGAAGCAGAGGATCTTCTTTCCCGTCACAGTCTTGGTTGCAGGTACCCTCTTGAGGTCAGTGGACAGAGGGCACCCTTGCTCTGGAGTTATCCCCCTCCCCTTTACTCAAGGGGACACTTGAAACAGCGGGAAAACCAAGTCTTGTGTCCTGGTATCTTTGTGTCAAAGTTGATGTCACCCCCTTCCCCTCTTTCTCTTTCCGTTCATCCCACAGGGCATCTTTGCTATGAGCGCATCAAACTGTATAGGGCAGCTGACCCTTCGGTGCATGTCTTAGCTTTAAGAGTAGTACATACTTTTTAACAGGCGCTTGGTATTTCTTAAGCATGATAAACAAGGAATTTCCTCGGGCTTTCTATTTATTAGAAAACAGTTAAAATGAAAAGTTCAGTATGTAAGCCGCACAGACATTAAAACATGTGCACAAACTATCACACGTCAGTGTTTCCATGTTTGTATTATCGTTGGTGTCTTCTGCTGCCTTGAGATCTTCAGAGGCTTTTCTCTTGTTACTTAAATTTAATCTTCTGTCCTGATTCTTTCATCTCCTTGTATGTTTTTTAAAATACACCTCTTGTTTCCTACTCCCATTCTTTTTTTAAAAATTCACTGTCGGGCTTCCCTGGTGGCGCAGTGGTTGAGAGTCTGCCTGCCGATGCAGGGGACGCGGGTTCGTGCCCTGGTCTGGGAAGATCCCACATGCCATGGAGCGGCTGGGCCCGTGAGCCATGGCCGCTGAGCCTGTGCGTCCGGAGCCTGTGCTCCGCAACAGGAGAGGCCACAACAGTGAGAGGCCTGCGTACCGCAAAAAAAAAAAAGAAAGAAAAAAAAAATTCACTGTCATTTATATCTGTAAAGATAATGTCTCCTCAAATGTCATCCTCATTTTTAGGAGTGCTTGGTGTCACGACCTTCTGTGTTCATCCATTTCTTAAGTATTTTTAACCACTCCTGCACCTCTGGAAAATTCTCAGTTGTTATCTTACAAAGTTCATGTTATATATATGAAGGTAAATAAAGGAAATACAAATCAATAGTCATTTAAAATAATTTTATTAATTTCATGTATGTATTGTATCAGTCATCAAACAATATGCTTTTATAGGTCTTATTTTAATTGAAACTATTACTGATACTTGAAAGAAACTTTCATCTGGAGTAATTTAAGTAAGAATTTTGGTTTAATGATAAAATTCAATGAAACATGTAAGCATGAAATGATGGTAAAAATAAACATACTATCCCTTTGACCCTTAAAATCTTTTAAGTTTATTACCAGATTTTGAAGTCTAGAATAACTGTTTACAACAATGGCCTAACAAAGAGGAAAATCCATACATGAGCTCTGCCTTATGCACAGAAATCACGGACTAGGAGACCCTGACTGGATGGTCCTGCAGCTCCACTAAATGATTCAATGTATGAAAAGCAGGTTTTCTTTATGCATACACTAGCAGCCTTCCCTGAGGTGAGGGTCATTACGCATCCTGACATTGTAGGATTACTCTGGATTAAATTGAGTTGAAGGCAGAATGCAGTGTCGAAACCCCAGGGACAACTGGGAACAAAGACCGAGCAAAGGAAAACCAACCCCAAACCCGTTCTGAGTCCGCACTCCACGCCCACTGTTTTCTCTTTGGCGTGTTCTGATGCTGCCCTGCGGGATGCTGTAAGCTCTGTGTGCCAAACAAGGCAGGTTTCTGCGGTGAGGTGTTTAATTTTGGGAGGAAGAACATCTGTAATACTCATTCCTGTTTGCAGAATTGGAGACATACTGGTCCAGAGACCACACTAGATGTAAGAGAATGTGTGTGGTGAGGTGAGGTTAAGGATGCTCTTCTTGCCTCATTCTCTCCGGCAGTTCTCCTTGTCAGGTGACTGAGTCGCCCGCCGGAGCAGCAGTATTCTCCTGTTCATATCAACAGGACAGGACAAGGCTTGTAAATGTATGAACTCAGGTTGAAGCATCCTTCCTGCCCTCCTGTGACCTCGCCTTGGTCTGCCCACATTCCGCTGGTCCTTTCCGAAGCCCGGTCACAAGATGCTGACTGGAGGCCTGGTGGAGGGCAAGCCAAGTGTCTGGAAGAAGGGGACTGACGTGGCTGTCGGGGAGCCCCGGAGACTGCTCGGGTGCAGGACCCTCATGTCTGTGCCCACACCTGCCGTGAGCCCCCAGGGCACCTGCCCCCACCCCCCAGGTCCAGTTACGAATGTGGGAGGGCGACAGGTCACCTGAGTCCCCATGTGAGGGTGTGTGATGGAACATTCTGTAGTGGAAAGAGAAGTAAGGTGCCCGAATCAGCAGGGTCTTGCTCCTTAACGATACGTAGGGTGTTACCCCCTCCTAGGCTGCCTTGGGCTGGGCTGGGCCACACAGAGCAGGGACCAGGAAACCCAGGTGGAGGCTGTACTCGGGAAGGGGGCACCATGCTGACGTGAGGAAAGCCACCTGTGAAAGTGCAGGTAAAACGGAGGCTAAAAAGTGATGCGTAGCATCCCGTGTTCCTCAGTTTATTTTCACTTGAAGAAATGTGTTTATCACTACAATACCACATAGAACGTGGTTGCTGTTTTACCTACTGCTAATCACATTCTTGTTCTATATTAGAAACACTATAAAAGAGTGCTTGAATCCCATTTGAGCCATGTATTGATATTTCTGATCAGATGCAGAAGCTAAGTTTGACTTGTAAAACTTATTTTTAAAAGTATGCCTGTCTTACTCAATGATCAAAACAGTAATGCATCAGATCGCAGAGCTTCACACTCAGGGATGCCTCATGAACGTTGCTGTTGATAAACTGTATGTTGTTGTCTTAGCTGCTTTGTATTTTCTGGGTTTTCTGGGAAATTAAAGTACTTGTAGGGCTTGCCTGATGGCGCAGTGGTTAAGAATCCACCTGCCAATGCAAGGGGCACAGGTTCAAGCTCTGGTCTGAGAAGATCCCACATGCTGCAGAGCAGCTAAGTCTGTGCACCGCAACTACTGAGCCTGTGCTCTAGAGCCCACGTGCCACAACTACTGAGCCCACGTGCCACAACTACTGAAGCCCACGCGCCGCACCTACTGAAGCCCACGCGCCTAGAGCCCGTGCTCCGCAACAAGAGAAGCCTCCGCAACGAGAAGCCTGTGCACCACAACAAAGAGCTGAGCCCACACAACTACTGAAGCCCACGCGCCGCACCTACTGAAGCCCACGCGCCTAGAGCCCGTGCTCCGCAACAAGAGAAGCCTCCGCAACGAGAAGCCTGTGCACCACAACAAAGAGTAGCCCCTGCTCGCCGTAACTAGAGAAAAGCCCACACACAGCAACAAAGACCCAATACAGCCGAACGTAAATAAATAAAATAAATAAATTTACTAAAAATAAAATTTAAAAAATAAAGTACTTGCAGCTGGTAGTTTGTTTATACCATTGTTTTTATTTTGTATGTGTTACTTTAGTGAATGCTCAAGAAAAAACACCCTAAGGAAGTGTGGATGAGGCCTTGAGAGTTTAGTTAATCCGTCTGATGTCTTTTGGGAGACCAGCACCCCTAACAGGGCTCCTCAGTTTCGGCTGTACTGACATGCGAGACCAGGTAGCACTTTAATCTGGAGGGGCTGACCAGTGTGCTGCGAGGTGTTCAGTAGCGATTCTGGCCTCTAGCTAGTAATTCAGCAGTATCCACCCCGCTCCCCGCCCCATGGTCACGACCAAAACTGTCCCCAGATGTTCCCAGGGAGCAGAGTCAGCCCCTGGCCAAGAACCTCTGGTCTAAGCCATGTCCCTGACCATGGGGGTTACGTCATCTTGCAAACCTTACCAGTGGCCAATCCCAGGGTCTCCTGGCCGGAGTCCTTTTCTGCGGGTGGAAAGATCACATCATCTTCTTTGATCCTGTTTTTAAACAAATACTTATTTTCCCTGACAGTTGTCAGTTTTGACATTAGAAAAACCATCCTGCAGGCTGAGTCCTCAGAATCACTGGTAACTCAAGTGTTCTCAAGACTAAAGGTCTTAGGTAATCAGGAATGCATTAATCATGTCTTTCTCTACAGTATTTGCATTTTGGGGTAATTACAGACTAATGAGCATGCCTTCTTTGTGATATTTTAGTTCACCTATACTGTTATAAATATTTCAGCTTTGTGATAATTAAGTAAATTGAGTATTATTAATTAGAAATGCAATCAGTAGGTGTAGCTAAAAAATATTTTTAAATAGTACTTTTAATATCTTTATATGAAGAAAATTCTTCATGAAGATCTTTTCAAAATCAATTCATGAGTTAAAGAACTAAATGGTTTTCTGATGACAGGACGCTAGATTCATATAACTATACACATAGGGTGTATTTGTTAGACATCTGATTCTGCTGCTTTTTACAGACATGCATACAGAAAAGAAGTGTTCCACAGAATCATTCTGAAAGAGAAATTGTTTCATTTACGAAGTAATTCTGTATAAAGAATTCTTTACAAAGCTACAACTTCATCATATCATGCAAGTTTTAAAGACAGCTGTGAAATTTTTAAATTGTAACAGCCAAGAAAATTAGCTAAGAGGTCAAACGTTTTTGATGAAAATTAGATCAGCTTTTTATAAAGATGGTGCTATTTTTGTTGTTTATTCAGGTATATTTCAGACATTCCTTTTTTATTAAAAACATCACTGCTAAAGTAAACTACATTTAAAATGTAAATGAGTATGGTGTAACATCTTTGAAAGGACCTAACATTTTCACAATTCCACATCAGCTGTAATTAATATTGACTTTTGGCTTTGTCTCTTCATACGCCACTTACAACTGCTCTTGAACTTTTCTTAAATTGTGTCATTATCTTATGACCAATCCAGGCTTCTGAAATATTAAATTAAAAGTAGTTACAGTAAATGATTTTAAATTTGAAGTCTCAAGGTTTCATATAAATTGTCTTTTATTAAAAAATTCATAATCTCTTTATTTCTACATTTGATTACTATTGGGCATTTTAAATTACATTTAAAATTCATTGAGATTTTATGTGACAAGGTCATTTTTCTTGGATTCTTGAAAGATTGAATAATGAAAAATAATGATACCTTTGAAAGAGTTTATTCCTCCAAAAAGGCCCACTAAGCCACTACAAAGATATTTCAAATATAATAATTTTTTATCTTTTGTAACAGGCCTAGTTAAGAATTTTGCCTGTCCATTAGAGAGTTATTCAGCAAGGAAAAAAATGTTACATATATGTGAATAATCTGGTTAGTCATTGGGTATATTCCATGCTTCCTGATATCAGCTGAAGCTGAATTAAATTAGTCACTGGTACATTTGTCGGTTGGAGCCAGAAAGTCTGCCCTATTTAATTTTAAAATCATTTGCACTGAGTAAATTATGGACACAGCCAGGAAAGAAATCATATTACTTCAGAATTAGCAAGATCTGTATTTTTTAGAGGCGGAAGATAATTATTGCCTCTTAAATGATGGAGTAGGTTTGCAGATTTTTAAATCATGTCAAATATATAGTTATAAAATATTAAGAATTATTTAAATTACTCAGGCTTAAATCCTATAAAGAGCAATGTTTACAAAGAAAATTAAAACAAAAGTAAACTAAAAAAAATGTCCTAATGTGCCATAACAATGTGGATCGTTTGCCTTTAATTTCATTCAGCTTTTATTCACATTTGCTGAGAGCCTGATTCATGGTAGCTACTACCATTTGATTCTTAAAATTCTGTGGATTAGATTTTTTACTGAAGTGTAGTTGATTTACAATGTTGTGTTAGTTTCAGGTGTACAGCAAAGTGTATCAGTTATACATATGTGTATTCTTTTTCAGATTCTGTTCCCATAGAGGTTATTATACAATATTGAGTAGAGTTCCCTGTGCTGTACAGTAGGCCCTTGTGGATTATCTATTTTATATAAAGTAGTGTGTATATGTCAATCCCAAACTCCTAATTTATCCCTCCCCTGCCTTTCCCCTGTGATAACCACAAGTTTGTTTTTTAAGTCTGTGGCTCTATTTCTGTTTTGTAAATAAGTTCATTTGTATCACTCTTTTAGATTCCACTAGATTAGATATTATCTTCCCCATTATTCATATGAGGACTTGAGGCTGAGAACGTTTCAGAAGCTGGCCCAGACACCGCACTGGGAGTGGCATCACAGGATGTGGATTCAGGTGTAACGCGTTCTGCTCTGTCCCATTCACCTCTCTGTCTATAGCGGGTGTCATAGAACTGCAGGTGCCCTGTTGTCATGTTTTTGACTTCCAGTTGATATAACTAAATGTACTTGAATTACTATTTTTTCTCTTTTTATACAGTGCAAACTAGAATACCAGGCATGCATCTTAGGAAAACAGATCTCAGTCAAGTGTGAAGGGCGATGCCCGTGTCCTTCAGGTACGACCACGGGCTCAAGCAGGAATATGAAGAGAGGTAGGTGATGAAAGTTTATTTATACTTTTACATTTGTTTTCTCTATTAAAATATTTTGCAGTGAATGTTAAGTCATTGAATACACAATTAAATTTACTTCTATACATATACTGAACTTTTATAATTATACTGTAAGTGAATTTTTTTTTTCCTTTAGCCTCAATTATTATAGCAAGTAATGTCTTTCTGTTGATTTCTGTTATTTCAGTAGTTAACAGCTGGATGATTACTTCTTCATATAAGAAAACTAGAGTGATGCCTCTTGTGAATTATTCTGCCTAAAATGTGTGTTTTACATCTCTCTTTTAATTTGGAGCCAACAACTGATCAGTAGTAACATAGTAAGTGATAAATTAGTTTGGTCAAAGTGAAACTGGTAAATCAATTAATACTAACCTTTTAAAATAAAGGTGTCTACCCCGTGTAGAGCGTGTGTATGTATATGTGTGCCTGTGTGTATATAGAATTTCCTGCT